>NC_053113.1:6467186-6804686 GCF_010015445.1 Perca fluviatilis
TCCTTGAATGTTGTTCACTGTGGTGTCAAAGCAGGCCAGTTTGACAACAGAGTAATTGTCACAGTAAACTTTGTTAATGATGTTCCCACACAGCTGTAAAGTGGAACTCAAAGATATTGTGACAGCAACTTCCATAAATGGGAATAACCATGTTAGCGCAATAAGCATTGCAACCTTGTTAGATGTCATACGTGTGTTATATTGCAGAGGATAACAGATAGCAAGATATCTGTCATAAGACATGACGGATAAATTAATAAATTGTACAGTTCCATATGCAAACACACAATAAATCTGCAGGAAACAGAAGGGAGCATAAATAATGTGAATGTCAGAGAGGATCTGAACCAGAAGGAATGGAAATAATACTGTACTACCAAACAGTTCATTTACAAACAGGCTGCACAGAAAAATGTACATAGGTTCATGTAAGCTTCTGTTCTTACAGATAACCACAATCAGCAAAACATTGGCACAAATAATCAAAGCATAAAAATAGATAATAATCGTGAACAATAAGTATTTAAAGAGCCCGATATCAAAGTATGCACCCAAAGTGAAATATGAAACCTGTGTAAAGTTTATCATGATCAATCAAGAATCAATTCTTACAATAACACAGATTCTCCAAACTTACCAGCTCTCTTATTTAAAGTCAATATAATGTTAAGATTAGAAATGATAGAACACAGTTCATGACATTGCATGAATCCTTACATTCATCTGCAGTGAATGCTTTGCAACTGAGATGAAAGTCTGCGTCTGCTTTTTTCAACTCTTCAAGTCAGAGGATGTGAACATCAGCAGTCTGATGTCATTACCACGGGACACATCTTACCAGTCTCGCATAAAGTACTCAAGAAATACTTGAGTAAAAGTACAAGTATCCTCCTAGAAAATGAATTAATAAGTTAAAGTTAAAGTCACATTTTACAATATTACTTGAGTCTCAAAGCATCTGATATTTATTGTACTTATTATTAGAAGTAAAAGAAAGTAAAATATATAATAGTTTCCAGAAATATAAATAACCATGTAAAGTACAGATATGTGAAAACTTGTATATTTGTTTGTTACATTACAACACTGTATCTGACTGATGTCTGAACATCTACTCTTAGCATATTAACATAGGTCAATAAAACATCCGCTTATCCCACTATAGAGCCCCTAGTCCCGCATTGCCAGACCTTCTGGCTAGTCCTAACAACATTCCTGGATAGGAGAAAAACGTGCTCTGGTTTATTGGCATTTCTTCAAACCGTTCGATGTAAATGTTGAGTTGTGTGTTTGTGCTTCAGTTCCTCTGGAGATGGGAGTTTTTCTGAGGGAACACCTGAACTACTGGTGCAGTCTGAAGGCTTATTATCTCGCCAAAACTATGGCGGACGTCCCCTTTCAGGTAACGTTTTATAAGCCATACTACTCCACAACAACTCCTGTAGCTTCCATTACTACTCAAATATATATAGATCTGCAAAGATGAATCGATTAGTTGTCAAATATTCAATAAATTGCCAACTATTTTGATAATCGATTCATCGGTTTGAGTAAAACTTCTGTAATGTCAGCTTGTTAAATGTGAATATATGCTTTTTTGGTGTTTGTGATGTTTGGCTCCTAAAACACAAGGCTTTCAAGCCGGAAGCAGAGTTCATGTCCCAGAATAAGTTGAGGAGAAAACACAAGACTTTCCCCCAGGAAACAGGTGTTCATGTCCCGGAGTGTTTTAATCCAAACCACAATCTTATCTCTAATCTTAACTAGTTGTTTTGATGTCTACGCTAAACTGTCGTCAGCATGACGGTCACATTTGGCTGGCTAAACTCAATTGTAACGACCTCTGAAAGGATCGTAACATTACGGTCTTCTGTACCCAGTTCACAGTCACCTTTTCTAGGCTTCAAATCCTTATGCCTATCCCTAAAATCAGTACATGACATGATGACATGAAAGGAAAGGCAGACAGCTTAGCAAACGCTCTAGATGTTGTGGTTTGTATTTTAGATTTTAAAGTGAATCATCTCCCGCGACCCCTACAGAAATAAATACAGTTGCCACCACCAGCCTGTGTTGGACCGGATGCCACTTAACCTGATTACATCATCAGTCAAGTTCATGTCCTGAAGGCTATCTGTAGCACAAAAGGATTCTGACAGCATGCTTCAATACCTGGTTGCAGTGTTGGGCATGTTATGTCAGGCCTAGGGTTGAGATTCTGCACCAGGGCCCCACAAGGCCTCCCCTGAGGCCATTGGCTGACAGTTCCCACACAGTTATACTCTGCCACTATAAGACAACCAGTACTAGTTTAGTTGATGAGATAAGAGTTTGCAAACATTACAATGATGGGATGTGACTGGCATTAGCTATCATTAGCCCAACATTTGCCTAGACACCTGCTCTGGTTCCCAACACAACTCAATGTCTCACAGATGGCCAGTTTTTCTAGTTTCTACATAATTTTCCTAGAAATGTAGGGTTTTCCTTACCGTTATAAGGCTTAGGCGCAGCACCCAAGCCTTTTTTGGGCATAATCTGAGCCAAATGAATGTAAAATCAATATATGCATCAAAACTAAGTGAAAGACTTCTCTCAGATCTAATGATTGTAGTTGGTCCCCAGTGGACTTCTGTAGCAAGTTTTCTCTTTAAGCTTTTTGAGTGTTTTTTTTTTATTTTCTGCTCTTGCTTTTCCAACGTTTTAGAAACATACTGTACATGGTAAAATATAATGGTCCAAAATGATGTACGGTTGCATTTTATTTTAATTAAAAAACACCACATTTTCTTTAGGAAGGTCCTCAGTATCTTCAAAAGCTTTATATCCCTAAAAGTAGTAGAACCTAAGCCAAACGTGCATGGAAGTTAATAAACCATAATACTTAAAATTATTGAAATTGCGTCATGAATTAAAAAACAACAACAAATCTGACATGTTTTCATCAGACTTTACCAGATAAACACATAAAACATAATACAAATAATTTCTTGACAACCCATTACTTATTTGAACTATTTAAAGTTTATTTTTTGAGAAATGGTCATTTTTTATGAGCAGAGTGTAAAGGTGTTTTGATAGTGTAATTTGCCATAGAATGGTGTCAAAGCCTTAGATTTCTGACGCAAAAAGAATGAATACTCTAGCTTTTATGGTTTTATGCCTGTGTTAATGACTGCTTCAGCTTTTTCAAAATGTTAACACAGACATGGCAATAATAATGGTCAAAAATGATGTGAAATTGCATTTTGTTTTTATTGAAAACCTAGCAAATTTAATTTGAATTCACAGGGGCTGCAACCAGCAATTTGCTCTTTAATATTAGTTTACACTTTACCAAAGATAAGACTTTTACATAGACTACGTATTTTAGACATTTGCAAACCAAACATTAAAGGGTTAAAGATTGGTTGGCAGGTCAGAAAGTATAATGACAAAATAATACGCAACATCATGGGTACACTGCTCATATTAAACCTGCTTTGTACTACTTCAAAGAAAGAACCAAAGAAAAAGTTAATCAGAGAAGCGAGGTGGGGTGTGCAGGTACTGAGAGCTTTCTGTCTGGTCTGTTTAGAACCAGAATAACACACTTTAAGGATCCTCATATAAGTGTAAAGAATTACGATGAGAGGACAAAAGACTACAAAACAAGTGATAAAGAGTCCTTGAATGTTGTTCACTGTGGTGTCAAAGCAGGCCAGTTTGACAACAGAGTAATTGTCACAGTAAACTTTGTTAATGATGTTCCCACACAGCTGTAAAGAGGAACTCAAAGATATTGTGACAGCAACTTCCATAAATGGGAATAACCATGTTAGCGCAATAAGCATTGCAACCTTGTTATATGTCATACGTGTGTTATATTGCAGAGGATAACAGATAGCAAGATATCTGTCATAAGACATGATGGATAAATTAATAAATTGTACAGTTGCATATGCAAACACACAATAAATCTGCAGGAAACAGAAGGGAGCATAAATAATGTGAATGTCAGAGAGGATCTGAACCAGAAGGAATGGAAATAATACTGTACTACCAAACAGTTCATTTACAAACAGGTTGCACAGAAAAATGTACATAGGTTCATGTAAGCTTCTGTTCATACAGATAACCACAATAAGCAAAAGATTGGCACAAATAATTACAGCATAAAAACGGTAATAAATAATCGTGAACAATAAGTATTTAAAGAGCCCAATATCAAAGTATGCACCCAAAGTGAAATATGAAACCTGTGTAAAGTTTATCATGATCAATCAAGAATCAATTCTTACAATAACACAGATTCTCCAAACTTACCATCTCTCTTATTTAAAGTCAATATAATGTTAAGATTAGAAATGACAGAATACAGTTCATGACATTGCATGATACCTTACATTCATCTGCAGTGACTGCTTTGCAACTGAGATGAAAGTCTATGTCTGCTTTTTTAAACTCTTCAAGTCAGAGGATGTGAACATCAGCAGTCTGGTGTCATTACCAGGGGACACATCTTACCAGTCTCGCATAAAGTACTCAAGAAATACTTGAGTAAAAGTACAAGTATCTTCACAGACAATTAATACGTTAAAGTTAAAGTCACATTTTACAATATTACTTGAATAGTAAAGTAAAGTATATAACTTTATTGTGGCTTCCTTATAGTAAAGCATAATTCCACACCCTCTCAAACATCCAATACAAAGTCGGACATCAACAAAGAGAAAAACAGAAACAGAATAAACATTTCTTGCAAGTAGTAGTGAAGTAACAGTATACATTTTATTAAGAAAAGTAAAGTAAAATTTCTAATAGTTTCCAGAAATATAAATAACCATGTAAAGTACAGATACATGAAAACTCGTACATTTGTTTGTTACATTACAACACTGTATCTGACTGATGTCTGAACATCTACTCTTAGCATATTAACATAGTTCAATAAAACATCTGCTTATCTTGCTAGAGATCCCCTAGTCCCGCATTGCCAGACCTTCTGGCTAGTCCTAACAACATTCCTGGATAGGAGAAAAACATGCTCTGGTTTATTGGCATTTCTTCAAACCGTTTGATGTAAACGTTGAGTTGTGTGTTTGTGTTTCAGTTCCTCTGGGGATGGGAGTTTTTTCTGAGGGAACACCTGAACTACTGGTGCAGTCTGAAGGCGTATTATCTCGCCAAAACTATGGCAGACGTCCCCTTCCAGGTAACTTTTTATAATCCATACAACTCCACAACAACTCCTGTAGCTTCCATTACTATTCAAATATATATATAGAGCTGCAAAGATTAATCGATTAGTTGTCAAATATTAAATGAATTGCCAAATATTTTGATAATCGATTCATCGGTTAAACTTCTGTATTGTCAGCTTATTAAATGTGAATATATTGACAGTAAACTGAATATCTTTGAGTTGTGAGCAAAAGAAGACATTCAATTCAATTCAATTTTATTCATAGTATCAAATCATAACAAGAGTTATCTCGAGACACTTTACAGATAGAGTAGGTCTAGACCACACTCTATAAATTCCAAAACCCCAACAATTACAGTAATTCCCTCAAGAGCAAGCATTAGCAGTGGCTATTGCAACAGTGGCAAGGAAAACTCCCTTTTTGGAAGAAACCTCGGCAGACCCAGACTCTTGATAGGCAGTGTCTGACGGGGCCGGTCGGGGGTGTGATGAACACTGGCAAATAATAGTCACATTAAAGATAATGGAACAGTGACTTCGAAGGTAGTCGTGGAAGTTCATGTCATAGCAGGGCACATCGTGTCATACTGAGTAGTGCAGTCTCCAGTACCGGATCCTGACTACTCTGTGCGTATGAACATCACAGCAGGGCGTTGCGGATGTAACGTGGCACTGCAGAGCATGGGTGGATGCGGCGGACGCAGCAGGACGCGGCCGGGCATTGCAGGAAAAACAGAGATGAGAGAGCAGCTCAGTGTGTCATAGGAAGGAAGGAACTTCCCCGGCAGTCTAGAATTATAATAGCATAGCTAAGAGAGGCAGGTTAGCTTAGAGAGAGGTGCCGGATCGGGCTTGAACTCTCCCCTGCCGGATCGGGCTGTACTGGCCTACCTCCCTCTACTCTCACTATATTATTGATTATATGATAAATAAATCTAATGACTACGAAGAGATGCAGGTGGGCCAGTTAGGCGGACGCTGCAACTCCTCACTCCTTAACTATAAGTTTTATCAAAGAGGAGAGTTTTCAGTTTACTCTTAAATGTGGTGATGGTGTCTGCCCCTCAAACCCAAATTGGGAGCTGCAGTGCTAACCCCTTTTAACAACTGTAAAGAACTGTAACTATGACATTCCTGTGATTGAATTTGTTGCACCTTCAAGTTGTCATGAAAAATAAACAGTCAAGACTTGGCAATTTACTAAATGATAATTTTATGTTTAACAGAACAATATAGTTATCAATAGGGCTGCACAATTAATCGCTCTTGTATCAAAACCGCAACATGAACTAGCACAATATCCAAATCACAGGGGGGGTGTGCAATATTTGTTAAAGGCAAAATATGTGTCAAACCATTCTGAATGAAGTATTGTGGTGCTGCAGAGACGTCCCGGCCTACAAATCCTATCCTACAGACTAAAGACAAAAAAAATCATTGGTACAGATCATTGCAAAAATCACACTATAATCATTTAAATTGATTTCAATGTTAATACGTTTCAATGAAAATGAGAATATATTTACAAATACAGATAAAAAAACAATCACTCCCTTCCATATCGTGAATCATATCGCAATCGCAATGTCAGTCAAAATAAGTTTAGTGTGTAATTAAAGTGTGTGTGTAGGGTGCACGATATTGACAAAATGTGATATTATGAATATTGCGATATTGATATTAATTTCAAACATCCTTCAGAGCAGGACATGTTTTTACTGGTTGTACAGTATAAAATATATTAATAAAGAGAACAGGACACACTTTAATTTTGCTTCTCTGATTCGTTACGTTTTGTTATCTATCAATTTCTCCACTTACACGGTCACTCTGTTGAAATATGCACACACGTGGTACGCTCCAGAGGGTTTTTCACGTAGTGGACCTGTGCGCTGATGTGCACTAACATGTGCAATTGGCACAGTAACTGGCCAATAAAATAGGATCTTTATAGTGTTTCAAGAGGGCTCTAAATCAAACAACTAAGCCACACAGCAAACGGACGGGACGCAGCGCTCCACAAAATATTGTTGCGACACTTATATTGCGATAACGATATTGAGTCAAAATATATATATATATATATATATATATATATATATAAAATATTTTACTCATATCGTGCAGCCCTAGTTATCTAATCAAATTCCTCAGAAAAAAGACATAGAATCCAAATCAAACTTCATATCTCCATTTCTTGACGAGAGGTCCATTCTGGTAATTTGAGAGGAGACAAGCGACAGTGAAGAGTTGGTTTATGCTCCCTGCAATGGAGAGAGGGATAGTGCTATCAAAGAGTTTATTTTCTTTAAGTCTTCTGATCATCCTCTCGACATGCACCCTCAAACGGGCAATTGACTGCGTCTTCAGAACATCCACCTCTGACATTTGGGCCCTCTTGGAGAGGAAGGCAGGACGATGAACAGTCCCAGGTACAAGGTCATCCACCAAGAATCCCTTGTCAACCATGATGGCCATGTCAGGCTTCAAGAGTGGTGTAATCCCTGACTGACGAAACACCTCCTTGTCACTCATGGAACCCTCAAAGAGTGCTGATACAAAAGTCAGGGCTCCGTGAGGGGACATGCCCACCATGGCCTTAAAGGTGCAGTGGGACTTGTAGTTGGAGAAAACTTCGCTCTGAAGGAGCATGGATGAAGGCGTTTGACAACGTAGCTCTGTACAGTCGAGGACTACTTGTGTGTCACTGTAGCTGCCATCAAAGTCGTGCGGAAGATGGGCCTTCACAGCTGCGGGAGACATCCATATACAGACTGAGCCCAGTAAGCTATAGAGGAAGTTGGCCCAGGTCACGATGATTCGGCTGACTGTTGCTCGGTGGATGTTAAATCTATGACCCAACTCCCTCTGGGTACAGCCAGTGGACAGGTATGTCAGGAAGAGGAAGAGCTCATCTATTGGCAGCAGTTTCTGGGGGGGAGAAGTGTTTAATCAGTGATAGTTCAAAGAACACATTTTTAATGCTTAGGCATCGGTTTTGGGGGAGAATGCGTACTTACAGTTGGTCTGGTTAAAGGGCTTTCCGTTGTTGTGCTAGTGGTGTAGGTTTTCTTTGCTCTGGTGACCCTAACTATTTTGGCTGTTGCTGCCTCGATCAGGTTCCAGAACGCCATCAGATGCTCGTATGAGGCGAATCTAAAATACAGTATTACAATTGAAATTAGTTGTCTTGTCATACGAGGTCAATAATAGTATTAAGAAGAAAGAGGAAATAATTACATAACATAACGCAATCAGTTATGAAAATATGTTGATCTAATAACTATCTTACCTGGTGTAAAATCTGATGTCTTCAGGAGACGAAGCAAACCGTTTTAGTCCAAAGAAGTTGTTAAGATGATACGTTTGGAGCTGCTCTCTTAACGCCTCGAGTTCCCTCAACATATCTTCATACTGCTCCCGGTCCACACATACGGTACCGCTGGCCCCATAGTCGTGGTCCACGACCATCGGGACCATGACGGGTTGCTCGATATCCTCCTCAGGCTCCGACGGATCAGGTTCCGGACTTGGTGGTCGAGATCGGCGCTCCCAAACACCGGCCCGTGACTTCTTCATATAATTATTCCACTCAAATAATGAAGGAACAGAGCCTGCTGCTAAAACCCGTCTACCTTTAGCTGTAGTGAGGATTTCATGGTCTTGGAAATGTCGGCTGCATACCTTGGTGTGGGGGGTCACCGAAAATTCCACCCTCCTTATTTTGTGGAGCCATCGCGCACGGAGACCGCTGTCTTTCGGGAAGCGGTGGAAGCTCAAATGGCTATTATAACGACCTGAAGCCGAGCAAAGTGGCACACAACAGTGCTCTTTAGACCCACCCACAGTACCTTGAAACTTAAATGAGTCACGCACATTATATTTCTTCTTTTTCTGTACAACAGTATCACTCATCTTGTTGTGAGTTTAGGTGTTTACTAATGCGGATGAGAACAGGAAGTAAACCGGAAACTGCAATGCCGACTTCTAGACAAAAGCGGAAGTTCGTCACTACGCTGGTGCACAGAGCCTATTCTATCCCTAATCCTAAAACCAAGTCTTAACCCTCAAACAGCCCTTTAAACTTGGGGGGTCCAGCATTTTGGCCCCACAAAGCTGTCGGGACCACACAAGTATACTGGATTCATGGTTTTTGGACCCCATGAATATAGATAAACAAGCCCACACACAAACACACACACACACACACACACACACACACACACACACACACACACACACACCCACTCACTCACTCACTCACTCACACACCACACACACACTCACACACTCACTCACTCACTCACACACACACAAGTTTGTGGCACTATCTTTGTGGGGACCCGTCATTGACATAATGCATTCCCTAGCCCCTTACCCTAAACTTAACCATCACAACTGAATGCCTAACCTTAACCCTTACCCTAACCTTAACCATCACAACTGAATGCCTAACCTTAACCCTTACCCTAACCTTAACCATCACAACTAAATGCCTAACCTTAACCCTTACCCTGACCTTAACCATCACAACTAAATGCCTAACCTTAACCCTTACCCTCACCTTAACCATCCCAACTAAATGCCTAACCTTAACCCTTACCCTCACTCTAACCATAACCTAATTCTATCCCTAATCCTAAAACCAAGTCTTAACCCTCAAACAGCCCTTTAAACTTGTGGGGTCCAACATTTTGGCTCCACAAAGCTGTCGGGACCACACAAGTATACTGGACTCCCGGTTTTTGGACCCCATGAATATAGATAAACAAGCCCACACACACACACACACACACACACACACACACACACACACACACACACATACACACACACAGGTTTGTGGCACTATCTTTGTGGGGACCCGTCATTGACATAATGCATTCCCTAGCTCCTTACCCTAACCTTAACCATCACAACTAAATGCCTAACCTTAACCCTTACCCTAACCTTAACCATCACAACTAAATGCCGAACCTTAACCCTTACCCTAACCTTAACCATCACAACTAAATGCCTAACCTTAACCCTTACGCTAACCTTAACCATCACAACTAAATGCCGAACCTTAACCCTTACCCTCACCCTAACCATGTTGTGGTTTGTATTTTAGATTTTAAACAGAATCATGGAAACAACAATCTCCCGCGGCCATTACAGAAAAAAATACACTGTTTCCACCACCAGCCTTTTTGGACTGGATGCCACTTAACCTGATTACATCATCAGTCAAGTTCATGTCCTGAAGGCTATCTGTAGCACAAAAGGATTCTGACAGCATGCTTCAATACCTGGGTGCAGTGTTGGGCATGTTATGTCAGGCCTAGGGTTGAGATTCTGCACCAGGGCCCACAAGGCCTCCCCTGAGGCATTCTGGGCTGACAGTTCCCACACAGGTATACTCTGCCACTATAAGACAACCAGTACTAGTTTAGTTGATGAGATAAGAGTTTGCAAACATTACAATGTTGGGATGTGACTGGCATTAGCTATCATTAGCCCAACATTTGCCTAGACACCTGCTCTGGTTCCCAACACAACTCAATGTCTCTCAGATGGCCATTTGTTCTAGTTTCTACATAATTTTCCTAAAAATGTAGGGTTTTCCTTACCGTTATAAGGCTTAGGCGCAGCACCCAAGCCTTTTTTGGGCATAATCTGGGCCAAATGAATGTAAAATCAATGTGTGCATCAAAACTAAGTGAAAGACTTCTCTCAAATATAAATATTTTAGTTGGTCCTCTGTGGATTTCTGTAGCAAGTTTTCTCTTTAAGCTTTTTGAGTGTTGTAGTGGAAGTTTCCTTTGCAGCAGGGGGGGGGGAATTTCAGAGTTTAGTAAATTGAAACAAATAAGACAGACTGAGACTAAAACCAAGTTGGGTTTTTGTATTTTATTAAAAAAGATATATTTGCAAATATAGGAGCAACATGATTTCACAAAAGGCCGCAGCCCAGTGTGGAGTCAGTTTCTCCAATGAGTGAACAGAACACCAGGCTTATATGCATTTTCAGAGTGACAGCACACACGCACTTGGATATTATGATTGGCTACAGTTCTTACAGGCAATCTGATACACAGAGATAATCAGAAAAGACACACAAGATAATGTCCCAATTCTCGCTCCTCTTTTTTTCCCTGAATACGTTTCACCCCCCAGTTACATCTTAACTTGGAGGAAAATAGGAAATATAGATAGTTTTAGGGTGAACTTGTAGCCCCTATCGTTCAGACAAAACGCTCACATCATGTTCCAGACTGGACGTCTCGCCCTCGCATATTTAGCAGAAACTGAGATAAACTGTCTTTCAATAATGTAGAGAATTAAAGTAGAAATACAACATATAAAATATAAGGGAATTATGCTTAAATGTAATTTTGCCATTACGCAGTTTTTTTTTATTTTCCGACTTTTCCTTCATAGCTTTTCATATAAAAACATACTGTACATGGTAATAATAATGGTCCAAAATGATGATAGGCGGTTGCATTTTATTTTGAAAAATTAAAAACAACACATTTTCTTTAGGAAGGTCCCCGTCAAAAGCTTCATATCTCTAAAAGCAATACAACCTAAGCTAAACATTTATGGAAGTTAATAAACCATAATACTTAATAAAATAATTGAAATTCGTATCATGAATTAAAAAACAACAAATCTGACATGTTTTCATCAGACTTTACCAGATAAACACATAAAACATAATAAACAAATTATTTATTGAAAACCCATAAGTTATTTGAACTATTTAAATTTTAGTTTTTGAGAGATTCTCATTTTTATGAGCAGAGTGTAAAGGTGTTTTGATAGTGTAATTTGCCATAGAATGGTGTCAAAGCCTTAGATTTCTGATGCAAAAAGAATGAATACTCTAGCTGTTATGGTTTTATGCCTGTGTAGCCTGTGCTTCAGCTTTTTCAAAATGGTAACACAGATATGGCAATAATAATGGTCAAAAATGATGTGAAATTGCATTTCGTTTTTATTGAAAACCTAGCAAATTTAATTTGAATTCACAGGGGCTCCAACCAGCAATTTACTCTTTAATATTAGTTTACATTTTACCAAAGATAAGACTTTTACATAGACTACGTATTTTATTTTAGACATTTGCAAACCAAACATTAAAGGGTTAAAGATTGGTTGGCAGGTCAGAAAGTATAATGACAAAATAATACGCAACATCATGGGTACACTGTTCATATTAAACCTGCTCTGTACTACTTCAAAGAAAGAACCAAAGAAAAAGTTAATCAGAGAAGCGAGGTGAGGTGTGCAGGTACTGAGAGCTTTCTGTCTGGTCTGTTTAGAACCAGAATAACACACTTTAAGGATCCTCATATAAGTGTAAAGAATTACGCGGAGAGGACAAAAGACTACAAAACAAGTGATAAAGAGTCCTTGAATGTTGTTCACTGTGGTGTCAAAGCAGGCCAGTTTGACAACAGAGTAATTGTCACAGTACACTTTGTTAATGATGTTCCCACACAGCTGTAAAGTGGAACTCAAAGATATTGTGACAGCAACTTCCATAAATGGGAATAACCATGTTAGCGCAATAAGCATTGCAACCTTGTTATATGTCATACGTGTGTTATATTGCAGAGGATAACAGATAGCAAGATATCTGTCATAAGACATGACGGATAAATTAATAAATTGTACAGTTCCATATGCAAACACACAATAAATCTGCAGGAAACAGAAGGGAGCATAAATAATGTGAATGTCAGAGAGGATCTGAACCAGAAGGAATGGAAATAATACTGTACTACCAAACAGTTCATTTACAAACAGGCTGCACAGAAAAATGTACATAGGTTCATGTAAGCTTCTGTTCTTACAGATAACCACAATCAGCAAAACATTGGCACAAATAATCAAAGCACAAAAATAGATAATAATCGTGAACAATAAGTATTTAAAGAGCCCGATATCAAAGTATGCACCCAAAGTGAAATATGAAACCTGTGTAAAGTTTATCATGATCAATCAAGAATCAATTCTTACAATAACACAGATTCTCCAAACTTACCAGCTCTCTTATTTAAAGTCAATATAATGTTAAGATTAGAAATGATAGAACACAGTTCATGACATTGCATGAATCCTTACATTCATCTGCAGTGAATGCTTTGCAACTGAGATGAAAGTTCGTACGTCGTTTTTTTCAACTCTTCAAGTCAGAGGATGTGAACATCAGCAGTCTGATGTCATTACCACGGGGACACATCTTACCAGTCTCGCGATAAAGTACTCAAGAAATACTTGAGTAAAAGTACAAGTATCCTCCTAGAAAATGAATTAATAAGTTAAAGTTAAAGTCACATTTTACAATATTACTTGAGTCTCAAAGCATCTGATATTTATTGTACTTATTATTAGAAGTAAAAGAAAGTAAAATATATAATAGTTTCCAGAAATGTAAATAACCATGTAAAGTACAGATATGTGAAAACTTGTATATTTGTTTGTTACATTACAACACTGTATCTGACTGATGTCTGAACATCTACTCTTAGCATATTAACATAGGCCAATAAAACATCCGCTTATCCCACTATAGAGCCCCTAGTCCCGCATTGCCAGACCTTCTGGCTAGTCCTAACAACATTCCTGGATAGGAGAAAAACGTGCTCTGGTTTATTGGCATTTCTTCAAACCGTTCGATGTAAATGTTGAGTTGTGTGTTTGTGCTTCAGTTCCTCTGGAGATGGGAGTTTTTCTGAGGGAACACCTGAACTACTGGTGCAGTCTGAAGGCTTATTATCTCGCCAAAACTATGGCGGACGTCCCCTTTCAGGTAACGTTTTATAAGCCATACTACTCCACAACAACTCCTGTAGCTTCCATTACTACTCAAATATATATAGATCTGCAAAGATGAATCGATTAGTTGTCAAATATTCAATAAATTGCCAACTATTTTGATAATCGATTCATCGGTTTGAGTAAAACTTCTGTAATGTCAGCTTGTTAAATGTGAATATATGCTTTTTTGGTGTTTGTGATGTTTGGCTCCTAAAACACAAGGCTTTCAAGCCGGAAGCAGAGTTCATGTCCCAGAATAAGTTGAGGAGAAAACACAAGACTTTCCCCCAGGAAACAGGTGTTCATGTCCCGGAGTGTTTTAATCCAAACCACAATCTTATCTCTAATCTTAACTAGTTGTTTTGATGTCTACGCTAAACTGTCGTCAGCATGACGGTCACATTTGGCTGGCTAAACTCAATTGTAACGACCTCTGAAAGGATCGTAACATTACGGTCTTCTGTACCCAGTTCACAGTCACCTTTTCTAGGCTTCAAATCCTTATGCCTATCCCTAAAATCAGTACATGACATGATGACATGAAAGGAAAGGCAGACAGCTTAGCAAACGCTCTAGATGTTGTGGTTTGTATTTTAGATTTTAAAGTGAATCATCTCCCGCGACCCCTACAGAAATAAATACAGTTGCCACCACCAGCCTGTGTTGGACCGGATGCCACTTAACCTGATTACATCATCAGTCAAGTTCATGTCCTGAAGGCTATCTGTAGCACAAAAGGATTCTGACAGCATGCTTCAATACCTGGTTGCAGTGTTGGGCATGTTATGTCAGGCCCAGGGTTGAGATTCTGCACCAGGGCCCCACAAGGCCTCCCCTGAGGCCATTGGCTGACAGTTCCCACACAGGTATACTCTGCCACTATAAGACAACCAGTACTAGTTTAGTTGATGAGATAAGAGTTTGCAAACATTACAATGATGGGATGTGACTGGCATTAGCTATCATTAGCCCAACATTTGCCTAGACACCTGCTCTGGTTCCCAACACAACTCAATGTCTCACAGATGGCCAGTTTTTCTAGTTTCTACATAATTTTCCTAGAAATGTAGGGTTTTCCTTACCGTTATAAGGCTTAGGCGACCACCCAAGCCTTTTTGGGCATAATCTGAGCCAAATGAATGTAAAATCAATATATGCATCAAAACTAAGTGAAAGACTTCTCTCAGATCTAATGATTGTAGTTGGTCCCCAGTGGACTTCTGTAGCAAGTTTTCTTTAAGCTTTTTGAGTGTTTTTTTTTTTTTTTGCTCTTGCTTTTCCAACGTTTTAGAAACATACTGTACATGGTAAAATATAATGGTCCAAAATGATGTACGGTTGCATTTTATTTTAATTAAAAAACACCACATTTTCTTTAGGAAGGTCCTCAGTATCTTCAAAAGCTTTATATCCCTAAAAGTAGTAGAACCTAAGCCAAACGTGCATGGAAGTTAATAAACCATAATACTTAAAATTATTGAAATTGCATCATGAATTAAAAAACAACAACAAATCTGACATGTTTTCATCAGACTTTACCAGATAAACACATAAAACATAATACAAATAATTTCTTGACAACCCATTACTTATTTGAACTATTTAAAGTTTATTTTTTGAGAAATGGTCATTTTTTATGAGCAGAGTGTAAAGGTGTTTTGATAGTGTAATTTGCCATAGAATGGTGTCAAAGCCTTAGATTTCTGACGCAAAAAGAATGAATACTCTAGCTTTTATGGTTTTATGCCTGTGTTAATGACTGCTTCAGCTTTTTCAAAATGTTAACACAGACATGGCAATAATAATGGTCAAAAATGATGTGAAATTGCATTTTGTTTTTATTGAAAACCTAGCAAATTTAATTTTAATTCACAGGGGCTGCAACCAGCAATTTGCTCTTTAATATTAGTTTACACTTTACCAAAGATAAGACTTTTACATAGACTACGTATTTTAGACATTTGCAAACCAAACATTAAAGGGTTAAAGATTGGTTGGCAGGTCAGAAAGTATAATGACAAAATAATACGCAACATCATGGGTACACTGCTCATATTAAACCTGCTTTGTACTACTTCAAAGAAAGAACCAAAGAAAAAGTTAATCAGAGAAGCGAGGTGGGGTGTGCAGGTACTGAGAGCTTTCTGTCTGGTCTGTTTAGAACCAGAATAACACACTTTAAGGATCCTCATATAAGTGTAAAGAATTACGATGAGAGGACAAAAGACTACAAAACAAGTGATAAAGAGTCCTTGAATGTTGTTCACTGTGGTGTCAAAGCAGGCCAGTTTGACAACAGAGTAATTGTCACAGTAAACTTTGTTAATGATGTTCCCACACAGCTGTAAAGAGGAACTCAAAGATATTGTGACAGCAACTTCCATAAATGGGAATAACCATGTTAGCGCAATAAGCATTGCAACCTTGTTATATGTCATAATGTGTATTGCATAGGCAGGATAACAGATAGCAAGATATCTGTCATAAGACATGATGGATAAATTAATAAATTGTACAGTTGCATATGCAAACACACAATAAATCTGCAGGAAACAGAAGGGAGCATAAATAATGTGAATGTCAGAGAGGATCTGAACCAGAAGGAATGGAAATAATACTGTACTACCAAACAGTTCATTTACAAATAGGTTGCACAGAAAAATGTACATAGGTTCATGTAAGCTTCTGTTCATACAGATAACCACAATAAGCAAAAGATTGGCACAAATAATTACAGCATAAAAACAGATAATAATCGTGAACAATAAGTATTTAAAGAGCCCAATATCAAAGTATGCACCCAAAGTGAAATATGAAACCTGTGTAAAGTTTATCATGATCAATCAAGAATCAATTCTTACAATAACACAGATTCTCCAAACTTACCATCTCTCTTATTTAAAGTCAATATAATGTTAAGATTAGAAATGACAGAATACAGTTCATGACATTGCATGATACCTTACATTCATCTGCAGTGACTGCTTTGCAACTGAGATGAAAGTCTATGTCTGCTTTTTTAAACTCTTCAAGTCAGAGGATGTGAACATCAGCAGTCTGGTGTCATTACCAGGGGACACATCTTACCAGTCTCGCATAAAGTACTCAAGAAATACTTGAGTAAAAGTACAAGTATCTTCCCAGACAATTAATACGTTAAAGTTAAAGTCACATTTTACAATATTACTTGAATAGTAAAGTAAAGTATATAACTTTATTGTGGCTTCCTTATAGTAAAGCATAATTCCACACCCTCTCAAACATCCAATACAAAGTCGGACATCAACAAAGAGAAAAACAGAAACAGAATAAACATTTCTTGCAAGTAGTAGTGAAGTAACAGTATACATTTTATTAAGAAAAGTAAAGTAAAATTTCTAATAGTTTCCAGAAATATAAATAACCATGTAAAGTACAGATACATGAAAACTCGTACATTTGTTTGTTACATTACAACACTGTATCTGACTGATGTCTGAACATCTACTCTTAGCATATTAACATAGTTCAATAAAACATCTGCTTATCTTGCTAGAGATCCCCTAGTCCCGCATTGCCAGACCTTCTGGCTAGTCCTAACAACATTCCTGGATAGGAGAAAAACATGCTCTGGTTTATTGGCATTTCTTCAAACCGTTTGATGTAAACGTTGAGTTGTGTGTTTGTGTTTCAGTTCCTCTGGGGATGGGAGTTTTTTCTGAGGGAACACCTGAACTACTGGTGCAGTCTGAAGGCGTATTATCTCGCCAAAACTATGGCAGACGTCCCCTTCCAGGTAACTTTTTATAATCCATACAACTCCACAACAACTCCTGTAGCTTCCATTACTATTCAAATATATATATAGAGCTGCAAAGATTAATCGATTAGTTGTCAAATATTAAATGAATTGCCAAATATTTTGATAATCGATTCATCGGTTAAACTTCTGTATTGTCAGCTTATTAAATGTGAATATATTGACAGTAAACTGAATATCTTTGAGTTGTGAGCAAAAGAAGACATTCAATTCAATTCAATTTTATTCATAGTATCAAATCATAACAAGAGTTATCTCGAGACACTTTACAGATAGAGTAGGTCTAGACCACACTCTATAAATTCCAAAACCCCAACAATTACAGTAATTCCCTCAAGAGCAAGCATTAGCAGTGGCTATTGCAACAGTGGCAAGGAAAACTCCCTTTTTGGAAGAAACCTCGGCAGACCCAGACTCTTGATAGGCAGTGTCTGACGGGGCCGGTCGGGGGTGTGATGAACACTGGCAAATAATAGTCACATTAAAGATAATGGAACAGTGACTTCGAAGGTAGTCGTGGAAGTTCATGTCATAGCAGGGCACATCGTGTCATACTGAGTAGTGCAGTCTCCAGTACCGGATCCTGACTACTCTGTGCGTATGAACATCACAGCAGGGCGTTGCGGATGTAACGTGGCACTGCAGAGCATGGGTGGATGCGGCGGACGCAGCAGGACGCGGCCGGGCATTGCAGGAAAAACAGAGATGAGAGAGCAGCTCAGTGTGTCATAGGAAGGAAGGAACTTCCCCGGCAGTCTAGAATTATAATAGCATAGCTAAGAGAGGCAGGTTAGCTTAGAGAGAGGTGCCGGATCGGGCTTGAACTCTCCCCTGCCGGATCGGGCTGTACTGGCCTACCTCCCTCTACTCTCACTATATTATTGATTATATGATAAATAAATCTAATGACTACGAAGAGATGCAGGTGGGCCAGTTAGGCGGACGCTGCAACTCCTCACTCCTTAACTATAAGTTTTATCAAAGAGGAGAGTTTTCAGTTTACTCTTAAATGTGGTGATGGTGTCTGCCCCTCAAACCCAAATTGGGAGCTGCAGTGCTCTAGTGGGACAATAAGGTACTAAGAGCTCTTCTAGGTATGATGGCACTTGACCATTTAGAGCTTTGTAAGTCAGGAGGAGGATTTTAAATTCAATCCTAGTTTTCACTGGAAGCCAGTGCAGAGAAACTAATACAGGAGAAATATGTTCTCTTTTCTTAGTTCTTGTCAGAACACGTGCTGCAGCGTTCTGGATCAGCTGGAGAGTCTTAAGGGACTTATTTGAGCAACCTGATAGTAAGGAATTACAGTAGTCTAGCCTGGAAGTAACGAATGCATGGACTAGTTTTTCAGCATCGTTTTGAGATAGGATATTCCTAATTTTGGCAATGTTACGAAGATGGTTTGAGGTTTGTTTTAAGTGGGCATTGAAGTATATATCCTGATCAAAAATTACTCCTAGATTACTGACAGTGGGGGTGGGAGCCAGGGCAATACCATCCAGAGTAGCTGTATCTTTAGATAATGAAGTTCGGAGGTGCTTGGGTCCCATCACAATAACTTCAGTTTTGTTTGAGTTTAACATCAGGAAATTGTAGGTCATCCATGATTTTATATCTTTAATGCACGCTTGAAGTTTAGTTAACTGACCACTTTCGTCTGGCTTAATTGACAGATATAATTGGGTGTCTTCTGCGTAACAGTAAAAGTTAATTGAGTGTTTCCTAATAATATTGCCTAGAGGAAGCAGAATAGAATTGGTCCAAGTACTGAGCCTTGAGGAACGCCATGGCTAACTTTAGCGTACTTGGAGGGTTTATCGTTAATGTTAACAAATTGGGATCACTCAGAGAAATAGGACTTAAACCAGCTTAGTGCGATTCCTTTA
Organism: Perca fluviatilis; assembly: GCF_010015445.1. Taxonomy (NCBI): domain Eukaryota; kingdom Metazoa; phylum Chordata; class Actinopteri; order Perciformes; family Percidae; genus Perca; species Perca fluviatilis. The sequence goes on from NC_053113.1 coordinate 6,486,868, forward strand.
ATTTGTTATGTTTGTGCTGTTTTTTTAATTACATTTTTTTAGTTTTGTTGCTTTATTAGATGTTTTAGGCTTTTAATGTTAATTTTTTCAACAGTGTAGGGGTGTTTCAAAACATTTTTGTCACTTTTTTTCTCTCCAACGTTCTCGGCCCTTCTTTTGACTTTTTTACATAAAAGTAAAAACTTTTGTGATTGCAGCTTGTTAAATGTAAATAGGTTCTAGTTTCTTCTGTGTTTTGTGTTTTAAGCCCCCACTGTCATCTTCCAGGCAGCACTGCCTGGCAGGCACTAGGATTATGCAATGGTCAGGGTTAAGATTAGGGTTAGATGCATTCAAGTCGACGGTCGCAGTGCTGCCTTGAAGTTGACATTGGACGCTTAAAACACCATTGAGCAGTTTCTTCTCTCCTCTGTGACAGCAAACTGAATATCTTCAAGTTGTGGACAAAACAAGAAATTTATGGACGTCATCTTGGGTTTTGGGAAACACTGATCCACATTTTTTTGTCCCATTTCCTGATATTTTATAAACCAAACAACTAATCCATTAATCAGAAAAGAATCCACAGATTAATTGGCGATGGACTTAATCATTACTTGCAGCCCTAATAAAATGGTGTATTCAGTTTTAGGTATTTCAGATCTTTTAAAGTGGGCTTGTGTGAGGTCATTTTACTCAGAGGGGTTCTGCGGTATATGATTATTTACGATGGCCCAAAATTACAGGCTAGATTGAAAAGCTTCTGGTTTGCCTACAATGTCATTTGGACAATGTCATAGGACCTGATCAGATCAGATCAGACGTGCAGAGAGAAGCTCCCTGGTCCTTTTGAGGAAAGAAAGAGAATTTGCTCTTGCTCCAGTGTTTTTGCCGTGTAGACTCTGTCTACTTTGTTTGTTAGCTGCTGCTAACTTTTACTCTTAAAAAAGCATATAAAAATTGCTGACCTTAAGGAGGACATCCGATGGCTCTCTGATGAACTGAAAAAAAGAGTCTCTTCTATCCAGCTTCATGGACACGGCTTTTGGACAGTCCAAACTTATTGCCTCTTTAAGCACAGCCCTGCAGGACACAGCTCGGTGGGACCCCTCCACCTGTCCACAGCCGTCTTCTTGTTCAACATCGAACCAGCAGTCATCCTGGACCGAAGTGGCCATACGCAGTCACGCAAAAGGCTCAGACGAGTCCGCCTCACCCCCTCGCCTGAGCCTAAACAATAGATATGCGGTTCTGTCGGACGACACTCCTGTCCAGCCAGAGCCAGCTCACACTCCCGTGGTTCCTGATCTTGACAGATCTTTGGATAAGGCACCTGCTGACACTGCATTGACTGCACCTATTCGGGTGGCTCGCCACTCCATTGTGAGGGTAGACCAGCGGCCCTCGTCCCGTGCAGCGATCACCACCTCCGCTTCCTGGCTCAGGATCCTGAAGGAGGCTGTTCACAGACGCTCAGCAGGTCTTCCTTGTCCTGAGCCGACAGAAAATCCCTCTCTAAGGTATGATGTTCCTGCCTCCACACACTTGCCTGCTTCAAAGCTGAATGCAGGTGGCGAAAAACTAATCTCCAGGTCAATTATAACACCTATAAAGAGAGATTTTGCATTTAGAATTTGGAACTGAGGAATGCAAGGCGGTCCTTCTCTGACATTATCGCCAGAAACAATAATAATTCACGTGCTTTGTTTGCCACTGTCGATAGGTTATCAAACCCTCCAGTACCAGTAGCATCTGAACTTTTATCCACCAAGGCCTGCAATGACTTTGCCTCCTTCTTCAAAGACAAAATTCAGAAAATTAGACAGTCAGTGCCTCCATATCGAGTACAGGGTATGTGTTGTCACAGTGTCTAGGCAAAACAAATTCCAATATGACACAATTTCATACGATTATCCTTAAAAACCTGGAGGACATTATACAACATCTGAAAACCTCTCCTGTTGCTTTGATATTCTACCAATGGGCCTTTTCAAAAATGTTTTGAGTTGTTTGGCTACTGATCTACAGATTGTAAACACGTCTCTTCTCTCAGGTATCTTCCCGCAGGCCCTAAAAACTGCAGTCATCAAGCCACTCTTAAAAAAGATCAGTGTAGACATGTCACTAATGAGCAACTATAGGCAGATATCAAACCTTCCATTTTTAAGTAAAATCATTGAAAAAACGGTTTCTCAACAACTCAACCTTTTCTTGTCACTTAACAGTTTTGATGCCTTCCAGTCGGGTTTTCGACCACACCACAGCATTGAGACGGCTCTTGTTAAAGTCTTTAATGACATCCACTTAAACACAGATAGTGGCAAAACTTAGTCTTAGTATTACTTGATCTCAGTGCTGCATTTGACACGGTCGACCATGACAGATTACTAGACCGACTGGAAAACTGGGTTGGCCTTTCCGTCTCAGTACTACACTGGTTTGAATCCTACTTTAAGAATAGGGATTACTTTGTGTCTATAGGTAATTATGCATCTGAGCATACAAATTTGTCATGTGGAGTTCCCCAAGGCTCAGTTCTGGGGCCTCTTCTGTTCAACATCTACATGCTCCCACTGGCTCAGATTATGGAAAACAACAAAATAAGTTACCATAGTTATGCGGACGACACACATATTTACATAACCTTATCGCCAGGGGACTATAGTCCAATACCAAAACTGAAGTGTATTGAAGAAATTAACGACTGGATGTGCCAAAACTTTCTTAAATTAAATGAAGAAAAAAACCGAGGTTGTTTTTGGAGCAAAAGAGGAACGACTAAAAGTCAGTGCTCATCTTAAAACAACAATGTTAAATTTTGCAACAGACAAAGCCAGAAATCTTGGTGTAGTCATGGACTCAGACCTGAATTTTAAAAGCCACATTAAGACAATTACAAAGTCAGCATATTATCACCTTAAGAATATATCAAGGGTTACAGGACTTAATATGTCTCAGCAGGATCTGGAAAAACCTGTCCATGCTTTTATCTTCAGTAGACTTGACTACTGTAACGGTGTCTTTACAGGTCTCCCTAAAAAATCAATCAGACAGCTGCAGCTGATTCAGAACGCTGCTGCCCGAGTCCTCACTAACACCAAGAAAGTGGATCACATCACTCCAGTTCTGAAGTCTTTACACTGGCTTCCAGTGCCTCAAAGAATAGATTCTTCTGCTGGTTTATAAATCACAAAACGGTTTAGGGGCAAAATACATTTCTGATCTGCTAAACAATGAACCACCCAGACCTCTCAGGTCATCTGGGACAGGTCTACTTTTTGTCCCCAGAGTCAGAACTAAACAGGGGGAAGCAGTGTTCAGTTTTAATGCTCCACAAATCTGGAACAAGCAGAAAACTGCAGTTCTTTTAAATCAAGGCTGAAGACTTTTCTTTTTTATGTCGCCTTTCCTTAAATAATTGTTTATTTCTTATACTGAAGTTGCATTGTTGAAACTGTATGACAATCTACATAAGCATATAAAGAGAATTGAAAAGTAAGACCGGTGGGACCGGCCCGCTCTGGGAACGGCAAGGATTGTGGCTGGATAAAGTGTATAGAGCAGCGGCTTATACATTTAAGTCCTCTGGGAGGCCAGGTTTGGAACCTGTTTTGCAACAGAAAAAGAGTTAAAGTATAAGTCCTGTGGGAGGCCCAAGTTGGACTTGGTTAACTTGTTCTTATACTGCACTGTAAATTGCAGTATATAAACTGCTCTTTAATGTTTTATTTTTTTTTTTAATCATTTTTAACTGCGCTTTAATGTTTTATGTAAAGGCCTTTGAATTGCCCTGTTGCTGAAATGTGCTATACAAATAAAGCTTTGCCTTCAACACAGTGCGAGATCACTATCTTCCTCTCCTCGTCCACTCTTCCCCCCGACAACGCACATAATAGTGGGGAATTCTATAGTCTGGAATATCCATTTTTTCAATGCTGCCACTGCTTCCCTGGTGCCAGCGTCCTGGTAATTCTGGATAAGCTTCCAGGCCTCTTGCACTCACTCCCGTCCTCAATCACTTGAGTCATTGTACGTGCCGGATCAGCCGATGCAGCTCATCAGCATTCGGAGCTGACAAAAATGGATTTTGTTGCACTTTTTAGTTTTTTAAACAGCTCTTGGAAGTCTGTTTTTATCTCGGGTCCTATCCCGACAATGACCTGGGGATCAGGATGGTTCTCTAGAATCCTCGGCCTCCACACTTGGTTAAGGTCTGCTTGCACAGCTCATAACATTGATTTTATCGACAATTTTAATTTGTTTTGGGGTCGTTCTTCCCTCTTCAGGGCCAACGGGGTCCACCCCAACTAGCTGGGCAGCCGAATGCTAGCTGCTAACATGCAGCTCGCAGTACAGTCTGCCCCATATGATTGACTGTGTACACCACACAGCAGAGTCTTTTTCCCTGCCTAGTATGTTTGCTCACAATCCAATTCTCCTCACTAGCTCCCCCTACTGGTCTCGTCAAGCTGCTGATACCCCCCTGAGCCCCTATACAACAACCTGTTCCCACTCCAAGCAGAATGGGCATTCATTTTCATTTTCCAGACTCCATAACTTTCCACCAGTGTTAGGGTTGTGTATGCTTCTGTTTCCTGTTTTATTTTAGCAGCCTTGGTTTTCTGTCTTGTCTTGATTTACTTCCTGTCTTTTGATTTTCCCGCCTTTGTGATTGTCTGATGTCTTTCACCTGTTTCCCAGCCCTTGTGTCACCTGCCTCTTGTTACCTTGTTACCCTTTGTATTTAATCTTTGTGTTGCCCTTGTCTTGTGTCAGATCATTGAATTTTATTCTGTGAAAGTGTGTGTAGTCTACCCCGTTGGTCTCCGTGTTAGTGATGGCGAACTGAAGCTTTCTGAACCAGTGAAGCTTTCAATCCAATTGTATCCAAAAAAGGTTCCGTACTCGAAGCTTCAGAACTCTATGAGGACATCTGCTGGTAAAAGTTAAGGATAGCATTGTGTCACAAACTGTTTCACAGGTATTAGCCATGAATCTCTTGGATTCAAAGATGAATACATTTTGAGTATGAATTCATCCATAAATAAATAATGACATAAATAACTAAGCCTATTTGGGACCTTGCATAAATAAAAAATGTTATTGCCTTCTCCACAAAAAACAAAAACAAAGTTACGATTTTGGTTGTGAACGTGTCTTGTGTTTGTAAACAAATACAACAATTTGGGAGGGAAATTAATGAAGAACACACTGCACATTGCACACACATTTCTGTGATTATATTGAGTACGTAGTCTAGAGCAACATTGTCTCCTCAGCCAAATAGGTGAGAGATGCAGTGCAGAAGGCATAGGCTATATGAGCAATCTAACAGTCTGACATGTAGTCTACTGCCAGTGTGGTGGTTATAGAAATTGTTTGAGTCAATTGATTGGGGAAGTGCTTTGACAGTGGCAAGGACATACTTTGGGACAGTGAAAGTGCTTGTGATAGTTAACAAACAGTGATGATGCTTATGGACAATAACAGTGCTCGTGGACAGGTCAGGGGGATATTATTGTGCTTGGTGACAAGTGTTTGTGGGAATAGAAATTAAATGTCATTTTTTATTCAGAAATATAACTTTTTCCACTGTTCCAGGGCTGAGGCTATTTATTTTCTTGCTCACCACTTGCTATAAACTCTCTTTTATAAACTCTACTAGCTATAAACTTTCTACTTGCTATAAACTTTCTACTGGCTATACACTTTCTATGAACACTCTACTCGCTATAATAATCACTATACTAATCTCTCTATTCACTAACTCTCCTGACTCTGACTCTCCTACTGCAACAACCCAGGTGCGCCCCATGTCGCACAACTGTAAAGCTTTGAATTCAACTTTGAAGCAGTCACATGTTTGTGTGTGAAAGGAAGCTTCTGACGTCACTGGTCACGTGATTATCACAAAACCAATCAAGCTCTGATACAAAGCTCCATTCTAAATTGGTTCATGTCTTCGATACGTGCCTCGAAGCAGGGGGTTCACGGGTAACATCACTACTCGGTGTTCCTGGTATTTTTTGTTATTCCTGTTTTTGGGATTCTGCCTGTTCCTGTTTTTTGTTTTGTTTTGCCTGCTATCTTCAGGACTCCTTTCATTGTAAGGATTTTCATTATTAAATATTCAACCTCAATTATGCCTGCTGTCTCTGCACTTGGGTCCACCACATTTTCTGAAGCCTGTTACAACCAGTCTCCTGTACAAATGCTGGCCTGATTAAATATCCTATTTTAGTAACTTGACCTGCTAAATATCCCATCCCTACGGTTATTACAAATATCAGGTAAAATCCCACATTGTAAATAGGTGTAGCAGATGCCTGCGCCCCTTGGCTCAGTTTACCACATCTGTCGCTACCAAACCAGACAATAAGGATTTAACTCTTCGCTTAGCCATGATGAATGTCAGGTCTTTAGCCAACAAAACGTTTGTGCTTAATGACTTTTTTACATCACATGAATTGGATTTCATGTTCCTGACTGAGACCTGGCTTCATGTTGGTGAGTCCGCTCCCTTTTCTGAGCTTCTCCCTCCCAACTGTAAATTTTTTAGCTCCCCCCCGGACCACTGGGAAAGGTGGAGGACTTGCCACGGTATTTAAATTAATCTTCCAGTGTCAACTTTTGGTATCTGTCACCTATTCTAGCTTTGAGCTGCAGCTTTTTGAGCTAAATGCCTCGCCTCTGATGCTGGTTGCGGTTGTATACTGTCCACCCAAATCCAACAAGGACTTGATGCCAGAGTTTGCTGATTTTATAGCAGGTATCATGTTAAAGTATGACCACTTTCTAATTTGTGGTGATTATAACGTACACATATGTTGTCTGGACAAACCTATGGTTAAATACTTTTTGAATCTCATTTATTCCTTTAACCTCATCCAGTGGGTGTCTGGCTCGACTCACGAAAAGGCGCACAAATTAGATCTTGTACTGTCCCATGGCTTGTGTGTTCATATCAATGAAATTTGTGACACTTGTATATCCGATCATTTCCCTGTTTTATTTACGAGTACAGTCCGATGCTCTGTGGTGAAGTCTTCGCCTGCATGCCGCCGTCATGTAATTAACTGTGAAACTCTGGCGCGGTTCTCTGCTATTTTTTAAAGGTTCTGTGCTTATAATCTAGACAATGCTAATGCCCCCAGTGCTGATGAGATTATTACTCTTTTTTAATTCAACTTCCACAAGCATTTTAGACTCTGTTGCTCCCCTGAGGATGAATCACACAAAAGCACTTTCGGAGCCTTAGCTAAATGACTATACCCGTGCTCTCAGACGAACATGTTGGCAAGCTGAGAGAAGATGGAAAAAGGACAAACTATGAAATTCTACCATACCTGTCAAGTATCCCGTTTTCGTATTTTAACCTGCGTTATTAAAAAATAATAATACCCCGGGCTCGAGCGGAGTAAAAAAAAAAAGAACATTCCCAATCTGAGCTCTGTCACTAGCCTGGCGATAACTGCCACCTGCAGTAGCCTACTACAGCATGTACCACAGGTACTGTAGGTGGCAGTTGTCGCGAGGTTAGTGTGTGAGGTCAGATGATGAGTGACAACGCAGGGAAAAAAAAGAAAAAAACAGAGACGGATGATGGTCGCTACGACCGAGATGGTGCGCTGCCAAAACTTCTGAAGGCTTTACTATGCATTCCCCATAGCAATGCAAGTTGAGAAAGGGTGTTTAGCATGGTACGAAAGATTGTTCCAGAGAATAGGATGACGTTAGACAACAGAACTGTTTGCGCTCTACTCTCATGTAAAATGAACCACTCTGGCCCCGCCCACAAATACACTCCTTCCAAAACAGTCTTAAAGAATGCAAAGTCTGCAACAAATTTGAACAATAACTCACTAAAGAAAAGTTACGTGAAATTAAAGAAAAACTGTAAAAGAAAAGCAATATGAAATGAAAAGAATGTGTGGAATGAAAATAAAATGTAAAGACAAGCAATGTTATAAATTGTAAATGTTTTCAGCATTCTGCATCAAGTGGTGATTTTAGCTTTCTTGTACACCCGTCTTAAAATGTAAGGGATACTGGAGCTTGGGTGGGGTGGTGGGACTGCACGAGGTGGGCACCGGAAAATTTCCCTTATTTTCAAATCCAAAACTTGACAGGTATGAATTCTACAGCACAGTCTGTCTGATTATCAGAGAGCTGTAAAATCTGCAAAAACTGAGTATATTTCTAACCTGTTTTCTCATAACTGCCACAGGCCTCAGGTTCTTTTCAAAATGTTTAACACTCTTATAAACCCCTGTGACTCTACCCCTATCGTTCCCACATCTGACCTCTGTGATTCCTTTCTTAAATAACTTTTTGAAAATAATTTCTGTCCTTCGATCTTCTGTGACCAAATGTTTTGACCAAGACCCCTCTGTTCCTTCAATGTGCCTTGCGGTCCTGGACAAGTTTGAGCCCATTTCACTCACCTCCCTAACTTAGGTGGTCCACCATCTGCGGCTCACAAATTGTCCCTCAGACAGCATTCCCTCTTGTCTACTCAAGGAAGTCCTTGGCACTGTTGGACCATGTGTTCTATCACTGATAAATACCTGTCTTGTCTCTGGTAATGGTCCAGCTGTTTTTAAACATGCTGTTGTGCAGCCCTTGTTAAAAAAATGTTTAAATCTTAACTCCTCTGTTCTGACCGGATGCGACTAAACCTGATTACATCATCAGTCAAGTTCATGTCATGAAGGCTATCTGTAGCACAAAGAGATTCTGACAGCATGCTTCAATACCTGGTTGCAGTGTTGGGCATGTTATGTCAGGCCCAGGGTTGAGATTCTGCACCAGGGCCCACAAGGCCTCCCCTGAGGCATTCTGGGCTGACAGTTCCCACACAGGTATACTCTGCCACTATAAGACAACCAGTTTTGTTGATGAGATAAGAGTTTGCAAACGTTACAATGATGGGATGTGACCGGCATTAGCTATTATTAGCCCAACATTTGCCTAGACACCTGCTCTGGTTCCCAACACAACTCAATGTCTCACAGATGACCATGTTTTCTAGTTTCTACATAATTTTCCTAAAAATGTAGGGTTTTCCTTATCGTTATAAGGCTTAGGCGCAGCACCCAAGCCTTTTTTGGGCATAATCTGGGCCAAATGAATGTAAAATCAATATATGCATCAAAACTAAGTGAAAGACTTCTCTCAGATCTAATGATTGTAGTTGGTCCCCAGTGGACTTCTGTTTTCTCTTTAAGCTTTTTGAGTCTTTTTTTTTTATTTTCTGCTCTAGTCTTTCCTACGTTTTAGAAACATACTGTACATGGTAATAATAATGTTACAAAATGTTGTTTTAATTAATTAATTTTAATTAAAAAACAACACATTGTCTTTAGGAAGGTCCTCAGTATCTTTAAAAGCTTCATATCCCTAAAAGCAGTACAACCTAAGCCAAACATTTATGGAAGTCAATTAATAAAATTATTGAAATTGTGTCATTAATAAAAAAAAAAAAATCTGACAGGTTTTCATCAGACTTTACCAGATAAACACACAAAACATAATACAAATTATTTCTTGACAACCCATTAGTTATTTGAACTATTTAAAGTTTAGTTCTTGAGAAATTATCATTTTTTATGAGCAGAGTGTAACGGTGTTTTTATAGTGTCATCTGCAATAGAATGGTGTCAAGGCCTTAGATTTCTGACGCAAAAAGAATGAATACTCTAGCTGTTATGGTTTTATGCCTGTGTTAATGACTGCTTCAGCTTTTTTTAAAATGAACACAGACATGGCCATAATAATTGTGAAAACTAATGTGAAATTGCATTTTGTTTTTATTGAAAACCTTAGCTAATTTAATTCACAGGGCCTGCAACCAGCAATTTGCTCTTTAACATTAGTTTACATTTTACCAAAGATAAGACTTTTACATGAATGTTGTTGACTGTGGTGTCAAAGCAGGCCAGTTTCACAACAGAGTAATTGTCACAGTAAACTTTGTTAATGATGTTCCCACACAGCTGTAAAGAGGAACTTAAAAATATAGGGCCGGAAATTTCAAAAAATGGGAATAACCATGTTACAGCAATAAGCACTGTAACCTTGGTGGATGTCATACGTGTGTTATATTGCAGAGGATAACAGATAGCAAGATATCTGTCATAAGACATGATGGATAAGTTAATAAATTGTATATTTGCATAACTATAAACACAATAAATCTGTATAAAACAGAACGGAGCAGAAACAGTGTGAATGTCAGAGAGGATCTGAACCATAAGGAATGGAAACAACCCTGTACTACCATACAGTTCATTTACAAACAGGCTGCACAGAAAAAGGTACATAGGTTCATGTAAGCTTCTGTTCATACAGATAACCACAATCAGCAATAGATTGGCACAGATAATTAAAGCATAAAAACACATAATAATCGTGAACAATAAGTATTTAAAGAGCCTGATATTAAAGTATGCACCAAAAGTGAAATATGAAACCTGTGTAAAGTTTGTCATAATTAATCAACAATCAATTCTTACAATAACACAGATTCTCCAAACTTACCATCTCTCTTATTTAAAGTCAATATAATGTTAAGATTAGAAATGATAGAACACAGTTCATGACATTGCATGAATCCTTAAATTCATCTGCAGTGACTGTTCTGCAACTGAGATGAAAGTCTGCGTCTGCTTTTTTAAACTCTTCAAGTCAGAGGATGTGAACATCAGCAGTCTGGCCTCATTATCACGGGACACATCTTAGCAGTCTTGCATAAAGTACTCAAGAAGTACTTGAGTAACAGTACAAGTATCTTCCCAGAAAATGAATTAATAAGTTAAAGTCACAGTTTAGAATATTACTTGAGTCAAAGTCTCAAAGTATCTGATATTTACTGTACTTATTTTTTAGAAGTAAAAGTAAAGTAAAATTGATTATGAACTTTATTGTGTCTTCCTTATAGTAAAGCATAATTCCACACCCTCTCAAACATCCAATACAAAGTCTGACATCAACAAAGAGAAAAACAGAAACAGAATAAATTTGTACATTTGTTTGTTACATTACAACACTGCATCTAACTGATGTCTGAATTAGGGATGCACTGAACCCAGAGTTCGGGTTCGGCCGAACTTTGGGCTTTTTGACGGAGTTCGGGTTCTGCTGAACTTTAGAATTTTTTTTCCACCGAACCGAACTCTACCAAAGAGAAGTAACAAGAGGTGAAACTCGAGAAAAAGAGGCGAATGTTGTGTTGAGTTTCTGCTCTTGTCAAAGAGTATAGAAGTACCAAGAGGCGAAACTCAATAGAACGTTCCATTGCAACAAATGCACCCATGACCGAGCTGCAGCACCGCCATCTTGGACTGAACGGAACACAACATTCTATTGAGTTTAGCCTCTTGTTATTTCTATACTCTTTGTAGAGTTATAATTGCACTATGCATGCTATGTAATGACCTAATGACGGCGCCGTTGATTACGGGAAGGTGTTTACGTAGGTGGAGGCTTCGATGCAGTAGGCAAGTGAAAATGGAACTGGTGAGCAGAAAAAGTGTTGTTTGGCAGTACTTTCAGTCAAAAGAAGGCCATTCAAGTCCAGCTACATGTTCAATTTGCAATACCGATTTGTCTGGTGGTGGCGAGGACCCTAAACACTACACAGCATGGCCGCTGTTACAACATTTGGTACGAAACATTCAAAAGAATACGAGTTCTTCATGAAGGAATCTCCAGACAGCAGCCACAATGCAAAGGAAGGACAGTCACAGCTAAAAACTTGTGTTAACCAGACAGTGCCTCTCCCAGGCTGTCAGCTGTTCTCTTGGCAAATGAGTCTCCCTACAGTGGGAGTGGAGCGACTGCTGCTCGTTAGCTAACGCTAGCTTTCTAATTTCACCCACCCAACATGTCTTCATTGTAATGTTTACTGTTATCTTTGAATAAAAGATAAGACTGGACTACTCATCAACTGCTCATATCGGCGCTGCCATCTTTATTGTTTTACATCCGGTTTCCACTGGTGCGCACTTCAATGACATCCGTAAAACAGAACATTCTAACAGGAAGTTCCAAGGATGTTACATCCCCCCTTCTTTTGAAAACAAAACATGGTCACGAACATACACATGATAGCTGCCATACATATTTATGAACTATGTCGTCTTATGGTATTCAGTCATTTTATCTTGCTTGGCAACGGTGGCCATTTTGTGGACCTTCGTGGTTTGTACCACCTTCTGGAGTCTGCAAAAGGTGACGCCTGTTTCCCCTGAGCGTGTGACCTTCATCAGTGCAGATGTTGTATGACCTCTGAGTACCTGCTGTTTCTGTGACTATTGCAGGTTTCTACGTCCCTGCTGGGAGCTGGTAGCGGACTGTGGCACCCACTGGTAGTGCAGGCAGTGTTTTGGCTGTTCGGTCGTAGTACTGCTTTTGCCGCCTTTGGCACAGTTTTCTCCTGCAGTGGACTGTGCTGCGACAGGCAAGCTCTGGCTGCAGTTGCTTTTCAGTGACCGGGAGAATTGAGCACAGGCGTCTGCTCATCAGCAGCTGCGCTGGTGACTTCAGTCCATCAACCTTGGTGTTTCTGTATTCTAATAAACTGAGGTAAGGATCCGTCCCCTGTGCACATGCTTTGTCCATGAGGGCCTTGGCTGTCTGCACAGTCTTTTCAGCCAATCCGTTGCTCTGTGTGTACAGTGGACTGCTTGTGACGTGCTCAAAGTCCCATGCATGAGTGAATGCTCATGATTTGTGTGAATGATTTTTTCCCCCTTTTAGCAGGATGCCATTCACCTTGGAGATCTCATCATGATGATTCCAGTAATCTGTGACAGCATGTGGGCATTTTTTCCTTGACTCAGGCCACCCTGCCAAGGTAACCTGTGTCAGCACTGAGAGCTGTTCGTCTTGGGCTGTTGCAGCTCTGATCTCTGCCATTTTCCTGTCGCTCACCGGAGCGCTGCTGAACCCTGTGTGTATTTGTGAGTCCATACCTTCGCTCAGTGACTGTTCATTACATTCAATTGGCTTTCCGGATAAAGTGTCCGCGACTGGGATCTGCTTTCCGGGCTTGTGTGTAATGGTGATGTTATACCTTTGCAGCTGCAGTATCATGCGTTGTAACCTGGACGATGCAGCGGCTTTCGCATGATTGCCTCTAGCGGTTTGTGATCTGATTCGACAATCACCTGTCGGCCATACAGGTACTGGTGGAACCTCTTGCATCCAAAGAGCGCTGCATAGAGATCCTTTTCGATTTGTGCGTAGTTCTGTTCAGTCTCATTTAGTGCTTTGGATGCATATGCAACTGGTTTCTCTCCCTGGAGCAGGACAGCTCCTAAGCTGCATTTGGATGCATGAACTTGCAGTTTCACATCTTTGGTGTGGTCAAAGTATGTGAGGATGGGGCCAGGCTCCTGTGTTAGGAGGTATTTTACCTATGTGAATGCAGCGTTAAGGTTTGAGTCTCATATAAACTCGTTGCCCTCCTTCAGCAGCTGCCATAATGGATCTGTGGCCTCTGAGAGTTTGGGGGCAAACCTGGAAAGGTAAGTGATCATGCCCAATATGGTCTCCAGCTCTGCTCTGTTGCGTGGGGGAGCCATGTCTTTTATGGCCTTTATCTTGTTGGGGTCGGGCTAGATGCCGTCTCGTGTCAGCCTGTGCCCAAAGTAGCTCACCTCTGTCACCAGATGACACTTTTATCCTTGTTCAGCTCAATGCCTTTCTCTCTTGTTCTCTCCAGCATACCACGCAGGTTGGCATCGTGCTCGTCTTTGGTGCGGCCATACATCAAGATGTCATCCACAATAGCGGCGATGCCCGGAAGGCCCTCGTAAGCCTCATCGACTCTCCTCTGAAACCCGTCCTGTGCAGAGATGATCCCAAAGGGGAGCCTCTTGAACCAATACCTACCATAGATGGTGTTGAATGTAGTTAGCATGGATGACTTGTGGCTGAGTTTTATCGCCCAGTACCCAGACGTGGCGTCTAGTACACTGGAGTATTGTGCACCAACTAGTCTGGGTGTGACATCATCCAGAGTGGGAAGCAGATAGTGGGGTCTTTGAATGGCTTTGTTTAGAGAGCGGGGGTCTAAACATATTCTAAGCCTCCCTGTTTTGGGCTTTTCTACCACTACCAAGGCATTTACCCATTCAGTCAGCTCTGTGACTTTCTGTATAATGTCCATTTCTTCCATCTCTTTTAGTTCATCTTTGAGTCGGCTCCGCAGGGCATATGGGATGCGGCGAGGCGGACACACCACTGGTGTTATGGCAGGTTGAAGGCGCAGGGTGCACTCCCCAGGAAACAGTCCAATGCCATTGAATACGTCAGCAAACTCATCTGTGATGCTAGTGTGTGGCAGTGCGTTGACCATGTGCACTAGCTTGACCATGTTCAGATCTAAGCATGCTCGCATTCCCAAAACAGGAGGTGCATTTCTTGGACAGACTATGTCAAAGTCTAGCACGACTATTTTTTCTTTTTATCTGTACGTGAGCTTGCATGACCCTTCCACTACGAGTCTCTGTCCACCATATCCTGAGATAGTACTGTCTGGTGGGTTAAGCACTTTATTGCCAAACATTTTGTGGAATGTGTGGGCTGGTATTATGTTGGCCTGGGCACCCGTGTCTATTTTAAATTTCAATTTGTGCCTCTTTTCCCCTATTTGCACCTCTGCATATGCCTGTCCTTTGGCAGTGTTAGCATGTAGCTTTGTGATAGTGTCAATATACAGTTCATCTGGTGGCTGCTCCGCTCCGTCGGCGATAACATGCACTCTTTTGGGCTTGTACTTTGTCTTTGGTTGCTGTGTTTGTGTCCTGCACACTTTAGCAAAATGGTTGGGCTTCTTACATTTGTTGCATTGGCGTCCTTTGGCTGGGCATTCCTCTGTGCGTCCGTGCTCTCCCCTGCATGCTCCACATTCCTTGTTCCATACTGTATTTTTGGAGCCGTTTTGTTGTGCGTCCATTACGTGTATGCTCCAATTTGAACGGTTTTCTGCTAACTGCATAAGCTGACTGATTAGCTGTGCTAGCAGTGGGACTATGCATGGTTTTTAGCTGCTGCTGCGACAGCTCATGTGTCTGTGCAATATCAATAGCCTTTTCCAACGTTAAGTCTGTGTGGCATAACAGCTTCTCATGCACTTTAGGAGAGTTTGTGCCAAAGACGATTCTGTCTCTAATCATTTCGTCACTGTTAGGAAAATCACAATATTTCACAAGCAGTCTTAGCTCGGTTACAAACAGGTCGCAACTTTCACCCTCCCCTTGTATCCTCTGGTGGAATTTATACCGCGCGAAAATGGTGTTTGCTCTGGATTTAACATAGGCCTCAAACCTGTCGAGTATGTCTTGAGTGCTTTCTTTTTGTCTTCTGTGAGTGTCCATGTGCTAAATATATCACTTCCTTTTTCGCCAATCCATAGGAGTAGATAGCTACACTTTTCTTCCTGCCGTTTGCTGTGTAGCGGTCCAGAGAACATTAGCTCCGCATGTTGGCGAAATTTCTTCTATGCGTTGGGAAGGTTTGTACAAGCAGCTTATTAAATGTGAATATTGTCTGTCATTTAGGGCCATCACAAATAATCATACACCGCAGAACCCCAGTAAATCTGACAGAGTAAAATACATATATATATATATATAATATATATATATATATATTTAAAAGATCTGAACTATCTAAAACTGAATACACCATTTTATTAGGGCTGCAACTAATGATTATTTCCATCGTCAATTAATCTGTGGATTCTTTTCTGATTAATGGATGACATGTTTGGTTTATAAAATGTCAGAAAATGGGATAACAAATGTGGATCCGTGTTTCCAAACGCCCAAGATGACGTCCATAAATTTCTTGTTCTGTCCACAACTCGAAGACATTCAGTTTACTGTCACAGAGGAGAGAATAAACTAGAACATATAACGATGTATTAATGTATTAAGAGCGTGCGCCTAGCAAATCCACCATTTATCTATGGCCATTTTTCCCTGGAAAGTGATTGTTGTAGTCTATAATATGTAGCTTTGAACTTCTGACAAACAATCTAAAGGGATGCTAATTAATAAACTAACTTTACTTTCTTCTGTACATGATGTAACCTCTCAAAGGTGTTAGGAGAAGTGACATCACTGCATCTCACTGATGATGTCCCTCAGGTCAAAGGTCATTTCAGCCTGTCAACATGTTTGTCCTGAGGTCTCTTCACATTAGCCACAGTTTGAACTAATTCCCTCTGAAGCAAATTACAGTCAGAGCTGTTGATCAGTGAGACCAATCAGCATGGTCCTCAGAGACTGGCGGGTAATGACCTCCCATCAGACCACTCTGTCACAACCTCAGGGTGGACAGACACATTAGAAAATATTTGTTTTATTGGTTTGTAATTGTTGGATTTTCATTGTGGATTAATCTATTGATTATTTTCTTAATTAACCGATTTGTCTATAAAGTCATAAAAAGAAAACAAAATCGATCAGGCCCAAAAGCCCAAGATGTTGTCCTCAAATGTCTTGTTTTGACATTCAGTTTACCGTCACAGAGGAGTGAAGAAACTAATTTAACACAACTCATTTAAGAAACAGGGAATACGGAATCTTGACCTTATTTTCCATAAAAAATTCTCAAAGCGATTAATCGATTATCAAAATAGTTGGCGATTAATTTAATACTTGACAACTATTTGAATAATCCTTGCAGCTCTAGTCAAAACCTTCGTGTTTGACCATATTTCTTTAAAGGTTACAGTTACGGCTGAAAATGACAACAGAAATAAACAAGATTTCACATTTTAAATCTATGGCCATTTGTTCCCGGAAAGTGATTGTTGTAGTCTATAATATGGAGCTTTAAACTTCTGACAAACAATCTAAAGGGATGCTAATTAATAAACTAACTTTACAATCTTCTGTAAGTGATGTAACCTCTCAAAGGTGTTAGGAGAAGTTACATCACTGCATCTCACTGATTAAGTCTCTCATCTCAAAGGTCATTTCAGCCTGTCAACATGTTTGTCCTGAGGTCTCTTCACATTAGCCACAGTTTCCACTTATTCCCTCTGAAGCAAATTACAATCAGAGCTGTTGACCAGTGAGACCAATCAGCACGGTCCTCAGAGACTGATAATGACCTCCCATCAGACCGCTCTGTCACAACTTCAGGGTGGACAGAAAATACTAGTTTTACTGGTTTGTAATTGTTGGATTTGAATTGTAATATTCAGAATCTTTAAGTGTAGAATCAGAGGTCACTGTTGGGTTGAACCCTGCAAACATTTACAAGAATTTCTATAATCAGCAAGGCCACACGAAATCTGTGTCTTTGTTTTGCAGTATTTACACAAATTAAAAACTAAAACTGAGCTCAGATTGTTAACACATCCCCAGTACAAGCAGAAAACCAGTCTTTAAAATTTTTCAGCTTTTCATTCTGAATCACTGCTGAAAACTGTAAAAGAAATACACAGATTGCATTTGGGTCAGACAATCAGTGACTGTTCCATGACACTTTTTAGCACCTTTCACACCTAACTTTTCAGTTTGATCTAGGGGTGTTGGAACACATTCCGAAAGTTGAATATAATTCCAATAGTAGAAGTAAAGCAGATGTCTCAAACTCAAGGCCCACGGGCCAAACCTGTCCCTCTCAGACAACCCCTCTCAGATTTTGGTCTGGCCCACATATCAATTTAGGTTCACAATGAAGTTTGGCCGGCCTTGATGTTTTCAAACTGTACTAATGCAAAAATCAAAACAGAATTTGGAAGATTTGACTACTTTGAGACTCCGAAATGTGGACCAAACTCCTGTTAGCCATGCCCTGGCAGCAGGTGGGAAGCCAGGGAGGCTAAGTGACTGTCCAAAAGAAGCATAGCCCATCAGGTGTCAGATCCATGGAAAAGAGATGGCAAACTGGTTTGCAATTAACTATATAAAATTCACTGGTTATTAAACAGTCCAATCACCATTGTTTTGTGGTTCGTATCCTTTCATCCACTGTGAGTTGACTCTGAAAGCAGTTACGAGATCTCAGGGAACAAAGTGACACAAAGCAGGATTCAGTTCACAATGTTCTTTTTTTTGGGGCATTTTTAGGCTTTTTTTTGACAGGACAGCTTAGAATGAAAGGGGAGAGAGAGGGGGAATGACATGCAGCAAAGGGTTGCACTTGGAAAATGGATTTGCAAAATTCTGCATGCAGAGTCGTGCAGAGAGTTGGTTTGTCCCATTTTGTAAAGTCTTGGTTGGTGAGTTGACCCCTAACATCACAACCATAAAGGGAGCTAGGTTTTATAACTGAGTCCAGTATCTTAAGCCAGATTTTCATTGCAATTTCCAACTTGATATTCCTTTTGATGGCGTAAAATCCCTTCACAGCTTTGTTGACTTTTACCTGTGTTGCTGATGTTTAAGCCAAGGTAGGTATAGTTTTTTCTATGTTCAAGCTCGGCTATGTCTAAAAATATGTCTAAGATGCTGGAGGCTGGGTCTTTTTTGCAATATCATAGTTTTGTCTTTGTTGGTTCACTGTCTAAAGCCCAGGCCTGGGAGAAATTGTGCAGAAGATCAAGGTGCTGTTGTAGCACTTCTTTGGTTGGTCATCCCTGTGTCTGTTTCCAGCAAGATGTCATGAGCTGTGGTGTCGTTTTGCCAAGACTTGGCTGGATCCTGAAGTGCCAGTGTCACTTAGCCGGATGACTATTTGTCTGCCAGTCTGACAGGAACATGTATGTTTCCTCAGACCTAATCCAATCCTAACCCTAAACCCTAAATCAAGATAATCAGTGATACTGCAGCAATGATCCATCCATCCATCCATCCATCTTCGTCCGCTTATCCAGGATCGGGTCGCAGGGGCAGCAGCTCCAGCAGGGGAACCCAAACTTCCCTTCCCTCCCGAGCCATATTAACCAGCTCTGACTGGGGGATCCCGAGGCGTTCCCAGGCCAGGTTGGAGATATAATCCCTCCACCTTGTCCTGGGTCTTCTCCGAGGCCTCCTCCCAGCTGAACGTGCATGGAACACCTCCCCAGGGAAGTGCCCAGGGGGCATCCTTACCAGATGCCCAAACCACCTCAACTGGCTCCTTTTGATGCAAAGAAGCAGCGGCTCTACTCCGAGCTCCTCACTGATGACTGAGCTTCTCACCCTAACTCTAAGGGAGACGCCAGCCACCCTCCTGAGGAATCCCATTTCGGCCGCTTGTACCCTGGATCTCGTTCTTCCGGTCATGCCCTCAACCTCTAACAGTTCACCTTTAAACGAAAGACTGCTAGAAAGAACAACAAGACCTGACATATACTTAGACTGCTTTTATCCTATAGACCTTCAACATTTAATGTTAAAGGTATCTTCAGCTAAACCATCTACCTGTCTCTTAGACCCCATCCCAACGAGGCTGGCTTAAAGAAGTGTTACCCGTGGTTAACACTTCATTATTAGATATGATCAATATGTGTTTATTAACAGGTTATGTACCGCAGTCATTTTAAAGTAGCTGTGATAAAACCTCTTCTGAAAAAACCCACCCTCGACCCTGATGTCTTAGCCAATTATAGACCTATATTTAACCTTCCCTTTCTCTCCAAGATCCTTGAGAAGGTAGTCGCTAATCAGTTATGAGATTTTCTACATAGCAATAGTTTGAGGACTTTCAGTCAGGATTTAGAATGTATCATAGCACAGAGACGACACTGGTGAAAATTACTAACGACCTTCTAACTGCTTCAGACAAAGGACTTGTCTCCGTACTTGTCTTACTATATCTTAGTGCTGCATTCGACACTATTGACCGTACCATCCTGTTACAGAGATTGGAACATTTAGTTGGCATTTAAGGAATCGCACTAAGCTGGTTTAAATCCTCTTTCTCTGACCGATCTCAATTTGTTATTGTTAACAATAAATCCTCAAGGTACGCTAAAGTTAGCCATGGCGTTCCACAAGGCTCAGTGCTTGGACCAATTCAATTCTCCTTTTATATGCTTCCTCTAGGCAATATTATTAGGAAACACACACTTAACTTTCACTGTTATATGGATGACACACAATTTTCTGATGTTAAACAAAACTGAAGTTATTGTGCTGGGCCCTAAACACCTCCGAACTTCGTTATCCGAAGATGTAATTACTCTGTATTGCATTGCCCTGCCCTCCAGCAATACTGTCAGAAATCTATGAGTTATTTTTTAATCAGGATTCATCCTTTAACGCCCACTTAAAACAAACCTCTAGAACAGCCTTTTTTCACCTTCGTAACATTGCCAAAAATTGGAACATCCTGTCTCAAAACGATGCTGAAAAACTAGTCCATGCATTCGTTACTTCCAGGCTGGACTATTGTAATGCCTTATTATCAGGATGCTCAAATAAAACCCTTAAGACTCTCCAGCTGATCCAGAATGCTGCAGCACGTGTTCTGAGAAGAACTAAGAAAAGAGATCATATTTCTCCTGTATTAGCTTCTCTGCATTGGCTTCCTGTAAAATCCAGGATTGAATTTAAAATCCTTCTGACCTACAAAGCTCTAAATGGTCTAGCACCTTCATATCTTGAAGAGCTCATACTACCTTATTGTCCCACTAGAGCACTGCGCTCCCAGAATGCAGAGTTACTTGTGGTTCCTAGAGTCTCTAAAAGTAGAATGGGAGCCAGAGCTTTCAGCTACCAGGCTCCTCTCCTGTGGAACCAGCTCCCAATCTGGGTTCAGGGGGCAGACACCATCACCACTTTTAAGAGTAAACTTAAAACTCTCCTCTTCGATAAAGCCTATAGTTAGGGAATAAGGAGTTGCAGCGTTCGACTATACCGGCGGGGAGCGTGGGTAGCCACAGTCATGGTGCACCCCCACCCTATCTCTGCTTCTCCCCATAGAAAGCTTATGTATAATTAGGGAATAAGGAGTCGCAGCGTTCGCCTAGACTGGCGGGGGAGGGTGTGTAGCCACAATCATGGAACACAGCCTCCCTATCTCTCCTTCCCTGCAGCTCTTAGTTACGCAGTTATAGTTCTAGACTACTGGGGTACCTGCTTTGACACACTGAGCTTCTCTCTGCTCTCTCTTTCCATCTGTGTGTGTCCATGTCCCAGACATACTTGTTACTAACCTAGCTCCGGGGAGCTTATTCCCCGGAGTCCTTATGTTCTTTTTCCGCCCAGCATGTTCCCTTGGATCAGGATGGCACCTAAATCATGGTGGCAGCTGTCGCCGTGGTCCTGCTGTATGCCCTGATGTGCCCTATTACACCCTGCTACGCTCTGCAATGCCCAGCTTCAACTTGCTATGTCCGGCCAACGCCCTGTTACGCCCTGCTGTGCCCTGCTGTGCCCTGCTGTGCCCTGCTGTGCCCTGCGACACCATGAACTATTACAACTACTACTTCTAGTCATTTTCTTTATTGTGACTATTATTGCCATTGTTCCCTCAACCGGCACCGTCAGACACCGCCTACCAAGAGCCTAGGTCTGGCCGAGGTTTCTTCCTAAAAGGGAGTTTTTCCTTGCCGCTGTCACACAGCTGCTCTTGGGGGAATCACTGAAATTGTTGGGTCCTTGTAAATTATAGAGTGTGGTCTAGACCTACTCTATCTGTAAAGTGTCCTGAGATAACTCCTGTTATGATTTGACACTATAAATAAAATTGAATTGAAATTGAATTTAATTGAATGACCCAGCCTTCATGGCCATAGGTGAGGGTAGGAAGGAAAATTGACCGATAGATCGAGAGATTTGCCTTCTGGCTCAACTCTCTTTTCGTCACAACGGTGTGATAAATTGAATGTTATACCGCCCCTGCTGTGCCTATTCTCCGACCAATCTCCAACTCCATTGTCCCCTCACTTGCGAACAAGACCCCAAGGTATTTGAACTCCTTCACTTGGGGTAAGGACTCATTCCCTACCTGGAGTAGTCACTCCATCGGTTTTCTGCTGAGACCCATGGCCTCAGATTTAGGCTGATCCTCATCCCAGCCGCTTCACACTCGGCTGCGAACCAATCCAGTGAGTGCTGAAGGTCACAGGCCGATGATGCCATGAGGACCACATCATCTGCAAAGAGCAGTGATGAGATCCCCAGCCCACTGAACTGCAACCCCTCCCCACTCCGACTACGCCTCGATATCCTGTCCATAAATATAACAAACAGGATTGGCGACAAAGCGCAGCCCTGGCGGAGGCCAACCCTCACCTGATACTTGCTCCTTCCACTGCACTATTATGTCCTAAGTTGAGGTCAACAGCGTCCCATCCTTAATGTACGCATCTTGG
The DNA here is from genome assembly GCF_010015445.1 of Perca fluviatilis. NCBI lineage: Eukaryota > Metazoa > Chordata > Actinopteri > Perciformes > Percidae > Perca > Perca fluviatilis. The sequence continues at coordinate 6,509,111 of NC_053113.1, forward strand.
ATGGTTCCCTGCTTCCCCCTCCTGAGGTGCCAAACGGTTTTCCAGAAGCACCTTGGTGCAGACCGAAAGTCCTTCTCCCTGTAACTGTCTTTCCGAGTCCTTTAGGATAGCATATCCCGGAAAGACTCCTTCAGTCGGATGGCTTCCCTGACCACCGGTGTCCATCATGGTGTTTGTGGGTTACCGTCCCTTGACCCTAAGACCACAGCCCCCCGCCGCAGCTTCAGCAATGGAAACTTTGAACATTGTCCACTTGGGTTCAATGCCCCCAGCCTCCACAGGGATGCACGAAAAGCTCCACCTGAGGTGTGAGTTGAAAGTCTGTCGGACAGGGGCCTCCTCCGGACTTTCCCAATTTACCCGCACTACCCGTTTGGGCTTACCAGGTCTGTCCAGACTCTTCCCACACCCCCTGACCCAACTAACCAGCAGATGGTGATCGGTTGAGGGCTCCGCCCCTCTCTTTACCCGAGTCTCCAAAACATACAACCTCAGATCAGAATAAACGATTATAAAATCGATCATTGACCTTCGGCCTAGGGTGCTCTGGCACCAAGTACACTTATGAGCATCCCTATGTTCAGGTTCTTAAGGACACAGAAACATTTCCACCACGATAAGGTGATGGTTCCCTGCATCAATGAATACAAAGTTATATGCATAGGGCCTAGTTTGGGGGGAAATAATTGAGGGAACATAGGGCTGACCCCGGTCTGACAGCCACATTCTGCTTCATGATGAATCATGCACAGCTGGAAAGAGATAATGGGAGTACTTTGAAATTGTCACGATTTCATGTGACAAACCAAAAATGATGATGAATAAAATATGTCTCACAATTGCTGCTTGAAAAATTACTTATGGTGTTATTTTTCAGGTAAGGACAGTCTCCCTTTTTGTAATGTGCCGAGGTATTGTGTTTCCTTCCGGTCTCTTTCATGTGGTGTCCAGGTGACGCCCTGCTACCCGTCAACAAGTTGTTGCTCATCAGGGCTGGTGTATAAAGGACCTGGAGAGAGCTACAGATGGGCCAGTGGGCAAATTGGCAGCTTTGAAGCTGTGTGTTCATTGTCTTTACTCGAGTTGTGCTGTAACAAGGTCGGTAATCTTACTTTCTTTTGGAGGCAGAGCGTTTACGCTTCCTTTTGTTGTTGCATAGGAGAGTTAAGTTAACGGCCTGTTTAATCGGTGCAGCTCTCTTACTTTTTAGAAAGTAGTTGGTGGTTTTAGAATCCTTTGTAAAAAATTTTAATTCAACTTGTTTATACATTAATATTTTTGGGCAAATGTCAAGCTGTGTGTAACATAAATATTTCTGTTTCCTTTAAAGAAAATCTATTTAAATGTATTTTTACATTTAATGAGACTGGAGTAAATGGTAAGCTTTTTCTGCTTGTGAGTTTTGTGAGTTGTTTTTGGACTATGTGCTTGATCATTTCAAATGAAAAACAACCGTGAAGCAGTGTTGTCAATGCAATGGGTTAAAACATAAGAAGCAACGAGAAGCATCTTTTTATGATTTAGTTTTCTCACCTAAAACAAGAATGATGGTAAATTCAACTTCATCTTACTTTATTCTTAGCCCTTATTTAAATGTGGGGACTTTAAAATATTTGTGTTTTATGTTCACTGCTATGTTATACATTATTATTATTATTACCAACACATCTCTGATTGTGGTTATCTGTATGAACAGAAGCTTACATGAACCTATGTACCTTTTTCTGTGCAGCCTGTTTGTAAATGAACTGTATGGTAGTACAGGGTTGTTTCCATTCCTTCTGGTTCAGATCCTCTCTGACATTCACACTGTTTCTGCTCCCTTCTGTTTCCTGCAGATTTTCTGTTTGTATACATATGCACATGTAGAGTTTTGTAACTTAGCCATCATGTCTTATGACAGATATCTTGCTATCTGTTATCCTCTACAATATAATACTCGTATTACATCTAACAAGGCAGTTATCTTAGTTATTGTGATATGGTTGTACTCTTGTGTGAAATTCTTGATTACTTTATCCTTAAACATCCATTTGACACTCTGTGGAAACATTATAAACAGTTTGTATTGTCATAACTACCTTGTTGCTAAGTTGGCCTGTTCCGACGTCAAAGTGAATAACATTTATGGTCTTTTTGGTACTGTTCTTACCATCTTAGTCCCTCTGCTTCCAATCCTTTTCTCTTATGTGAGGATTCTTAAAGTGTGTTTTTCTGGATCTAAACAGACGAGACAGAAAGCTGTCAGTACCTGCACACCTCACCTCGCTTCACTCCTAAACTTTTCTTTTGGCTGCTGCTTTGAAATAATTCAGAGTAGATTTGATATGACCAGTGTACCCAGTGTGTTTCGCATCATTTTTTCACTGTATTTTCTCATCATACAGCCACTTTTGAATCCTGTCATGTATGGATTGCAAATGTCAAAAATACGGAATACTTGTAAACATGTCCTCTGTTATAAGATGTTTCCTTGTCGCAGGGAGACTAAGTAGACATAATAACAACATATCAGTAATTTATTATTGACAAGGCTTTCTAACTAACAAAAATAAAATACATTAATTTTTAATATTCTCCCTTATTTGTCCCTCTGCTTGCAATATTCTTTTTTACATGAACATTCTTAATGTTTGTTTTTCTGGTTCCAAACAGACCAGACAGAAAGCTGTCAGTACCTGCACACCTCACCTTGCTTCATTCTTAAACTTTGGTTTTGGCTGCTGCTTTGAAATACTTCACAGTAGATTTGATATCACCAGTATACTGTATTCTGTCACTGTATTTTGTGATACTGCAACACATTTTTTAATTCCTATCATTAATGGAATAAATATGCATAAAATAAGATATACATGTAATAATATATTTTTTGTTATTGTTGACTTGTCCTGCAAAATGTAAGCATTCCTGACTGTCTTAGGCTACTATAACTAAATAATATGCAATGTAGTGTATTGAAATACAATGCCTGAAATGAAATAATAAATATGGCAAAATGTTACCCCATACGACAGGATTTAGTGTAGTATGATTTTTTTTTTATTTCACTTATTTAATAATAAATGCTAAAATGGCTCATAACAATACAACTTCAGAATGAATACCAAAACTCATGAAAATACAAAACAGTTAAGAAAAGGGGATGAAATTACTTCAACTCTACTGCTGTTAGAGTTCATAGTGTTGGAATATGACTTTATATTTAGATTTATATTATTCATGAATTTCCAATCTAATTTTCCAACACCTGTAAAGGTTGACTCCAGCCCATTCTCCTTCCCTGGGAGTCAATCTATCTTAACAGATAGCCTGAAATAAGAGACTGTCAGAGAATATATTTTACAAAGAACTTAAGTTTCCAGTTTGTATAAATAATCATGTCATTCTGTCAATGTCTTTTCATTTATGGAAGTGTTACAGTTAAGGAAGGCTGTGTTAACATGTGTTACATATTTTTCTTTTTTTTATAAGTTTACATTTGGGCCACCAAATTTTGGGGCTTGGTGGCAAATGGGGCCAGTGCCTAAAGATATTAGCGTCTATATCTGGGCACCCTTCAGTCAGTGTCTATATGCGCTTTAAACTGTAAACCTTTCTGCTCATATTACATGCTCAGAGCAAGTTATCCAGAAGTAAGAGTGACAAAGTCCACGTAAGGAGGAGGACGGGGTGGTGGATGGGTCAAACATCACAGGAGTTTCACCTAGAAGACAGCTTTTCGTGGCCCGTGTCCTGTGCATCACTTTCCCACACTCAATCTTTTCCTAAATCTAACTTAGTGGTTGTACATTTAGTTTTGTTTGAATTCACATTAACAACGTGTTCCCTGTGTTTAAAACAGCAACCGTAGCAGTGAGTGTGTAAGACCTGGAGCCGCTTGCACCAACTGGTCTTTACTAAGCCTGGTCCTTTCTGCTAAGTTAGTGTTTGTTGAGACCAGTCTTTAGAATTGACTTCACCTCGATTGCACCAACCAAACTTAAGTGATGCGTGATCATGGGAATGACAACAGAACTATGGCTTTTTGACTAGCAACGTGCGCTGCTAGGATACGTTATAAACGATTTCCCTCTGTTTTGTAAAGTTGTAGCAATTTCAATGGAGGATCAAAGAATAAGAAAAAGCAATTTCACTGACATTGAGAGAAGAAAATGTATAGAGCTGTACAGTCAGAACAGACATATGTTGACTGCCAAGCAGTCCAACATTATAACACACAAAAACAAACAACATGGAGACAGATAATGGAGGCCATCAACGATTGCTCTGACCCAGGTAGACTTCATACAGAGAGCGATATATGTGAAAAAAGTGGAAAGACCTCCTGAGCAGAGCAAAGAAAGACCAGTCCTCAAAAAATAACATCCAACTGGCGGGGGTACTCCCCCTTAGACATCAGTTTCTAGTGACATAATTGTGGATGTATTTGGAGAGGACTCACAGCTTTTACTGGTTTAGTCGGTGCAGAAAGTGGCGGTACCGACCTGGAAGAGAATGCTGTCTCTCCAGGTCGTCCATACAGGCAGCGAGAGTGTGAATTGGGAAGGTGTGTAGAAACGTGCTTAGATTTGGACTTTACATCTGCTACTGACTAGGTGTAAGAATTACGCCCGCTCTTAGCGAGAAGAGAGCTTAAGCCAGGATGGCGCGACTGGCGTAACTATTAGGTCAGACTTAGAACGCTGAGTTAAAACCTACTTAGCTTAAGACCAGTCTTAAGCCCTGTTTGTGCAACCGGCTCCTTGCCAGGCATCTCTGACTCTGTGTAACTCAAGGCCTGATCTAGGTGTTTGGTTCCAGTAATGGCTCTGTGTATACTGGTAGCCTTACTATTGTATATTTAGTTGTTTTTGTCAACACTCTTCTCTAGCTCATGCTCACCATGCAAAAGCCTTTGCTCTTGCCTGCCATTTGGGGAGCAATACATTTCCTGAATTGATTCTGATTCAAAAGGTCATAATTTGATAACATTTCTGATTTGATATCAATAAGGTAGGAGTTTTAGCGATTGGAGAGTTGCTTAATTTAACCCAGCCATATTTCAGAGCCGGAGCTATGCCTAGGTGAGCCCAACTATATCACTGTAGTTCCATTTCCCCCACTAACTCTGGCTCCTTACCAGAGAGGTGACATTGCACCTCCCTTGAACCAGATTTTGTTGTCTGGGGTAAGCACACCCGGGCCCCATGTTCGCCTGTTACCTGGCGAACCGGCCCCCTTGGGTTGGTGACTTTTGGAGGGTTCACTGAATGTGACAAATAATAGGATGGTATGGGCCCTGATGATAAAGTAGGACCGGCCTGTTTGTTTCTACTGTTCTGAAAAGGTATAAAGCAGCAGATGTTACTGAAGCTGACAGAAGTGACTGCAGCACTCTGCAGCACAACAGGTAACACACACTGAAGTGGGTGGGATGTGTTCATGTTTCATTTACAGATATAAACTGAAGGGTGATGTGAATGTGAATGTTTGTCAGGTTTTTTATAATTTCTGCTCAGTTGTATAAATCTTTTCGCCTTGAAGAATGTTAAATTCAACTTTATCATATTTCATTCTTGGAGCTTATGTGTATGTAGGAACTTTGAGATATTTTTATTTCATAATAACTGCAATATTATACATTCTAATTGTTATTACCAACACATCTCTGATTGTGGTTATCTGTATGAACAGAAGCTTACATGAACCTATGTACCTTTTTCTGTGCAGCCTGTTTGTAAATGAACTGTATGGTAGTACAGGGTTGTTTCCATTCCTTCTGGTTCAGATCCTCTCAGACATTCACACTGTTTCTGCTCCCTTCTGTTTCCTGCAGATTTTCTGTTTATATACATATGCAAATGTAGAGTTTTGTAACTTAGCCGCCATGGCTTATGACAGATACCTTGCTATCTGTTATCCTCTACAATATAACACTTGTATGACAACTAACAATGTGTTCACCTTTATTGTGGTAATATGGTTATACTCTTTTGTGAAATGCTTAATTACTTTATCCTTAAACATCCGTTTGACAATGTGTGGAAATGTCATAAACAGTTTGGTTTGCAGAAACTACCTAATTGTTAAGTTGGCGTGCTCTGACATTCAAGTGAATAACATCAATGGATTGATTGGTGTTGTTCTCTCCATTTTTGTCCCTCTGCTTCCAATCCTTTTCTCTTACATGAAAATCCTCAAAATTTGTTTTTCTGGTTCCAAACAGACGAGACAAAAAGCTGTCAGCACCTGCACACCTCACCTCGCTTCACTCCTAAACTTTTCCTTTGGGTGTTTATTTGAAATACTTCAGAGTAGATTTGATATGACCAGTGTACCCAGTGTGCTGCTTATCATTCTGTCACTGTATTTTGTCATCATACAGCCACTTTTCAATCCTGTCATGTATGGAATGCAAATGTCCAAAATACGAAATACATGTAAAAAATCTCTTCTGTTGTAAAATGTTGACTTGTCACAGACATAAGATGTTGACATAAATTAGTTCAATATGTCAATTATTTTTAATATCTTGCATTGAAATGTTTGCTCATTTTAGAAAAAAAATTATAAATGTAAGCATTCCTGACATTGTCTTATTGAGTGAAAAAAATCTCATAATACTGTGACCTGCACTGGCATACAGGTAAGCCCAACTATTGTATTTTTACAGTAGTTGTTATTGGCAACATTCATTTCTAGCACAAGCTCAGCATGCAAAAGGAGGAGTTGCGGTTTTCCCTGACAACACTAGTCCAATGGACACGCAAACCCCCAACAACGACAACATTATTATTCATGGAGGGGCCTTACATATCCAGGGTGAAAAACTTGTACCCTCCGGATGACAGTGGTGTAAATCCGTTAGATCTTTTAAATCCAAATTGAATTGAACAAAGATTCTAAATAACTTGGTACCTGTCAGTGCAGCACTTGGCCTTGTTTTAATGTTGACCATAAGACCCATGTACTGAACCATCGCAGACTTCAGATGTCATTTGTGTAGCAGCGCAAGTTCTGAAGAGCAGACTGGCACAAGGGCTCCAATTTTTGTTTGACGAATAGGACACCATATCGTGAAATCCACTGTTAAAAGCATATCAAGTTCAACGTTTTTTGTCATATGCAAAGTAAGGAAACATGTTTCCCTGTACAATGAAATTCCTCCTTTGCCGTCCACAGAAGACACACAAACAATGTAAAATCTACAATATATACTGCAGATATACAAAATAAAACAGCCAGTAAGGTGTGAGGCTCATGTTTCACGTGTGCAGATGAATAATGTGTTTGTAAATAAAGGCTCATGAGAACATATTATCAATAAAGTTGTTTGGTCATATCAGATTAAATAAATCATCCCATTCATGCCTTAATAGAATACAAAACTGCAGACCATGCTTGAATGAAATAAACAGTGATTCATGTTAAACATTTAGTTATATTTGCAGCTGTAAATAAACTGCTTAACCTGACTCAGCTGTTTGTCCGCTGTTTCTGATTCCATAAAAATGGAGACATTTGAAAACACTGCTGACCTTTTTTTTGTTTGAAAACTCCTGGGTTGCTTTGCAGTCTGCACCAACCCATTCTCACTCCGAACTCATAAAATACCGACGTTTGGGCAGTGGCTGTCTGCATCAGATACCACGTAAAAAGCGCCCTTCAGCGTGTGTGTACAATGCACCAGGGAGAGCAGCAGCTACGTTTGAAGATGACGTAGCACTAAGAGCGCCAACGGTAGCGAGTAGTATGAGTCCTGTGATTCTTTTCCTAAACCCAATCAACGCTTTCTTCTTTACCTAAACCCAACTGTCCCGCGTGTCATGGAAACATAAGCCCACCCGCAATATTTCTGCGTCAAAAGTGACGGCAATAGTCCCGACCGAGCGCGTTTTGATAAAGCGTGTTTAGATATGACGCTAAAGGAGACTTTTAGCGTCAATAACAATGCCAAAGGCACCTGACCAAGCATCCATATTTTACGCCATGGGATTGAGAATGTGTTGTCTGGAAAGGCACAAACAGAGACTTTTGGAAACGATGAAACACGTCAGTCAGTCTTATCGTTTAGGTAGGCTTACATATACTGAACAAAATTATAAACGCAACACTTTTGTTTTTGCCCCCATTTTTCATGAGCTGAACTCAAAGATCTAAGACTTTTTCTATGTACACAAAAGGCTTATTTCTTTCACATATTGTTCACAAATCTGTCTAAATCTTTGTTAATGAGCACTTCTCCTTTGCTGAGATAATGGGTATACAGTAAATACAGTAAAACTGCACAAGAGTGGCCTTTTATTGTGGCAAGCTTAAGGCACACCTGTGCAATAATCACGCTGTCTAATCATCATCTTGATATGCAACACCTGTGAGGTGGATGGATTATCTCGGCAAAGGAGAAGTGTTCACTGACACAGATTTAGACAGATTTGGGAACAATATTTTAGAGAAATAGGCCTTTTGTGTACGTAGAAAAAGTCTTAGGTCTTTGAGTTCAGCTCATGAAAAATGGGGGCAAAAACAAAAGTGTTGCGTTTATAATTTTGTTCAGTGTACCTAATAAAGCTGATTAAGCCCAGCTCTTCCATCTCAAAAGGATTTTCTGATACTGCAACCACTTTTCAATAGGGTTCGACATATGGCATGGCACGATAGCCTGTGGCCACAAAAAGTTACTCTGGGGCCACCATGCAGGTCTCTCTTGAAAATGAGACCTGAGAATGTAACGTCTCTTTTAGCACAATGAAACTATCGATAACATCGCTGTTGTTACCATGTTTCTGTGAAATATCTTGATGTTGCAATCCATAATCCATTCATGAGTGGTGATCTGCAGCCAACTGAAGTAAAAGACCATCAGAAAATATATTTTACAAAGTACTTAAGTATTCAATTTGAAAAAATAACAATGCATTATACAAAACTGTGGGGGCTTGGTGGCAAATGTGGGCAAATGTTAAAATAGTTGTGTCTATCTCTGGGCACCCTTCGGTCAGTTAGACATTTAGTTTTGTTTGAATTCACGTTAACGTGTTCCCTGTGTTTAAAACAGCTACCTTAGTGGAGTGTCACAGTGAGTGTGTAAGACCTGGTGCACATTGGCTTTGTCCAGGCATTACCAGTTCCCCCTCACTACACATTTAGATATTCCATTTGATGTTAGGATTTCTAGAGTCGGTCATTGACCTTTGGCCATAAAATGTACATGTACTAACTACCCTTATGATTTGCCCTATGCTCGAATATGGTGTTCCATATGGAGAATATGACTTACACAGAGGGTATTAGCAAAAGCCCCTCATTCACTTTCTTTTCAGTGAAATGCATGGGCAGAGAGGTGACCAAATTGTTTTTTGGGGGAAAATCCAACACTGTCATCCAGGTCCTTGAGAGAATACCTGCACTTTCCAGGCATCCGGAAATCTGAATTGGTAACTAAAATTGCTCAAAGTCTAGTTCGAGCTGAATATTTGCCATGCTATTGGTATTGCGCCATTCACTTTATAAACTTACATACGCTTGTGGACAGACCTTCATTTGGTATATGATCTCGCTGCTGGCTGCTTGAATAGATCTCAACACTGATTACCCACTTTTCACTTCCCGACATTATTTTGAAGAGGCATTGTCACTGTGTCTGGACCTTAACGATTCCGATTGGTTTTAAGAAATGTAAACAAGGCCAACGATTGGGACCAAAAACTCATCATGAAAATGTTTACTGAGGTGCATAAATCAAGTGAAAAGTAGGGTCATTTTTTTCATAGACTTCTATAGAATCTGACTTCTTATTGGAGCTAGTACAGTCACCTCATTCTGGAAACTAGATAGAATGCAGCTTTAAGGTAGTTATGCCTTGGCATTACTTCTTGGCACGGATGTTGCTGCTTGGTCTTAATACCAGGTTACTGTACATGACTTCCTGCTTTGCTCTCGCCATAACTACTACGGCACAAGATGGCAGTAGTGGCTTCCAATAAATATAAATGGGTCGTAATTTCTTCTTGTACAAACGACCTATGGGGTCGTTTTTCGGAGGACAGTCTCAGTTTTAACGGTCCTTTTAACTGTCTTTTTTACATGTATTTTTGTTTTGTGAATTACATTAAATTGCAGCTTTTATAGTTCTTTACATAGAAAAACATTACTTTATTATTAAAATTGACAAATTATATTTGTTTATAAAATGTATGTGCCAATCAATTTTAGGTTGATTGACTAACTGATTAATAACTACAGTAGAGTATACAGTCATGGGGGGAAAAGAATCAATTTATGTTTACTTATTTTAGTTTTGTTTTACCGACCAATGTTGTTTTGTAACATGCTAAGAGTAGATGTTCAGATATCAGTTAGATGTGTCCCGTGGTAATGAGGCCTGACTGACTGCTGAGGTGCACATCCTCTGACTTGAAGAGTTTAAAAGAAGCAGACGCAGAGTTTCATCTCAGTCACAGCAAATGAATGTAAGGATTCATTCAATGTCATGAACTGGGTTCTGTCATTTCTAACCTTAACATTATATTGACTTTAATAAGGTAAATGGTAAGTTTGGAGATTCTGTTTTATTGTAAGAATGTATGTCTTTACTGTCTGCAGGCTGAATACTGCTTCTGTGTTAATGCAGTGAGTCCAGGATAAGCATACATTTTACATTTTAACTAATTTGATTTCTGCTAACCTCATACAAAATGTAACATTGTAAATTGTTCATCCTATGCAAACTTGAAAGGTTGTGTTGTGAACCAAACAGATGATCATGATAAACTCTACACAGGTTTCATATTTCACTCTTGGTGCATACTTTGATATTGGGCTCTTTAAATACTTACTTTTCACAATTATTATCAGTTTTTATGCTTTAATAGTTTGTGCCAATATTTTGCTGATTGTGGTTATCTGTATGAACAGAAGCTTACATGAACCTATGTACCTTTTTCTGTGCAGCCTGTTTGTAAATGAACTGTATGGTAGTACAACAATGTTACCATTCCTTCTGGTTCAGATCCTCTCTGACATTCACATTATTTATGCTCCCTTCTGTTTCCTGCAGATTTATTGTGTGTTTGCATATGGAACTATAGAAATTATTAATTTATCCATCATGTCTTATGACCGATATCTTGCTATCTGTTATCCTCTGCAATATAACACAAGTATGACATCTAACAAGGTTGCCGTGCTTATTGCTCTAACATGGTTATTCCCATTTATTGAAGTTGCTGTCACAATATCTTTGAGTTCCTCTTTACAGCTGTGTGGGAACATCATTAACAAAGTTTACTGTGATAATTACTCTGTTGTCAAACTGGCCTGCTCTGTCGCCACAGTGAACAACATTTACGGACTCTTTATCACTTGTCTTGTAGTCTTTGGTCCTCTCATTTTAATTCTTTACACCTACATGATGATCCTTAAAGTGTGTTTTTCTGGTTCCAAACAGACCAGACAGAAAGCTGTCAGTACCTGCACACCCCACCTCGCTTCTCTGATTAACTTTTTCTTTGGTTCTTTCTTTGAAATATTACAGAGCAGGTTTGATATGAGCAGATTACCTGTGATGTTGCGCATTTTTTTGTCATTATACTTTCTGACCTGCCAACCAATCTTTAACCCTTTAATGTATGGTCTGCAAATGTCAAAAATACGTAGCTTATGTAAAAGTCTTGTCTTCGGTAAAATGTAAACTAATGTTAAAGATGTGTTTAATGTCCACTTACTTTGGAACTTTATTTAGCACAATATGTATTCCTTAAATCGTCTAGTTTGATATGATACCAATACCTTCATACAAGCTTTGAAATGGAGACTCTTAAAAGATCCATCTCGGGATTTTATGAACAAATATCGTATCATTCAAACGAACAACGATTTTAATTGGAAAATCAATTTCTTAAACCCAGTCCTAATAACAAAGGAGAAGAAAGTCTTGGTCCCTGTTATATAATGTGTACATCAACTAAAGTGTCCCCTTTAACTCTGCTCAACAGAGTCATGTCACTACGATTTCATAACATTTTTTGATGTTTTGAGGGAAGTGGCATCAATAGTTTTGTGATGGTGGGCCAGTGCAACAAAACTTAAAAATGGGTTGATATTACTGCTTGTAAAAAGGAAAGCCGTGCAAGTCACTCAATTTTCCAACACACTTCTGTACACTGAAATGCAAGTTCAAGGAAATTAAAGGAAATAGGAATAGGGAAAGGCCAGCTCCTGGTTCCAGAGCTCAAGAGAGGTTACATTTTATATTCTTAGAACCAGTTTTGTAGTTAACACATAGACTGAAATAATAGTGAACCTAACAGCCGTGACGTGATCCATTGGTTTGTGGGCTGCCGTACTTAAGGCTTGAGTTTGGCATTAAGATTCACCGGGTCACTGGTTTAATGGCAAGACTTCTAGGGTCGGTCATTGAGCTTTGGCCGTAAAATGTGCATGTACCAACTACCCCTCTGAATTGCCATATACTCCTATACGGTGCTACTTATGGACAACGTGACTAAAAAAGAGGTATAATAGCACAAAACAAAAGCATAACAGTTTCAGATGCAGTCAGTTTCCTTTCAATGACGTGAGGTGACCAACTTGTTCTCTGGGCGAAAATCCAACACCACAGCAGTCATTCAGGCACTTTAGAGAATACCCGCACTTTCCAGGCATCTCTGACTGTGTAACTCAAGGCCCTAATTTGGTTCCAGAAATAGCCTTGTGCATACAGATGAGCCCAACTATTATATATTGAGTTGTTATGGTCAACATTCTTCTCTAGCTCTAGCTCAACATACTAAGGCCACTGACCTTGCCTGCCATTTGGAGAGCAATAAACCAAACCTTTATGCTCATTCTTGTGGGTCAACAGCCCACTGGGCAATGACCTCACTTGGTTTTTTGTGCTGAGCCTGAAGAGAGCTCAACACTGCCTGTGGTAGACTTAGGTGCACGTATTTAGCAGGGGGCTAAATGCCTGAATAGAGCTCAACACTAACTGCCCATTTTTCACTTCCCGAGATTTCAAAGAACCATCGTCACTGTGTCCGGAGCTAAATGATAACGATTCCAATTGGTTTAAAGAAATGCAATCAACGAAAGCGATTGAAATAATATACATATATTATGAAAACGTTTACTGAGGTCATAAATCAAGTGAGAAGTAGGGTCATTTTTTCATAGACTTCTATAGAAACTGAATACATTTTTAGGCCAGTGGAGTCGCACCCTGCCGGAAATTAGATAGAATGCAGGTGTGAGGCAGTAATGCATTGGCATTACTTCTTGGCATAGTAGTTGCTGCATGGTCTTAATACCGAGATACTTGACTTCATGCTTTGCTCTCGCCATGTTTACCATGGCACAAGAGGGCGGCGCTGCCTACCAATAAACGTTAATATGGGTCATAATTTCTGCTTGTAAAAACGACCTCCAAAAGGAGAACAGGTGTTGGTTTTAATGGTCCTATCAACATGTACTTGTAATGTTTTGTGAATCCCATTAAATTGCAGCTTTTTGTAAAAACTTTCCTGTAAAAAAAATTACTTTATTATAAGTATTGACAAATAATTACTCGGTTATCAAAATAGTTTTCTGTTGATTGAATACCGATCAATGAAATTCTTCCTTTGCTGTCCACAGAAGACACACGAACAATATAAAATCTACAATATAAACTGCAGATATACAAAATAAAACAGCCAGTAAGGTGTGAGGCTCATGTTTCACGTGTACAGATGAATAATGTGTTTTTAAATAAAGGCTCATGAGAACATATTATCACTAAAGTTATTTGATCATATTAAATTAAATAAATCATCCCATTCATGCCTTAACAGAATGAAAAACTACAGACCATGCTTGAATGAAATAAACAGTGATTCAAGTTAAACATTCAGAGTTATATTTGCAGCTGTAAATAAACTGCTTAACCAGACTCAGCTGTTTGTCAGCTGTTTCCAAGGCCCTAAAAATGGAGACATTTGAAAACACTGCTGACCCTTTTTTTGTTTGAAAACTCCTGGGTTGCTTTGTAGACTGGACGGGCACAAACAGAGACTTTTGGAAAGGACGACACACGTCAGTCAGTCTTATCGGTTAGGTAGGCTTACATACCTAATAAAGCTTATAACTCCCAGCTCTTCCATCTCCAAAGGATTTCTGATACTGCAACCACTTTTGAATAGGGTTCGACATACAGCATGGCACGATAGCCTGTGGCCACAAAAAGTTACTCTGGGGCCACCATGTAGGTCTCTCTTGAAAATGAGACCGGAGAATGTAACGTCTCTTTTAGCACAATGAAACTATCGATAACATTGCTGTTGTTACCATGTTTCTGTGAAATATCTTGATATTGCAGTCCATAATCCATTCATGAGTGGTGATCTGCAGCCGACTGAAGTAAAAGACCGTCAGAAAACGTTTTCAATTTGAATAAATAACTATACATTATACAAAATGTTGGGGGCTTGGTGGCAAATGTGGGCAGTAATTTAAATATATTTTCATCTATCTTTGGGCACCCTTCGGTCAGTTAGACATTTAGTTTTGTTTGAATTCACGTTAACGTGTTCCCTGTGTTTAAAACAGCTACCTTAGTGGAGTGTCACAGTGAGTGTGTAAGACCTGGTGCACATTGGCTTTGTCCAGGCATTACCAGTTCCCCCTCACTACACATTTAGATATTCCATTTGATGTTAGGATTTCTCGAGTCGGTCATTGACCTTTGGCCATAAAATGTGCATGTACTAACTACCCTTATGATTTGATATGGTGTTCCATATGGAGAATGTGACTTACACAGAGGGTATTAGCAAAAGACCCTCAGTTTTAGATTCATTCACTTTGTTTTCAGTGCATGGGCAGAGAGGTGACCAAATTGTTTTTTTGGGGAAAATCCAACACTGCGGCAGTCATCCAGGTCCTTGAGAGAATACCTGCACTTTCCAGGCCTCTCTGACTCTGTGTAACTCAAGGCCCTATCCAGAAAATTGGTTCAAGAAATGCCCTGTGCAAACAGGTGAGCCCAACTATTGTCTATTTAGTTGATATTGTCAACATTCTTCTCTAGCTCCAGCTCAACATACTAAGGCCTCTGACCTTGCCTGCCATTTGGGGAGATATAAACCAAATCTTTATGCCCATTTTTGTGTGTCATCAGCTAACCCGGAAATTACCTCACCTGTTTTTTTGCGCTAAGCCTGAATAGATCTCAACACTGCCTGCCCACTTTTCACTTCCTGACACTATTTTGAAGAGGCATCATCACTGTGCCTGGACCTTAATGATTCCTATTGATTTTAAGAAATGCAAAAAAGGCCAACGATTAGGATAAAAAAAATCATTATGAAAATGTTTACTGAGGTTATAAATCAAGTGAGAAGTAGGGTCATTTTTATCATAGACTTCTATAGAAACTGACTTGTTTGGATAGAATACACAATGGCACAAGAGGGCAGCAGTGGCTTCCAATAAATGTAAATGGGTCGTAATTTCTTCTTGTACAAACAACCTATGAGGTCGTTTTTCGGAGGACAGTCTCAGTTTTAACGGTCCTGTTTCTTCATCTGTCTTTTTTACATGTTACATGTTTTTTACATAGGTTGATTGAGTAACTGATTAATAACTGCAGTAGAGTATATGTCATGGGGAAAAAAGAATCAATTCATGTTTGCTTATTTTAGTTTTGTTTTACCGACCAATGTTGTTTTGTAACATGCTAAGAGTAGATGTTCAGATATCAGTTAGATGTGTCCCGTGGTAATGAGGCCTGACTGACTGCTGAGGTGCACATCCTCTGACTTGAAGAGTTTAAAAGAAGCAGACGCAGAGTTTCATCTCAGTCACAGCAAATGAATGTAAGGATTCATTCAATGTCATGAACTGGGTTCTGTCATTTCTAACCTTAACATTATATTGACTTTAATAAGGTAAATGGTAAATTAGGAGAATCTGTGTTATTGTGAGAATTGATGTCTTTACTGTTTGCAGGCTGAATGCTGCTTCTGTGTTAATGCAGTGAGTCCAGGATAAGCGTACATTTAACATTTAAACTAATTTGATTTCTGCTAATCTACAAAATGTAACATTGTAAATTGTTTATCCTGTGCAAACTTGAAAGGTTGTGTTGTGAACTAAACGGATGATCATGATGAACTCTACACAGGTTTCATATTTCACTTTTGGTGCATACTTTGATATTGGGCTCTTTAAATACTTATTTTTCACAATCATTATGTGTTTTTATGCTGTAATAGTTTGTGCCAATCTTTTGCTGATTGTGGTTATCTGTATGAACAGAAGCTTACATGAACCTATGTACCTTTTTCTGTGCAGCCTGTTTGTAAATGAACTGTATGGTAGTACAACAATGTTACCATTCCTTCTGGTTCAGATCCTCTCTGACATTCACATTATTTCTGCTCCCTTCTGTTTCCTGCAGATTTATTGTGTGTTTGCATATGGAACTATAGAAATTATTAATTTATCCGTAATGTCTTATGACAGATATCTTGCTATCTGTTATCCTCTGCAATATAATACAAGTATGACATCTAACAAGGTTGCCGTGCTTATTGCTCTAACATGGTTATTCCCATTTATTGAAGTTGCTGTCAAAATATCTTTGAGTTCCTCTTTACAGCTGTGTGGGAACATCATTAACAAAGTTTACTGTGATAATTACTCTGTTGTCAAACTGGCCTGCTCTGTCGCCACAGTGAACAACATTTATGGACTCATTTACACTTGTCTTATAGTCTTTGTTCCTCTCAGTTTAATCCTTTACACGTACATCAAGATCTTTAAAGTTTGTTTTTCTGGTTCTAAACAGACCAGACAGAAAGCTGTCAGTACCTGCACACCTCACCTTGCTTCTGTACTCAACTTTTTCTTTGGTTGTTTCTTTGAAATATTACAGAGCAGGTTTAATATGAGCAGTGTACCCATGATGTTGCGCATTGTTTTGTCATTATACTTTCTTACCTGCCAACCAATCTTTAACCCTTTAATGTATGGTCTGCAAATGTCAAAAATACGTGGCTTATGTAAAAGTCTTGTCTTCGGTAAAATGTAAACTAATGTTAAAGATGTGTTTAATGTCCACTTACTTTGGAACTTTAGCATAATATGTATTCCTTAAATCGTCTAGTTTGATATGATACCAATATCTTCATACAAGCTTTGAAATGGAGACTCTTAAAAGATCCATCTCGGGATTTTATGAACAAATATCGTGTCATTCAAATGAACATCGATTTTAATTGGAAAATCAATTTATTAAACCCAGCCCTAATAACAAAGGTGAATAAAATCTTTGTGCCTGTTATATAATGTGTACATCAACTAAAGTGTCCCCTTTAACTCTGCTCAACAGAGTAATGTCACTACAATTTTATTACATTTTATGTTTTTATGGAAGTTGCATCAATAGTGTTGCGAAAAATGGGTTGATATTACTGCTTGTAAAAAGGATTCAAGGGTTGTTTTTCGGTGGAGAGCCGTGCAAGTCACTCAATTTTCCAACACACTTCTGTACACTGAAATGTAAGTTCAAGGAGATTATAGGAAATAGGAATAGGAAGAAGGCCAGCTCCTGGTTCCAGAGCTTAAGAGAGGTTACATTTAATATTCTTAGAACCAGTTTTGTAGTTAACATAGACTGAAATAATAGTGGACGTAGCAACCGTGACGGGATCCATTGGTTTGTGGGCTGCTGTACTTAAAGTGCCCATATTATGAAAAAAACACTTTTTCTGGGATTTGGGGTGTTATTTTGTGTCTCTGGTGCTTCCACACACATACAAACTTTGAAAAAAATCCATCCATGCTGTTTTGAGTGAGATATGGTTTCTGAATGTGTCCTGTTTTCAGTCTCCTAGTGAGCTGTTCAAAATCGGCTCGGACTGTGACGTCACAGTCCGAAATGAGCTGGCTAACCACAACCGTTAGCTCGTAGCGTTAGCGTTAGCCGGCTAACGCTAATACGTCCCCGCTCCGTCGTTCTCAATAGCAAAGCACTGCTACAACACACACAAGTTCACCATAATCTCCAAAAGAACTACTTACATGTGCACCCTCATTTAGAAGTCTCCCAGCTAATCCTGCCTTGTAACTGACCAAAGTTGGAGAAACAGGCTTTCTTTTACTGTCTCTAGAGTTAGCTAGCTGACATGATCTACATCTGAGCTACTGAGCATGTGTGAGTGCAATCAAAGATAGTACAGAAGAAGAAGAAAAGAGGTCTCACTCTGTAGCTAAAACAGAAACCAGGTGAAAAGAGGATCTGCAGCAGTGAGAGAGAGCTGTGCAGTACAACAACAATATGGTGTTTTTTGAAAATTAAACCATGTAAACCTATTCTGGTACAACCTTAAAATACAGTTATGAACCTGAAAATGAGCATAATATGGGCGCTTTAAGGCTTGAGTTTGGCATTAATATTCACCAGGTCACTTCTAGGGTCAGTCATTAAGCTTTGGCCGTAAAATGTGCATGTACCAACTACCCGTCTGAATTGCCATATACTCCTATACAGTGCTTCTTATGGAGAACATGATTAACAAAGAGGTCTAATAGCACAAAACAAAAGATATCCTCAACGTCCTCCACGGAGAGAGCAGAGAGACACACGACACGCCATTTCTCGCAGCCGTCAATCGTATACCCCGCAGCAAACGTTCCGTCAGGACATGCTGGCTCACCCGTACCAGTGCTCCTCGAGAATACAGTGTCAATTGCGCCGAGAGACCAGTTAATCAGTTCCATAATTTGGGTTTGTAGAGCCTGAGCCTTGCAGGGAGAGTCTCTAAAAAGTTAACAGCAGACAACACGAGACAAGATAGCAAGCAGGGTAGGCCTGGGAGGGAGAGGGAGAGAAAGCGACCGCCTTCGCTGAGAGCAGAAAGAGAAGAGGAGGCAATCTCAATGCAGAGAGATATAGAGATGAGATTCTGCAACCAGTGGCAATCCCATATCTTCACAGTCTGGGACCGAATTCTATCCTCCAAGATGACAACGCTCACCCCCACAGGGCGGAGTTCATCAGAGACTACCTCCAGAATGTGGGAGTGGAGAGGATGGACTGGCCTGCCTCAACCTCAACCCCTTTGACCAACACAACCACGTTGGCTGACTTGCGACAAATGCTGGTTGAAGAATGGGATGCCATCCCACAGCAGTGCGTGACCAGGCTGGTGACCAGCATGAGGAGGAGGTGCCAGGCTGATTGTGGCTGTGTATGGTTCTTCCAGTAGGCTCCTGTTTGTGAAATGAATACATTGCCAATATGTCTTATTTCTTCAAACTTCAATCATCCAATCCACCAAACCCACATACTCAGCACTGCTGCTCATCCCACAAATGCATGTTCCTTACAAATGGGGCAACATTTGAAAGGGAACTAAACAGGCTTTCCAAAGGTATAAGATGTATTGCCAAAAAGCATTGTTACCACAGAGAAATAATCTACCAAACACAAATTTCCTTACTTTTTGTGCTAGGTTTAGAAAAATAACCTAAACATTATATTGCGTTTGAACATGGTAGCTGGTAAATTTGGAGAATCTGTGTTATTGTAAGAATTTATTTATTTAACTATTTGCAGGCTGAATATTGCTTGTGTGTTAATACAGTGAATCCAGAATAAGTGTCAATTTGACATTTAAACTAATTTGATGTCTGCGAATCTCCTACAAAATGTAACATTGTCAACTGTTTATCCTGTGCAAACTTAAAAGGTTGTGTTGTGAACCAAACAAATGATCATATACAATTTCATAATTTATCCATTCTGTCTCATGACAGATGTCTTGCTATCTGTTATCCTCTGCAATATAACACACAAATGACATCCACCAAGGTTGCCGTGCTTATTGCTCTATCATGGTAATACCCATTTGTTGGAGTTGCTGTCATAGTATCTTTAAGTGCTCCTTTACAGCTGTGTGGGAACATCATTAACACAGTTCACTGTGATAACTACTCTATTGTCAAACTGGCCTGCTCTGAAACTAGAGTCAATAACATTCATGGACTCATTTACACTTGTCTTGTAGTCTTTGGTCCTCTCAGTTTAATCCTTTACATGTACATCAAGATCCTGAAAGTTTGTTTTTGTGGTTCTAAACAGACCAGACAGGAAGCTGTCAGTACCTGCACACCTCACCTCGCTTCTCTACTCAACTTCTCTTTTGGGTGTTTCGTTCAACAAACGACGACCAACGGAGTCTGTGAAAGTCTGACACAAAGTGCGATGGCTGCTAGGCAAATGTCAAGAAAGATCGCAAAGTCTGAGCTGCACTGTCTGTCGTAAATTAAAATTGCAAAATTCCCATTTACATTCATTTCATACATGCGTTTAAAAAGCATTAATGCATTTAGTTTTTCAGCACACCATTGTAGGCGTGTCCTCAGGAGAGGCACCAGATTGTACCCTCCATATTTAGTAAAAATCACGTGAGTCCTTCATGAGATTTAGAGCCCTATTTTAACAATCTGAAATGCAAGTATCAAACGCCAAAGGCAAGTAGCTTTGTGGGCGGATCTCGGGCGCTGTTGCTATTATACCGGTGGGATAAATGACTCTTGCGCCCGATGCAAATCTAAAATGGGTTGGTCTGAAGTAGCTACATTACTCATAGGTGTGGTTTGGGCGTAACGTGCAATAAACCAATCAGAGCATTATCTCACATTCCCTTTAAAAGCAGGCGGGCTTGTTCCATGGCACATTGCTATTAAAATTTTTTGATTTGCTAGGCGCACACTCTTAATACATCCATGGGCTCACGCCAGGAGCGGTTCACAGCCGAGGAGACCGACGTTTGCTTTTTATTTTTATTTTTGACAAAATTTAAATAAAGAAATGTCACAAAAACATACTTTCCGATGTTTTGGGCTCACTCTCACTGAATCACTAGGTTATGAATGCATGGTGATATTTTTGCAATGTAGTCTAACATTAGCCTGGGATTACCTCACTATAGACAATGCAGCTCTTCTCTCCTCTCCCATGCTGCTGCTGGGGCATTTGGGTTAAGTGGCATCGGCACATGCAGTTCAATATCACGTCTCCTTAAGTCCTCCAATATTTCCTCATTTATGTCATCAACACATCCATGATTCATGGAAATGTTCAAAACAAGGTCATATTTCTCCTTGTATTTATGTATGGTTTGCAAAAATGGGAACTGCTGGGTCTGTGAGATGCAAGAATAAAAGTGTATGTGCAGTGTGCACACTCTACATTACAGCCAAGCATGCGCCCTTAAAATAGCACCTGAATAACACGCCACTGACTTCATCCTCAACACAGTCTCACTCCCTACTCGTCAAATGTATGACGCATGGCCAAGGACCCCTGGCGTTAAGTTTCAACAAAACAGGGGTACCCGTTGCGTTATTTATCGACGGGGGAGTCCGTCAGATAGACATTCATGTTAATCCCTCACTCTCGGATATTGACGAAAGAAAAAACACGCACCCTTAACTCCAAATCTGTGACAGTTTTATTATTGGTATTTTTAGCCCAATAACTGCTGTTTTAATCAGCATTTATTCACCAGATGTTATCGTGGTTTATATGTATTTCTTTTAATGTTATTATTTTGGTCTGTTTCAGCCAGGTAAGCTGGGTTGCTTTTTTGTTTATTTATTTTTTTTAAACTATAACGCTAGATCTATCAGCATTTATTTAGATGTTATCATGGTATTCATTTCATTATTTTAATAATATTATTTCGGTCTTATTACCGGTGAAATATTACACTATGCTGTAATACAGAACATTACGATATGAGCCGAGCTGGTTGCTTTCACAGCCGATATCCCACAATGCAATGCGGGCATTCATATCAGAGAATCGGACAGCGATCAGCGGGGGCGTGTTTTTTCTTTCGACGATATCCGACAGTGAGGGATTAACATGAATGTCTATCTGACGGACCCCCTCGTCGATAAATAACGCAACGGGTACCCCTATTTGTTGAAACTTAACGCCAGGGGTCCTTGGCCATGCGTCATACATTTGACGAGTAGGGAGTGAGACTGTGTTGTACCTGCCAACCAATCTTCAACCCTTTAATGTATGGACTGCAAATGTCAAAAATATGAATATAAAGATGTGTTTAATGTCCACTTACTTTGGAACTTTATTTAGCATAATGTGTATTCCTTGTTTGTATTCCCTTTTGAAACGAAGATTCTTAAAAGATCCATCAATGATTCCAATTGGTTTAAAGAAAGAACACAAGCGATTGAAATCATAAGCTCATCATGAAAATGTTTACTGAGGTCATAAATCAAGTGAGAAGTAGGGTCATTTCCTTCATAGACTAATATAGAAACTGAATTAATTTTTAAGCCAGTGGAGTCGCCCGCTGCTGGAAATTAGATAGAATGCAGGTGTAATGCATTGGCATTACTTCTTGGCATGGTAGTTGCTGCATGGTCTTAATACCAAGATACTTAACTTCCTGCTTATCTCTCGCCATATTTACCATGGCACAAGAGGATGGCGCTGCCTACCAATAAACGTTAATATGGGTCATAATTTCTGCTTGTAAAAACGACCTCCAAAAGGAGAACAGGTGTCTGTTTTAATGGTCCTATCAACATGTATTTGTAATGTTTTTTGAATCACATTAAATTGCGGCTTTTTGTAAAAACGTTCCTATATAGTAAAACAAATTACTTTATTATTAGTATTGACAAATAATTACACGGTTATCAAAATAGTTTTCTGTTGACTGACTAACTGATCAATGAAATTCTTCCTTTGCTGTCCACAGAAGACACATGAACAATATAAAATCTACAATATATACTGCAGATATACAAAATAAAACAGCCAGTAAGGTGTGAGGCTCATGTTTCACGTGTGCAGATGAATAATGTGTTTTTAAATAAAGGCTCATGAGAACATATTATCACTAAAGTTGTTTGATCATATTAGATTAAATAAATCATCTCATTCATGCCTTAATAGAATAAAAAACTACAGACCATGCTTGAATGAAATAAACAGTGATTCAAGTTAAACATTCAGAGTTATATTTGCATCTGTAAATAAACTGCTTAACCAGACTCAGCTGTTTGTCCGCTGTTTCCAAGGCCCTAAAAATGGAGACATTTGAAAACACTGCTGACCCTTTTTTTGTTTGAAAACTCCTGGGTTGCTTTGCAGACTGGACGGGCACAAACAGAGACTTTTGGAAAGGACGACACACGTCAGTCAGTCTTATCGGTTAGGTAGGCTTACATACCTAATAAAGCTTATAACTCCCAGCTCTTCCATCTCCAAAGGATTTCTGATACTGCAACCACTTTTGAATAGGGTTCGACATACAGCATGGCACGATAGCCTGTGGCCACAAAAAGTTACTCTGGGGCCACCATGTAGGTCTCTCTTGAAAATGAGACCGGAGAATGTAACGTCTCTTTTAGCACAATGAAACTATCGATAACATTGCTGTTGTTACCATGTTTCTGTGAAATATCTTGATATTGCAGTCCATAATCCATTCATGAGTGGTGATCTGCAGCCGACTGAAGTAAAAGACCGTCAGAAAACGTTTTCAATTTGAATAAATAACTATACATTATACAAAATGTTGGGGGCTTGGTGGCAAATGTGGGCAGTAATTTAAATATATTTTCGTCTATCTTTGGGCACCCTTCGGTCAGTTAGACATTTAGTTTTGTTTGAATTCACGTTAACGTGTTCCCTGTGTTTAAAACAGCTACCTTAGTGGAGTGTCACAGTGAGTGTGTAAGACCTGGTGCACATTGGCTTTGTCCAGGCATTACCAGTTCCCCCTCACTACACATTTAGATATTCCATTTGATGTTAGGATTTCTAGAGTCGGTCATTGACCTTTGGCCATAAAATGTGCATGTACCAACCCTTATGATTTGATATGGTGTTCCATATGGAGAATGTGACTTACACAGAGGGTATTAGCAAAAGACCCTCAGTTTTAGATTCATTCACTTTGTTTTCAGTGCATGGGCAGAGAGGTGACCAAATTGTTTTTTTGGGGAAAATCCAACACTGCGGCAGTCATCCAGGTCCTTGAGAGAATACCTGCACTTTCCAGGCCTCTCTGACTCTGTGTAACTCAAGGCCCTATCCAGAAAATTGGTTCAAGAAATGCCCTGTGCAAACAGGTGAGCCCAACTATTGTCTATTTAGTTGATATTGTCAACATTCTTCTCTAGCTCCAGCTCAACATACTAAGGCCTCTGACCTTGCCTGCCATTTGGGGAGATATAAACCAAATCTTTATGCCCATTTTTGTGTGTCATCAGCTAACCCGGAAATTACCTCACCTGTTTTTTTGCGCTAAGCCTGAATAGATCTCAACACTGCCTGCCCACTTTTCACTTCCTGACACTATTTTGAAGAGGCATCATCACTGTGCCTGGACCTTAATGATTCCTATTGATTTTAAGAAATGCAAAAAAGGCCAACGATTAGGATAAAAAAAATCATTATGAAAATGTTTACTGAGGTTATAAATCAAGTGAGAAGTAGGGTCATTTTTATCATAGACTTCTATAGAAACTGACTTGTTTGGATAGAATACACAATGGCACAAGAGGGCAGCAGTGGCTTCCAATAAATGTAAATGGGTCGTAATTTCTTCTTGTACAAACAACCTATGAGGTCGTTTTTCGGAGGACAGTCTCAGTTTTAACGGTCCTGTTTCTTCATCTGTCTTTTTTACATGTATTTCTATTGTTTTGCGAATTACATTAAATTGCGCTTTTTGTATAAAAGTTCTATACATAGAAAAACATTACTTTATTATTAAAATTGACAAATGATATTTGGTTATCAAAAATAGTTGCCGATCGATTTTAGGTTGATTGACTAACTGATTAATAACTACAGTAGAGTATACAGTCATGGGGGGAAAAGAATCAATTTATGTTTACTTATTTTAGTTTTGTTTTACCGACCAATGTTGTTTTGTAACATGCTAAGAGTAGATGTTCAGATATCAGTTAGATGTGTCCCGTGGTAATGAGGCCTGACTGACTGCTGAGGTGCACATCCTCTGACTTGAAGAGTTTAAAAGAAGCAGAGGCAGAGTTTCATCTCAGTCACAGCAAATGTCATGAATGTCATGCAATTTCTAACCTTAACATTATATTGACTTTAATAAGGTAAATGGTAAATTAGGAGAATCTGTGTTATTGTGAGAATTGATGTCTTTACTGTTTGCAGGCTGAATACTGCTTCTGTGTTAATGCAATAATTTCAGGATAAGCATACATTTAACATTTAAACTGATTTGATTTCTGCTAACCTCATACAAAATGTAACATTGTAAATGGTTTATCCTGTGCAAACTTGAAAGGTTGTGTTGTGAACTAAACGGATGATCATGATAAACTCTACACAGGTTTCATATTTTACTTTTGGTGCATACTTTGATATTGGGCTCTTTAAATACTTATTTTTCACAATTATTATCTGTTTTTATGCTTTAATAGTTTGTGCCAATCTTTTGCTGATTGTGGTTATCTGTATGAACAGAAGCTTACATGAACCTATGTACCTTTTTCTGTGCAGCCTGTTTGTAAATGAACTGTTTGGTAGTACAACAATGTTACCATTCCTTCTGGTTCAGATCCTCTCTGACATTCACACTGTTTCTGCTTCTCTTTGTTTCCTGCAGATTTATTGTGTGTTTGCATATGGAACTATAGAAATGATTAATTTATCCGTAATGTCTTATGACAGATATCTTGCTATCTGTTATCCTCTGCAATATAACACAAGTATGACATCTAACAAGGTTGCCGTGCTTATTGCTCTAACATGGTTATTCCCATTGATTGAAGTTGCTGTCAAAATATCTTTGAGTTCCTCTTTACAGCTGTGTGGGAACATCATTAACAAAGTTTACTGTGATAACTATTCTGTTGTCAAACTGGCCTGCTCTGTCGCCACAGTGAACAACATTTATGGACTCATTTACACTTGTCTTATAGTCTTTGGTCCTCTCAGTTTAATCCTTTACACCTACATGAAGATCCTTAAAGTGTGTTTTTCTGGTTCTAAACAGACCAGACAGAAAGCTGTCAGTACCTGCACACCTCACCTTGCTTCTGTACTCAACTTTTTCTTTGGTTCTTTCTTTGAAATAGTACAGAGCAGGTTTGATATGAGCAGTGTACCCATGATGTTGCGCATTTTTTTGTCATTATATGTTCTTACCTGCCAACCAATCTTTAATCCTTTAATGTATGGTCTGCAAATGTCCAAAATACGTGGCTTATGTAAAAGTCTTGTCTTCGGTAAAATGTAAACTAAAGTTAAAGATGTGTTTAATGTCCACTGACTTTGGAACTTTATTTAGCATAATATGTATTCCTTAAATCGTTTAGTTTGATATGATACCAATACCTTCATACAAGCTTTGAAATGGAGACTCTTAAAAGATCCATCTCGGGATTTTATGAACAAATATCGTATCATTCAAACGAACAACGATTTTAATTGGAAAATCAATTTCTTAAACCCAGTCCTAATAACAAAGGAGAAGAAAGTCTTGGTCCCTGTTATATAATGTGTACGTCAACTAAAGTGTCCCCTTTAACTCTGCTCAACAGAGTCATGTCACTACGATTTCATAACATTTTTTGATGTTTTGAGGGAAGTGGCATCAATAGTTTTGTGATGGTGGGCCAGTGCAACAAAACTTAAAAATGGGTTGATATTACTGCTTGTAAAAAGGAAAGCCGTGCAAGTCACTCAATTTTCCAACACATTTCTGTACATTGAAATGCAAGTTCAAGGAAATTAAAGGAAATAGGAATAGGGAAAGGCCAGCTCCTGGTTCCAGAGCTTAAGAGAGGTTACATTTAATATTCTTAGAACCAGTTTTGTAGTTAACACATAGACTGAAATAATAGTGAACCTAACAGCCGTGACGTGATCCATTGGTTTGTGGGCTGCCGTACTTAAGGCTTGAGTTTGGCATTAAGATTCACCGGGTCACTGGTTTAATGGCAAGACTTCTAGGGTCGGTCATTGAGCTTTGGCCGTAAAATGTGCATGTACCAACTACCCGTCTGAATTGCCATATACTCCTATACAGTGCTTCTTATGGAGAACATGATTAACAAAGAGGTCTAATAGCACAAAACAAAAGCGTAACAGTTTCAGATGCAGTCAGTTTCCTTTCAATGACGTGCAGGGACATAGAGGTGACCAACTTGTTCTCTGGGGGAAAATGCAACACCACAGCAGTCATTCAGGCACTTTAGAGAATACCCGCACTTTCCAGGCATCTCTGACTGTGTAACTCAAGGCCCTAATTTGGTTCCAGAAATGGCCCTGTGCATACAGATGAGCCCAACTATTATATATTGAGTTGTTATGGTCAACATTCTTCTCTAGCTCTAGCTCAACATACTAAGGCCGCTGACCTTGCTTGCAATTTGGGGAGCAATAAACTAAACCTTTATGCTCATTCTTGTGGGTCAACAGCCCACTGGGCAATGACCTCACTTGGTTTTTTGTGCTGAGCCTGAAGAGAGCTCAACACTGCCTGTGGTAGACTTAGGTGCACGTATTTAGCAGGGGGCTAAATGCCTGAATAGAGCTCAACACTTCCCGAGACTATTTCAAAGAGCCATCGTCAGTGTCCGGAGTTTAACGATTCCAATTGGTTTAAAGAAATGCAAACGACGCAAGCGATTGAAATCATAAACCCATTATGAAAACGTTTACTGAGGTCATAAATCAAGTGAGAAGTAGGGTAATTTTTTTCATAGACTGATATAGGAAGTGACTTAATTTTGGAGCCAGTGGAGTTGCCCCCTGCTGTAAAGTAGTGAGAATGCAGGTTTAATGCATTGGCATTACCTTTAGGCAAGGTAGTTGCTGCTTGGTCTTAATATGAGGTTACATGACTTCCTGCTTTGTTCCCTGCCACAATTACTACGCAAGCCTGGCGCCAGGGTAAAATGAATAAGGGGGCACATAAAAATTGCGAGGGAGTGATTTTTTTTCTTTTATAATGTAGGCTACAATTTATTTATTTATCAAGGCTTTACCCGCAACAGGGTTAACACTCGGAAATGTGGCATTGCTTGTCCATTTTGGCAAATCTTTTTAAATAATAAGTACGACTTGACAAAGTAACATTTAAAGGTGCAGTAGGTAAGACTTATAAAACTAACTTTCTGTCATAATTGCTGAAACTGACCCTATGTTCCAGTAGAACTACATAAAGCAGGTAATTTAAAAAAGAATCTGGCTCCTCTGGCACCGTCTACAGCCTGTAGTGCAATTTGCAAAAATCCACAGCTCCTTGTTCAGATGCACCAATCAGGGCCAAGGGGGATGTCTAACTGTGTGTCAATCACTGCTCATGCACACACATTCATTCTCCCCTGTAGGGGAGAGGGGCTTAGGAGACTGTTTTGGACTTTAGTAGAAAGGGGGGAGGGACTGAGAAGTTGTCGATGTTCACATTTTTGGGCTAAGTCCTGGATCTTCGCAATCCTACCGATGGCACCTTAATTTCCTTTGGGATTAATAAAGTATCTCTATCTATCTATCTATCTATTTAAGAGTCGGTTTATGAGCTGTAGGCTCTTTCATTACAGATCAAACACACACACAAAGGCTGTGACTGCGCTCTCCCAGTGCGTGCTCCCAGTAGTAGACACATCCTGTAATAGTTGAGCCTACACTAAGAAATAGAAATAAGTATAATTAGTTTAGATTGCACAGTAAGCTATAACTGACAGTAAAGAGAAAACCTCTGGGTGTCAAGGTCGGACAGTCCTCCGTTATCGTACAGATGCTCAAATTGTCTCTATGCACCGCAGTGGGGTTAATGAAGTAAGAGGACGGCTGGAGCGCTCACTCTCTGTGTCCAATATCGCCACAATATCAGTAGTTGTGATAAAGACGCCAGGGAAACCGTGTAACCTAATAGTAAATGTGTCGTTGTGTTTGTCAGTTGCTAAAACAAGGGGGGTGAAAACATTTGCCCCCTTGTGGTGCCAGGTGCGCTACTGCGGCACTAGAGGGCGGCGCTGCCAACCAATGAACGGAAATATGGGTCGTAATTTCTACTTGTACAAACGACCTATGTGATCATTTTTTGGATGTTTTCGGTTTCAAATGCTCCTATTTCTTAATCTGTCTTTTTACATGTATTTGTGTTTGTGTTTTGGGATTCACATTGAATTGCAGCTTTTGGTATAATAGTTTCTATATATAGAAAACTAACCTAAACATTATATTGCGTTTGAACATGGTAGCTGGTAAATTTGGAGAATCTGTGTTATTGCAAGAAATTATGTCTTAACTGTTTGCAGGCTGAATAGTGCTTGTGTGTTAATGCAGTGAGTCCAGAATAAATGTAAATTTGACATTTAAACTAATTTGATTTCTGCAAATCTCCTACAAAATGTAACATTGTCAACTGTTTATCCTGTGCAAACTTGAAAGGTTGTGTTGTGATCCAAACGAATGATCATATACAATTTCATAATTTATCCATTCTGTCTTATGACACTTATCTTTCTATCTGTTATCCTCTGCAATATAACACACGTATGACATCCACCAAGGTTGCCGTGCTTATTGCTCTATCATGGTTATACCCATTTGTTGGAGTTGCTGTCACAATATATTTAAGTGTTCCTTTACAGCTGTGTGGGAACATCATTAACACAGTTCACTGTGATAACTACTCTATTGTCAAACTGGCCTGCTCTGAAACTAGAGTCAATAACATTCATGGACTCATTTACACTTGTCTTGTAATCTTTGGTCCTCTCAGTTTAATCCTTTACATGTACATCAAGATCCTGAAAGTTTGTTTTTGTGGTTCTAAACAGACCAGACAGGAAGCTGTCAGTACCTGCAAACCGCACCTCACTTCTCTACTCAACTTCTCTTTTGGGTGTTTCGTTCAACAAACGACGACCAACGGAGTCTGTGAAAGTCTGATGTGAAAGTGCGATGGCTGCTAGGCAAATGTCAAGAAAGATCGCAAAGTCTGTCGTAATTTAAAATTGCAAAAGTCCCATTTTCTCTTCATTTTAAACATGCGTTTAAAAAGCATGAATGCATTTAGTTTTTCAGCACACCATTGTAGGTGTGGCCTCAGGAGTGGCACCGGATCGTACCCTCCATATTTAGTAAAAATCACGAGAAAATTCATGAGATTTAGGGCCCTATTTTAACGATCTCAAACGCAAGTAGCTTTGTGGGCGGATCTCGGGTGTTGTTGCTATTATACCGGTGGGATAAATGAATCTTGCGCCCGACGTAAATCTAAAATGGGTTGGTCTGAAGTAGCTACATTACTCATAGGTGTGGTTTGGGCGTAACGTGCAATAAACCAATCAGAGCGTTATCTCACATTCCCTTTAGTCCCTTCAGATTAATGTCATCAACACATTCATGATTCATTGAAATGTTGTGTAAAACAAGGTCATACTCTTCCTTGTAATTATGTATGGTTTGCAAAAATCGGAACTGCTGGGTCCGTGAGATGAGAGAAGCAAAGTGTATGCGCGGTGTGCACACTCTACATTACGGCCAAGCATTCGCCCATAAAATAGCATCTGAATAATGCACCACTGACTTTAGACCAGGTTTTTCCTGTTCTATGGCGGAATTGTTTTCTGAAACTGCAGCACCAGGGAACGTTTGTGCCAGAACACACCTCCTCTTTTTGCTGATCCTCCCCCAGGAGCGCAAGTTCATTCCCTAATTTACCGACGTGAGTCTGTGGAGGGAAAAGTCCGCTGTGCGTCAGGTGCAAAAGAGGAATGATACATGCGTCGGTGTACAAAGTCAATTGCGTTGAGTGCAAGATAGGGCCCATAAACTTTTTCAAATTTGTAGCGCCCCCAAATCTTTGCCAAATTTGGTCCAGAGCATCAGAGTGGCATTGCAAAGAAAAATCTTAAGTTTTGCGTTAATAACATTTACTTAACATATACAAAAGTTTGCGTTTTGGTCGCTAGCTACAGAAATGTGTTTGTATGTTATTTTTGTATTTTTGAACCAAGCTAAATTATTTTCATAACTTTGTCTGGGCCATCTGTAGATGCTATATCTCAGATTGGAAGAACAACCCTCCATTCAGGAAATGCGTGGCTATAAGGTTTTTACATTTATGATGTAACGTATAGGAGTTATAGGGAAAAATACGTGTTTTTTGTTATGGCCCCCTTTGCTGGCAGAATTGTCTAAATTATTTTGCCTGAGGTCCCTGTAGAGGACTTAGCCAGTCCTGAAAATTGCACCACCCCACCATGCACGCAGGTACTGGGTTGCCAATCCCATCAAGCTTGGACCCCTAATGAAATGGTTTCTTTTTCTTGAGGCAAATCTGTAGTCTTTATGCGTTGTCATTATCAACAAATACATGTACTAGTTTACACATATTTCTAAATTCATCCCGCCACTGCTGCCTCGCACGCAACCATTTTCTTGGCATTATTTTGGGGTGACTAAGGAAGTTTCTCTTGGAGAAGAGCCAGACTTCATGAGGTTGGATGCTGTCAACTCATCCTGAGTTTGCTTAAGAATAGGATTTCTTTCGGTTGAAGTTTGTTGCATGATCCTGATCCTGCCACTCCAGCCTCCTCTTCACCTAATGCCAACCTTCCACCAAATGACTTTCCAATTGATTCCTGTGTCACAGACAAATGTCCAATATGGGAATGACATCCTCAGAGTCTTGCTAGAGTCGGGGAGCTTCCGTCAGTCCCAGTCAGTCTTTTCCCCATCTAAAAGTTCCGACAAAATCAAACCTGTTTGATATTATCCAAAGTTTGAAGTCTTGCTAGTAAAGTTAAATCATGTGAACGTTGTCAACAACCAATGCTCCCTCCAGCACTAAACAGAGAGGTAGAGCCAGTGATGTTTATGGTTTCATGGCGCTGTGTGTAAATGTGTTATTTTTTTCAAGCATCACTTAGAAACAAGCACCTACTCGTTGCTACAACGAGCAGGTGCTCTGATAATGAGGTCAGACTGCTGCTGTGGGCGTCTTCTCACTGGAAAAGGTTAAAAGTCGTAGAACCATAGTTTGAGCTCAGTTAGGACGGACTCACAGTCCGACAGAAGCAGATGAATGTTAGGGTTCGGGCAATGTCGTTTGGGAATGGTAAGTATGAGGAATTAATTACTCTGCTGTTTGTTGATTGAATACTGTTTGTGATCAATGCTTTATCTGTACACAGTCTGAAGAAAGATTTAAAGGTTTAACTAAACTTTCAGAAATCCTTTAAGAAAATGTTATCTTGTAAAATGATATAATTTTTGTTTTTCAGAGTCAGGAGGATCATGGTAAACGCTACGCAGGTTTCACTTTTCACACTAAGTGCCTATTTTGATACTGGGGTTTTCAAATATTTATATTTTATTATTATCATATCTTCATATATTGTAATACTTTGTACCAATCTTTTGCTGATTGTGG
Source organism: Perca fluviatilis (assembly GCF_010015445.1). NCBI lineage: Eukaryota > Metazoa > Chordata > Actinopteri > Perciformes > Percidae > Perca > Perca fluviatilis. Next base: position 6,541,555 of record NC_053113.1, read on the forward strand.
TTATCTGTAAGAACAGAAGCTTACATGAACCTATGTACCTTTTTCTGTGCAGCCTGTTTGTAAATGAACTGTATGGTAGTACAGGGTTGTTTCCATTCCTTCTGGTTCAGATCCTCTCTGACATTCACACTGTTTCTGCTCCATTCTGTTTCCTGCAGATTTTCTGTGTGTATACTTATGGCAGTGTAGAGTTTTGCAACTTAGCTGTCATGTCTTATGACAGATATCTTGCTATCTGTTATCCTCTGCAATATAACACACGTATGACATCTAACAAGGTTGCCATGCTTATTGCTCTAACATGGTTATTTCCTTTTCTTGCAATTGCTGTTTTGATATCTTTGAGTGCACCTCTAAAGCTGTGTGGAAACATCATTGACAAAGTTTACTGTGGAAACTACTCCATTGTTAAGCTGGCCTGTGCTGACACCAGAGTGAACAACATTTATGGACTCTGTTACACTGTCATCTCCATCATCATTCCTCTACTTTTAATCCTTTACACTTACATGAAAATCTTTAAAGTGTGTTTTTCTGGTTCCAAACAGACCAGACAGAAAGCTGTCAGTACCTGCACACCTCACCTCGCTTCCCTGCTTAACTTTTCTTTTGGTGGTTCTTTCCAAATAATACAGAGCCGGTTTGATATGAGCAGTGTACCCAACATGTTGAGCATCTTATTATCGTTATACTTTCTAACATGCCAGCCGCTCTTTACCCCAGTGCTGTACGGGCTGAAAATTTCTAAAATCCGCATGATCTGTAAACGCCTGGTGTGTGGTAAAGTGTGAGATTAGTTCAGTTTTACATACATGAAACAGCAATAATAAATGCCTCCCCTTACTGTATCAACACTAACGATGTCTCTCGTGTAATATGTGTTTGTGGTTCTACAAGACGGGTTAAAGTTGTTTTTGTTTTTCAAACGATGTCATGCACAAATGTATCTTTTTGGATTTTTGCTTTGTTGTGTTTATATGTTTTTCACTTGATCTAAGACACATGGTCTAGATCAGTACTCCTAAAAGAGTGGTAAAATACCACGTTTGTAATTTAAAATTCAAAAACGTGTTTCTCAAACTGTCTGCCAGCGACCCAAAGCCTAACGGTGAGGAGAAGTTTACGGTAACTCCATTCTCAGCATAAGCAGCACCATTCTTCCCATTGAAACAATGAGTGAGTCAGCTGTTTTGTAAAACTTTAAAGTGACTATATGGAACTTTTTAATGTTTCTGAAGCTTTTCATTTCATTTTTCATACAATGATCTAAAAAGACCTGTAACAGACTAACAGTGAAAAGAACGCTATTTTTATATAGATTTTATTAATACCTCTGTCTGGGTCAGATTTTTCCCTTCAAAGTCACAGAATGCTTTGTGGCAGGTAGACGGCGCTACAGTAACACATTTTGATGGGTCACAGATTTCTTTGTAACACCAGAAAAGCCTGTGTTAGTATCCAGCCAGCTGAGCTAGGTAAATGGTAGCAGGAGATTTCTTTATATAGGCCTAATTGTATTTTAATGTTACTTTAGAAGTTATCTGCTGTAGTTATGGCTGATACTGGGGCAGGACCATCACCGGAAAGAAGGAAAGTAAACGAAGAACAACTAAAAGCTAAAAGGGAAAGTAAAAGACAACGGCAATAACGTGAGTCACACTCGATTGGACTTTTGGAGACAATTACGGGATTGTAAATGATTCAAAGGTATGTAATATGTCTATTTCATTCATAAAATAACTTTACAATGCATGATGTGGTTGTACGTCAGTAACCAACATTAAATTACGTCCCCCTTTCATTTAGCGCAGACGTTTCATTCCTTTCATTCCATGTTTGTGTTGGCCTACTATTTTCTTTTCTGTTGTCCCCCTGTAGCCTATCTGGGTAAAGCGTCTGTGGGTTTCATGACATGCGCTATATTAATCTAAATATTATTATGTTGGTTGCTTAAACAATCTCTTAATGCTTTGGCTTATGACCCAGTGACAGTGATACCTGGTTTAGCTCATGAGACATCCAAAGTAGACTAAGTTACTGTATGCTACACTTGAATTCTCTTATTGTAAATGAATGATTTTCTCTCTGAGCAAAACATTCATCGCAACTATACGACCTCCCGGTGACACTAACTCAGTAATCTACAGTGGGTAATACAGCACCGTAAAGAAAAGACCTTTACGACAGCAGGTGTGGTAAAATCACCCCCGCCTTTGTCCAAAGCGGTCGCTAGAATCAACACAAACCAAAAATTACAGATAGCCACTTTAATGTGGCTGTGATTTATAATATAATGTTGAAGTATAAGGCCTATTGTTTCAGGGAATATTTTGGCAGTTAGGTGATCCGTGAGTTGTTGTTTTTTTTTTGGTCCTTGGTCTAAATAAGTTTGAGAAACACTGGTCTAGATGTTTTTGTCTTAAATGGAACAAGAGCTAGATGCAAGCAACTAAGAGCAAACTACAAATGCACAACAAAAAAACATTCCTTTGTTAAAGACATTTTAGATGTCGCAGATAAGGTGAATACTAAAGAGGTACATGAGTCATGACATTTTTCAAAATTTAAATTTGAAGTTAAAATGGCTTCCAAACAGCTACTCTCGGGACTGTCAACCAACTAGCCTTTGGCCTCAGGTAAACTAAACATTAAAGCAATGACCTGCATATAAAAACATTTAAAATATAAATTACAGTTCAAATGTTGCAGAACTAGGATTGAAGAATTGAAGAATGGTATGCCCAAAACAAAATGGTGGGCCTAGATTTATATGGGTTGGGATGGGGCTGAGTCTGTTATTTGAAGAACAATACCTAATGTCCTTCGAACAACTTTAAGTCCATGACCTTTTTAAATACCCACAGCTTAGACCTTACTAAGCTGAAACACAAATAATGGGATAATCTTTGTACATCACCATCCAATATAGGACATTTCTTTATGTTGACAATTAAAGGGACTATCAGAAAGAAGAATGTATCATAATCAACTTATAACAGTTTGGATATTTAGGAAAAATGGGAATTTGAGATGAACACCATTATCTCAGATACAAACTGGGAATCATCATGCAGAGAGGGACCTGAAATAAATAGTCCCGTCTGGTAATTTGAATGGAACATCAAAATGAGATTCCACAGGACTCCTCTTGCCATATCAAAATTTGGTGGTGGGAGGAAATTATGATTTCATTGGAAGAACATATCCACATATTAACATGAAGTCAACTGTAACACCTGAACAGCACTTGTTACCGTTATGTAAGAGTGTGTGAAAACTAGTTAGCAAGTGAGCACAGAAGTTCAGCTAAAAGTGGTGAATAAATGGTAGAAATAACTAGCTAAAAGTAGACTAATAAATAAACAGTTTGAATGATTAGCTAAAGTAATGGAGAAACGGTTCAAATAGCAAATGGTTAAAATAGTTAGCTAAAGGTAGCTAAAGGTAATGGCTTAAAGAAACTCTAATGGATAAACGGTTTGCCATCACTCTAAGTAGTAGAAGCCTAGAAGGTTTGTAGTAGTACAACTGTTGACCAAACCAACCTTAATATTGACAGTTCAATTGTATTAAGTAATTAACATATGTCCTTTTATTACAGTCCTGTTATACATTTGGAACATACATTGTGAATTGATGAAGGGGTACATGAGTTCATCTGACAGGACTGTGTGGGGAAACTCAGACCAAAAAGGTTGGGACCCACTGCTCTAGGCTATAATTATATATATCATGGGCAAGCTTACTTTTCTTTATTTGTGAGAAAATATAATTTATAAAGGTTATTTAAATGTTTTCTGAATCAGATCTTTGGATTCACAGAATCTACATTCACAGGGCAAACATTGCCAGAAGACTCAAATGTTCAGGCGAAGGCTGTGATGAATAAATACAAAATAATTCAACTATAGGAAGCTTTGTCAAAAGCCTTAAAACTAACTAAACCTTGCTTTCAATAAAAACACTTCATGTATTTTTTATCACTTTATTTCATAGATCTTTGTGAAAAAAGCATTTCATAACAGTATAGGAAAATGTTCATTAACTTAAAATCATCATGGAAAACTAATACATCTAATCAGGTGCTTGTTAATGCACAGCAGCTGTGCAGATTCTTTTCAAGTGTCATACTTTAGACCTTAAACAACCATAAATGTAGAGCTGCAAAGATTCATCGATTAGCTGTCAACTATTACATTATTTTCAATTTGAGTCATTTTTTATGAAACAAAAGTAAAACTTGTGTGATGTCAGCTTGTTAAATGTGATTATGTTATAGTTTCTTCTCTCCTCTGTGACAGTAAACTAAATATATTTGAGTTGTGGACTGAGACACTTGAGGACGTCATCTTGGTCTTCGGGAAACCACCTTTTTCACCATTTAACATTTTATAGACCAAAAAACTAATCCATTTATCCAGATTAATCCACAGATTAATCGAGAGTGAAAATAATCAGTAGATGCAGCACTACATTAATGCAATTTCAGTTTCTTAGAAACATGAAAGTCTGTTGTGTGGCCCCAATGTAAGTGGCTTACACTTTAGCAAAGACAAGACTGTTACATATGATGCGAATTTTTGACATGTTTAGACCATAAAGTAAAGGGTTAAAAACTGGTTGGCATGTAAGCCAGTATAATGATAAAAAGATTCTCAAATTATTGGGTACACTCCTCATATCAAACCTGCTCTGTACTATTTCAAAGAAAGAACCAAAGGAAAAGTTGAGCAGGGAAGCGAGGTGAGGTGTGCAGGTACTGACAGCTTTCTGTCTGGTCTGTTTAGAACCAGAATAACACACTTTAAGAATTTTAATGTACGTGTAAAAGATTAGAATAAGAGGACAAATGATTGAGAGTGAAGTAACAAAGAGTCCATAAATGTTGTTGACTCTGGTGTCAGAACAGGCCAGTTTGACAACAGAATAGTTGTCACAGTAAACTTTGTTAATAATGTTTCCACAAAGCTGTAAAGAGCGACTTAAGGATGTCATCACGACACACATCAGTAAAGGGTAAAACCACGTTGCACCTATAAGCATTGCAATTTTGTTAAATGACATTTGGGTGTTATATTGCAGAGGGCAACAGATAGCAAGATATCTGTCATAAGACATGACAGCTAAGTTTAAATATTCTACACCTCCATAAGAGAATAAAAGGAAATTCTGTAGGAAACATACTGAAGCAGGAACAGTGTGAATGTCAGAGAGGATCTGAACCAGAAGGAATGGAAACAACCCTGTACTACCAAACAGTTCATTTACAAACAGGCTGCACAGAAAAAGGTACATAGGTTCATGTAAGCTTCTGTTCATACAGATAACCACAATCAGCAAAAGATTGGCACAAACTATTAACATATATAACGACATAACAATCAGGAAATAGAAGTATTTAAAAAGCCCGGTATCAAAGTAGGCACTAAGTGTGAAATATGAAACCTGAGTAGAGTTTATCATGATCTCCTTTTGCCTCATTAAGCAATCATAACACTGTTTATATGACAAACTAATTTCAAGTGTTACATTGTGTTTTTGTAAAACTGAATACAATCTACACTTGTTTCGGACTATGTGCAGTCAAAATTTTAAACACACATAGTATTCACCTGACACAAAGTAAAAACATTCATATTCATGTGAACTATTTTTACAAACGTACCATTTTCTTATATAAAGTCTAAAGTCTACACTAACGTAAGGCAATGTAGAAAACAGTTTGTGACATTGTGTGAATCCTCACGTATCTGCTGAGTCAGATAGAGTCCATCCTCCTACTGAGCGGAAACTACTGCTTCTCCGTCTTTTAAACTTTTCAAGTCAAAGGACGCCCACAGCACCAGTCTGACTAATTCATCTAATTGATGATAAAAAAGTTGAGACTGTATAGATACTTTATATTTGTAAAAATGCCAACAAAAAGTTCTGGTATCATAAAATCGTTTAATATTTTATCAAACTCGATATGTGTGAGTGATATTGATTAATAAAATCCAGAAATTGATCTTTTAATATCTGGCTTTTCACTATGGATATATAACCCAACAAAAACTGTTTGGGGGTCAGTTCTTTATGTGAACATTAACCTGGTGCATTATAAAATAATTATTTAAGGGTTGCTTCTTGCTTTTTCAAAGTTCTCTGAGAATCTCCTTGTTGTCCAACCAATAAATATTATGACTTGATCCAGCCTGCCTCCTGACATGAGTTAGATAAATCAGTTAAATTTAAGACCTTTTTTGGGATTCTGGGAACACCAGAGCACTGAGGCTCTTTTACAAGTGACAAATGACCTCCTCTGTGCAGTAGATTCTGGTACATGCTTTATATTAATTATTTTAGATCTCAGCTTTGTGCAGCTTTTGATACTGTCAATCATTCTTTCACTGCTGGATTGCTTGTCAAGCTGGGTCGGCATTTCTGGGTCCGCCCTCAATTGTTTTAAATCAAACATTTCATGTGACGTTCCACAAGGTTCAATTTTAGGTCCACTAATCTTCTGTCTTTACATGCTCCTATTGGAAAGAATCATTCTAATACATTACATTTCTTTTAACTGCTACACAGACGATACTCAGATTTACCTCTCAATTCAAATAATCAAGTCGTTGACATAAAAACTGTCTCAAGACCACAAAACTGGCTCCAAGCCATCGAAGATTAGTTGACGGGGACAAAAACAACAGAGATATTACTCTTTCCCTAACACACCATACAAATGTTAATGACCTTTCTGCCTACACCAGACCACATGCTAAGAACCTCGGTTTTATATTTGATGGCGATCTAAGTTTTACCCGCCAGGTAAATTCCAATGTCAGGTCCAGTTCCTTCAACTCAACTCAACATTTCCAAAATTGACAATTCCTATCACCCTCTGATCTAGAAAGAATAATTCATGCACTTTGTTTAAGATTTATGTCTTGATGAAAAATGGGTGAAGCCTTTAACACCAGGATTTAATACACGCCAGAGATCCACCACCCCAGTATCATTAATCCAGGAACATAAAGCCTCAGAAGCACGTTTTTGATCTAAATTTACGGAATGTCCCGATCTATCAACTGAATAGTCAACAACAGCATTAAAATTAGCACCTATTACGAGTTTGAAGTCAGAGAGCTCCAGCAGTACCTTAGTGATCTGTTCATAAAATTATTTTTCAAAAGTATTAGGGGCATAAATTGAGATGAATGCAACATTTCTATTTTCTATATGAACTTTCGCAACTGTTATTCTGCCTTTGCGGTCTGCCCAAGTATCCAACAACTTAAAGCGCAAATTACGCTGACAAATGATAGCCACCTCTTTTGACTTATTTGAAGCTGACGAGCAGGCAACTACAAGGAAAAAGAGATTAGACATGCGATTTGTATCCCTTTTTAACAGATGAGTCTCTTGGAGGAAGGCTATATTAATTCTTTGTTTCCGCAAAAAGTCCAAAACAGCAACTCGTTTCACTGGGTTATTTAGGCCCCTTGTATTTAGGCTAATAATATTCAACTTTGCACCATCAACCATTTAAAAAGTAATAGCAAGGTAAACTATGCAGTAAACAAGAAAAGCAAACTTTCCACAGGGGAAAAAGATGGGGAGGAAATAGGAACTTCTCTGGTTCAGGCTTTGAAAACCTAACATTAGAACAAAACAAAAACAAAAACAGAACAAGGATAAGATTGGGCGCACCCATGTCTATAACTCCTGTAAAACAAAACAAAAGAGTTTCTGTTTCAGCCTGGCGCGTCGCAAGGGAGTCGGTGGCTGCAGCAACCTCATCGATGCGTTTGAAGATGCAATCCACTTTCACGTACAGCCCAGACTCCAGCTTAACAAAAGAGTCATTCAGCATCTTTTGCGTGTTTCGACCTTCTTCTGCAACAACTTCGGCAATGTGTTTCAACAAAGCCCCATGTGATAAATCAGGTAACGAGCTCTCATTGCTAGCAGCATGGCTACTGCTAGCACCACCCTCGCACGAATCAGCACATTCTTCCGAAAAACCTCGAGAATGGTCCGGCTTGTTCTGTTTTGATGGCTTGGGCATGTTTAAAAAGCAATAAGGCAACTAAATAATTGCTTTTGAGAAAGATGGGTGAAGGTAGATAACGAATAACAGGAACGTGGAGCGGGAGAGTTGAAAACGCGACTAATCAGTCCGCCGCCATTACCGGAAGCCAATTCCGTTGACACTGTGGTATTTTAATATTTATATTTAATGATTGTTCTGACTTTTTATATTTCAATTATTTTACCACCCCTCTCAAGCTTGGAACCCTAATGAAATGGTTTCTTTTTCTTGAGGCAAATTTCCAGTTCTCCTTCCCAGTCAGTCTTTTTTCCATCTTGACGTTCCGAGAAAATCAAACGTGTTTGATATTATCCGAAGTTTGAAGTCTTGCTAGTGAAGTTAAATCATGTGAACACTGTCAACAACCAATTCTCCCTCCAGCACCAAACAGGAAGTAGCAAACCGGGTAGAGCCAGTGATGTTTATGGTTTCATGGTGCTGTGTTATTGTGTAAATGTGTTATTTTTTTCAAGCATCACTTAGAAACAAGCAACTACTCGTTGCCACAACGAGCAGGTGTTCTGATAATGAGGTCAGACTGCTGCTGTGGGCGTCTTCTCACTGGAAAAGGTTAAAAGACGTAGAACCATAGTTTCACCTCAGTTAGGACGGACTCACAGTCCGACAGAAGCAGATGAATGTTAGGATTCACACAATGTCATAAACTGTTGTGTAATGTCTTACCTTTAGTATTACAACACACACTTGGGGAATGGTAAGTATGAGGAATTAATGACTCTCCTGTTTGTTGATTGAATATTGTTTGTGATCAATGCTTTATCTGTACACAGTCTGAAGAAAGATTTAAAGGTTGAACTAAACTTTCAGAAATCCTTTGAAGTTTCTGGAAGTGTGTGTGATGTGTTCATGTTTCATTTACAGATTTAAATGTCTTTTAAAACTCTGAGGGAGGGGAGTAGATGTTTAAGGCCATTTGTGGGTTTTTTGTCATTTATGCTCAATAACATTTTTTGCCTAGAATGTTAAATTCAACTTTTTCACCTTTATCATATTTATGATGAAGTTATCTTTTAAAATGTTATAATTTTTGTTTTTCAGAGTCAAGAGGATCATGGTAAACGCTACACAGGTTTCATTTTTCACACTAAGTGCCTATTTTGACACAGGGGCTTTCAAATATTTATATTTTATTATTATCATGTCTTTATATGTTGTAATAATTTGTACCAATCTTTTGCTGATTGTGGTTATCTGTATGAACAGAAGCTTACATGAACCTATGTACCTTTTTCTGTGCAGCCTGTTTGTAAATGAACTGTATGGTAGTACAGGGTTGTTTCCATTCCTTCTGGTTCAGATCATCTCTGACATTCACACTGTTTCTACTTCTTTTTGTTTTATACAGATTTTCTGTTTGTTCTCTTATGGAGGTAGAGAATTTTGGACCTTAGCCATCATGTCTTATGACAGATATCTTGCTATCTGTTATCCTCTACAATATCACACTCATATGACATCTAAAAAGATTGCCATGCTTATTTCTCTAACATGGTTGTACCCTACTCTTACCAATGCTTTGGTAGTGTTTGGTCTGACTGCTCCTTTACAGCTGTGTGGAAACATTATTAACAAAGTGTACTGTGACAACTATTCTGTTGTCAAACTGGCCTGCTCTGACACCAGAGTCAATAACATTTTTGGACTTGTTGACATATTTACAGTAAATGTTAGTCTTATTTTCTTAATTCTTTTCTCTTACATGAGAATTCTTAAAGTGTGTTTATCTGGTTCCAAACAGACCAGACAGAAAGCTCTCAGTACCTGCACACCTCACCTTTTTTCCCTGCTGAATTTTTCTTGTGGAGGTGCCTTTGAAATAATGCAGAGCAGGTTTAATATGAACTATTTACCCAATATTTTGCGCATTTTTCTGTCATTGTACTGGCTAACATGCCAACCACTCATCAACCCTTTACTGTACGGACTGAAAATGTCCAAAATACGCATTGTATGTAGACGTCTGCTCTTTGGGGGGAAAAGGTAACTACAAATGTTATCTGACAACTAAGACCTTTGCTTGTCATGAATACAAATAAATACATTCACTAAATGAGTTACCTTTGAAAGTACTTTTTTTATCTAACTATATAATGTGACAACCTGTAAATGTGTGTTTTAATAAAACACAGATGAAAAGGTTGTTTTGAATCATTCAGCAAAATGTTTTCTTTAAATCACCAACAGTAGAATCATGCCATGTTCTTCTTTTGGATTTTTTAAATTATTTTAGTGTTTTCATTTATTTCAGCACTAAATAAAACAAAAATCAATAGACATAAGGTGTCTAAAACCTGTACATTGTAGCTAAGAATAGTAAGAATAGTATATGTGTCTGTGTGTGTGTGTGTGTATATATATATATATATATATATATATATAAATAAATAGCAGCAGTCATCAGCTCTAGATGAACCTCATAAGCAACTTTGTCTAAATATCTAATGAACTGAGGTACCAAAGACATTTCAAATCATAATCTACATTTAATTTTCTATATTCAACTTTTGCTATTAACCTATTAGTATTTTTTTTCTTGACACAAGGAATTTAGATATATATAGATAGATAGATAGATAGATAGATAGATAGATAGATAGATAGATAGATAGATAGATACAATGATAGATTCTTTATTGATCCCCAAGGGGAAATCCAAGGTCCCAGTAGCTTAAAGACATCACACACAACATACACATACATCATAAACAGGATGATAAAATAACAAATCCACATGAATAATATGGACAATAAAAGAAAAGATACTAAATAAAAAATCTACATGAATGTACTATAAGGGATGTTTAAGCATGAGAGGCTTGCAGTGACAGGGCAGGGACTGACCCAGTGATTCAGTCTGCATGGTAGGTGCTCTATGAGAGGGGGTGTCATGGTGGTAGTGCAAATAAGTGCAAGGATAAAGTCTAGAGATCAGCATTAAATATGGACAATATAAGAGAATGATGTACACATAGTAATATAAAAACTATATAGCAGTGCAAGGATAAAGTTAAAAAAGACAGTATTAAATATGGGCATTATAAGGGAATATAGTAGAAGTAGGACAGACACAAATCAGTCAATATTAGAGGTTTGAAGTAATAGTGTTACAGCCATTGTTCAAGTATTCATTTAGACCTTAGTCCAGGCTGGGGGAATGAGGGAGTTAGGGGTTGAGCATATGGGCTAATATAGTCAGTAAACAGTGTAAGCAGTAAACAGTGGGTCAGTTGACAGTCAGTACATAGCTGTTGTTATAGGAGGCAGCTTTATTTGTATAGCACATTTCAGCAACAGGGCAATTCAAAGTGCTTTACATAAAACATTAAAGAGCAGTTAAAAATGATTAAAAAAATGAAAATATTGAAGAGCAGTTAAAAACAATTAAAATTAATTTAATAAAATGTACAGTGCAGTATAAGAACAAGTCAACCAAGTCCAACTCGGGAGAAAGAAAGGTCTTCAGCATTAATTTGAAAGAGCTGAGAGTTGCGGCGGACCAGCAGTTTTCTGGGAGTTTGTTCCAGATATGTGGAGCATAAAAACTGAACGCTGCTTCTCCCTGTTTAGTTCTGACTCCGGGGACAACAAGCAGACCTGTCCCAGATGACCTGAGAGGTCTGGATGGTTCATAATGTAGTAGACCTGTCCCAGACTACCTGAGAGGTCTGGATGGGTCATAATGTAGTAGACCTGTCCCAGACGACCTGAGAGGTCTGGATGGGTCATAGTGTAGTAGACCTGTCCCAGATGACCTGAGAGGTCTGGGTGGCTCATAGTGTAGTAGACCTGTCCCAGACCACCTGAGAGGTCTGGTTGGTTCAAACTTTACTAGCAGATCAGAAATGTATTTTGCCCCTAAACCGTTTAGTGATTTATAAACCAGCAAATGTATTTTGAAATCAATTCTTTGAGGCACTGGAAGCCAGTGTAAAGACTTCAGAACTGGCGTGATGTGATCCACTTTCTTGGTGTTAGTGAGGACTCAAGCAGCACTGTTCTGAATCAGCTGCAGCTGTCTGAGTGATTTTTTAGGGAGACCTGTAAAGACACCGCTACAGTAGTCAAGTCTACTGAAGATAAAAGCATTTAACAAGAGCTGTCTCAGTGCTGTGGTGTTGTCGAAAACCTGACTGGAAGGCATCAAAACTGTTGTTCAGTGACAAGAAAAGGTTGAGTTGTTGAAAAAACGCTTTTTCAATGATTTTACTTAAAAATGGAAGGTTTGCAGACAGACTACGCAGATAAGTCCATCTCTCCTCTTCCTTTTTGAGAAGCATTGTATAGTTGTATGGCCCTGGGGACAAATGTCTTTCTTAGTCTGTCAGTTGTGCATGGCAGTGTGTGTAGTCTTGAGCTGGTCATGCTCTTGTGCTTTGTGATAGTGCTGTGGAGTGGATGACAGTCATTGTCCAAAATCTTGAGCAGTTTGTTCAGGGTCCTTTTATCTGACAATGAAGTGATGCACTCCAGTTCAGTGCCCACAACAGAGCCAGCTTTCCTTGCCAGCCTGTCCAGTCGCCCAGCATCCCTCTTCTTAGTACTTCCTCCCCAGCATACCACAGCATATAGAGGATGCTGGCAGACATTAAAGGACTACAGCCTCCTCAGGAAGTATAGCCAGCTCTGCCCTTTCTTTCGTGAATTTGCATTACAGCTGGGTATCACCAATTATTTCCTGATTCACAAGATCCCGATTTGACTACATTTTAGATACAATACCAATTTAGCTTGAATATAGAAGAGATTCTCAGAGAACTTCTGCTGTAAATTAATTGAAATTAATTCAAAATGCAACCCTCACATATATTTGATTGTTGTGAACCAGTCCATAAAGTGCTTGGTGCAGGGAGCATAAGCCCAAGCTCATAGTGCAATGGCAAATGGGAATTTCCCTAGTGCAGGGGGGGGGCAGCCATTGTGCAGAGAGGACAGTCCAAAAGTACATAATACCGTGGGGGAAAAGTTAAAATGTTAAGCCATGTTTAACTGTTGTATGGCTTGGAGGTAAGGCAAGGCAAGGCAAGGCAGCTTTATTTGTATAGCACATTTCAGCAACAGGGCAATTCAAAGTGCTTTACATAAAACATTAAAGAGCAGTAAGAAAACAATTAAAAACAATTTAAAAACATTAAAAGACAAGAATAAAATTGATAGTGCAGTATAAGAATAAAAGGTACAGTGCAGTATAAGAAATTAAAGTTAATAAAATAGATTATTTAAAGAAAAGCAACATCAAAAGATAGGTCTTTAGCTTAGATTTAAAAGAACTGAGAGTTGGAGCGGACCTACAGGTTTCTGGGAGTTTGTTCCAAATATGTGGAGCATAAAAACTGAACGCTGCTTCCCCCTGTTTAGTTCTGACTCTGGGGACAACAAGTAGACCTGTCCCAGATGACCTGAGAGGTCTGGGTGGGTCATAATGTAGTAGCAGATCAGAAATGTATTTTGGCCCTAAACCGTTTAGTGATTTATAAACCAGTAAAAGTATTTTGAAATCAATTCTTTGAGGCACTGGAAGCCAGTGTAGAGACTTCAGTACTGGAGTGATGTGATCCACTTTCTTGGTCTTGGTGAGGACTCGGGCAGCAGCATTCTGAATCAGTTGTAGCTGTCTGATTGATTTTTTGGGGAGACCTGTAAAGACACCGTTACAGTAGTCAAGTCTACTGAAGATAAAAGCATGGACAAGTTTTTCCAGATCCTGCTGAGACATAAGTCCTTTAACCCTTGATATATTTTTAAGGTGATAATAGGCTGATTTTTTTTATTATGTTAATGTGGCTTTTAAAATTCAGGTCTGAGTCCATGACTACACCAAGATTTCTGGCTTTGTCTGTTGTTTACAACATTGTTGTTTGAAGCTGAGCGCTGACTTTCAATCGTTCCTCTTTTGCTCCAAAAACAACCACCTCCGTTTTTTCTTCATTTAATTTAAGAAAGTTCTGGCACAACCAATCATTAATCTGTTCAATGCACATATTTAATTGTTGTATTGGGCTATAGTTCCTTGGCGATAAGGTTATGTAAATTTGGGTGTCATCCGCATAACTATGGTAACTTATTTTGTTGTTTTCCATAATCTGAGCCAGTGGAAGCATGTAGATGTTGAACAGAAGAGGCCCCAGAACTGAGCCTTGGGGAACTCCGCACGTCATATTTGTATGCTCAGATGTATAATTACCTATAGACACAAAGTAGTCCCTATTCTTTAAATAGGATTCAAACCACTTTAGTACTGAGCCAGAAAGACCAACCCAGTTTTCCAATCGGTCAAGCAATATGTCATGGTCTACCGTATCAAATGCAGCATGAGATCAAGTAATACTAATACTGAAATTTTGCCACTATCTGTGTTTAAGTGGATGTCATTAAAGACTTTGACAAGAGCCGTCTCAGTGCTGTGGTGTGGTCGAAAACCTGACTGGAAGGCATCAAAACTGTTGTTTAGCGATAAGAAAAGGTTGAGTTGTTGAAAAAACACTTTTTCTATGATTTTACTTAAAAATGGAAGGTTTGATATTGGCCTATAGTTGCTCATTAGTGTCGTGTCTAGATTGTTCTTTTTTAGGAATGGCTTGATGACTGCAGTTTTCAGGGCCTGTGGGAAGATACCTGAGAGCAGAGATGTGTTTACAATCTGTAGAAGATCAGAAGCCAAACAATTCAAAACATTGATAGATATCAATAAATATCAAGGCAACAGGAGGAGGTTTTCAGATGTTGTATAATGTCCTCCAGGTTTTTAAGGTTGATCGTATGAAATTGTGTCATGTTGGAATTTGTTTAGGTAGATGCTATCTCTGAAGCGTGATGTTCTACTGGTATCGCTCTATAAATCTTCCATGATGGCAAAAGGGTGAACAGGTGATGTGCAGGGTGGTAGGGGTCAGTGGAGATGTTTGTAGCCTTCCTGATGATTCTGGTGTCATAGTGTGAGGCTATGGTAGGCAGACTACAGCCAATAATCTTGGAGGCTCTGTGCACTACTTTCTCTAGCTGTTGCTTATCCTGGCTGGTCCCGTTACCATACCAGGACAGGATAGAGGTCAGTGTGCTTTCCAAGACGGCTTGGTAGAAATGAGTCATGCCATTGTAGCTCACCCCAAATTTCCTCAGTTGACGGAAGAAGTAGTGCCTCTGATGGGCTTTGCTTACAATGAGACTGATGTTCAGGTCCCATAAGAGAGACTGGTGTGTGGTGGGGCTGAAGAAGCGGAAGGAGGGGATCCTCTCAACAACCTGGCCATTGATGGAGAGGGGAAGGTGCTGGGCTGCCTTCTTTCTAAAGTGAACTATCAGCTTTTTGGTTTTAGATGTATTAAGGATTAGGTTATGGTCCTCACACCACCTCACCAGCTGTACTACTTCACCCCGGTAAACAGATTCATCACCATTAGAGATAAGACCTACTACAGTGGTATCACCTGCAAATGTTAACAGTTTAATTGATGTTGAGTGGGATGTACAGTTGTTGGTATAGAGTTAATATAAAAGAGGAGACAGGACACAACCTTATGGGGCACCGGTGTTAAGAACCCTGCTTGATGACACATGATTATTCATTTTGATATATTGTGTGCTACAGCACAAGAAGTTCAAGCTCTATTGACACAGTAGAGCATTAATACCTATGGCTAAGAGAGAGTTGTTCAGCCTGACAGGGATAATGGTGTTAAAAGCTGAACTAAAATCAAGGAACAGAACAGTGGTTTCCTGTGTGCTGTGTTGATCATTTAAATGATTACCAAAATGGTGAATGTCTGTTCTGGAAGCAGAAAGCTGCTAAAACAACAGCAGCACGTGAGTAACATAATATATTAGACTTGTAGCATTAAAGCTATAGTGCTTAGTTTCTGTTGGCCCCATGAGGAATTCTAAGTAATGACAACAAAACTGTCGGCGCGTCCACATGATACAAGCCTTCCGTGATCGCGCAGCTCAGCTGCAAAAGGATCTACGTCACGTTACCTTCAGGAAATACATTTTAAACCAAACCTCCATCTTTTTCTGTACTAAACTAAGTAGATGATGTGCCTAAACTTAACCAAACTGCTGCAGTTCAAATTTTCTTCATCAGTAAAGAACTGCTGACTGCAGGTTAAGAATTAAACACATGCACTGTAATGGCGAGGAACAACTGGATATACTCTCTCTCTCCATCTAAAATGAATGTTTGATGCTTTTATATGTCAACACTGACTAACGTTAGCTTGGAGAGCTAATCATCCTTAAAAAAAGTTAAGGCATGTATAGATACTTTATATTTGTAAACATGCAAACAAAAATGTATGGAATCATAAAATAGTTTGTGGTAATATTTTGTCAAACTCGATATTGTAGCGACCCTACAGGACTAGTATAGGAGAGACGCTTGGGGTGTTCATTGGGGGAAGATGTTGCCCTAGTTCAGCTGATTGGTCAGGTTCAGAAAGGGGCAGGAAAAAGGGAGGAGAGGGAAGGAGGAGAAGCGGGAAAGGGGAGAGGTGCTTATGTTATGAGAGGAAGCTAACTAGCTACTTACGGCCACCAGCCTTTTTGTTGTTTTGGGCAGTCTTCCAACCTTGTTATTAGCCTGTATTCTAGGGTAATAAAACCCAGTTTATCCGGTTAAACTTCAGCCATCGTCTCCTTGTCATACAGCTAGCTGGCCAGCCATGTGGCGGAGCCGCGAGCGCTACACTGGTGTCAGAAGTGGGATCAACTACATTGCCATTCCCCGCATGATAGCTAGCTAGCTACCACTGCTAGCCACCACCGAGGAAACAAGATGACTGAACGTAACGGAAAGTGGGATCGCTATGCCCTATATACTCCCCCTGAAACACCAAAGAGGAAGCCGACAGAGGACGACCAAGTTGTACGGAGAAAGGTGGGAAAAATAACTCACTCACCACTAGCTACAATGCTGACGGACATCCCCGAAGCTATGGCAAAAGTCCGTTTCAAGTTGCCGCATCGGCCAGACCATGCTCCGGAGGATTAAATGTAAACAATCCGGACGCATGTATACCTTGCATCAGCCAACCAGTCACTACGCTGGCAGATCCCAAAGGTAAAATGGATTGCCAACCAAGTTCTATCACAGAGTTAGAGAAAGACATTACAGCTAGAATAGAGGATGGCTTTATGCAGAGAATGAGCCTTGCAATGGAGCGGGCTTTTGGACTTTTCCTGAAAAGCTTTGTGACTTAACCTCGTGAATCAGAGGCTAACGCTTATCAGGAGAATGTGGGCACCAACAATGCCCATGCTAAAATGGCCACATCTGAAAATAAGCGTGCTGCAGTTGCTGATGTCCATGATGCTAATGTTCCTGTGGATGTCTTGTATTCACAACCCACCCACCATTCAGATGAGGGTATCAGTTCAGATTCTCACCCTGTGGAGAGACTTGAAAAGTGTTGCTCCCTTACTGCCGCCCCAGCTAGTTCACACGCGGCCGCTAACCAACCAGGTAACCTGGTACCTGGAAACTCACAAGGCTCGGTATAGAGGGGAGCAACCCGAGCCAACCTTCGCTCCCCAGAGGTTGTGATAATCAGTCTGCGGTAAAAGCACTACAACTCCCTGTCACTCATGCCCTTTGCACCTAAAATACCTTAAACAATGACAGCTGCCGAGTACCCGTATTGGTCAATGGCCAATTGACCAACGCCCTGCTCGACTCAGGGTCAACTGCCACTCTCCTTCGCCCTGATCTACTTCCAGCTGGAACTCAACCCCAAGCCACCAATGTCCCTCTCACCACAGTCACTGGGGGAAAAGCTCCCATGCTGGGGAGGTGTGAAACACAGATCCAAGTTTGGGCTTATTCAGCCTGCCAACCGGTCTGGGTCGCTGAAGTAACAGAGAGTTGTATACTTGGACTGGACTTTCTGTGTGAGGCAAGGACTGTACTGGACTTCCACACACGGACAATTACGTATCTATTCCCTTCCTGAGTGACCCCCTCATCCCCAAAATGACTAGTAATGTAGTTGAGGACGATTATGCGAGAACCGACCCATTCTCCCGACTCTTCTTAGGGGTAAGTCCCTTCTGCAGGAAACCTTTGCCCACTAACAGCTGACAACCCCACAGCCCCATTTCCATTGGACAACCAGCCATACTTACCTGCAGTTATCCAGACCACAAGTGTAGCCCCCATGTCCGAGAAAGAGCCAGCAGCCAGTGCAACCGCCAAGGACCTGTGGGAGAAAAATCGTGAAGGTTTGAACTTGGAGCAGCAGAATAAGCTCTGGAACCTCCTGCATGAGTATCGACACAGTTTTTCCACCAACCCCAACGACGTGGGGCTCACTCACTTGGTTCAGCACTCCATCAATACTGGGGATGCACAGCCAATCCACCAGCAGCCTAGGCGCCTCCCCTATGCCGGCCAAGCTGCTGCGAACCACATTCTACAAGAAATGAAAGTTGCGGGCATTATTGAGCCTTCCGAAAGTCCATGGGTGTCATCGGTTGTTATGGATCCTAGGAAGGATGGGAAGTGGAGGTTTTGTGTTGACTTCCGACCCTTAAACGACAAAACAGTGAAAGACTCTTATCCAATGCCGCAGATAGATGAGTCGCTCCACTATGTGGCCGGCTCAGCCTGGTTTTCCTCATTGGACCTCCGGAGTGAATATTGGCAGGTGGCCATGGCTCCAGAAGACAAAGCCAAGACCGCCTTTAACATGGGGCGGGGCCTGTGGCAGTTCACCACCATGCCATTTGGGCTGTGCAACGCTTGCGTGTGCAATATTACCAAAGATGTATAAACCAAAAGTAGAATGTTATAAAAATTTCTGAAAAGCTTTCGCTAAATTTGAAATGTTATTTTTTTCAAGCATCACTTAGAAACAAGCACCTACTTGTTGCCACAACGAGCAGGTGTTCTGATAATGAGGTCAGACTGCTGCTGTGGGCGTCTCCTCACTGGAAAAGGTTAAAAGACGTAGAACCATAGTTTGAGCTCAGTTAGGACGGACTCACAGTCCGACAGAAGCAGATGAATGTTAGAGTTCACCCAATGTCATAAACTGTTGTGTAATGTTTTACCTTTAGTATTACAACACATACTTGGGGAGTATGAGGAATTAATTACTCTGCTGTTTGTTGATTGAATACTGTTTGTGATCAATGCTTTATCTGTACACAGTCTGAAGAAAGATTTAAAGGTTGAACTAAACTTTCAGAAATCCTTTAACAAAATGTAACATGAAGTTATCTTGTAAAATGTTATAATTTTTGTTTATCAGAGTCAGGAGGATCATGGTAAACGCTACGCAGGTTTCATTTTTCACACTAAGTGCCTATTTTGACACCAGGGTTTTCAAATATTTATATTTTATTATTGTCATATGTTTATATATTGTAATAATTTGTACCAATCTTTTGCTGATTGTGGTTATCTGTATGTACAGAAGCTTACATGAACCTATGTACCTTTTTCTGTGCAGCCTGTTTGTAAATGAACTGTATGGTAGTACAGGGTTGTTTCCATTCCTTCTGGTTCAGATCATCTCTGACATTCACACTATTTCTGCTTCTCTTTGTTTTATACAGATTTTCTGTTTGTACTCTTATGGAACTAGAGAATTTTGGACCTTAGCCATCATGTCTTATGACAGATATCTTGCTATCTGTTATCCTCTACAATATCACACTCGTATGACATCTAAAAAGATTGCCGTGCTTATTGCTTTAACATGGTTGTACTCTTTTCTTGCCAATGCTTTGGTAGTGTTTGGTCTGACTGCTCCTTTACAGCTGTGTGGAAACATTATTAACAAAGTTTACTGTGACAACTATTCTGTTGTCAAACTGGCCTGCTCTGACACAACAGCCAATAACATTTATGGACTTGTTCATCTATTTACAGTAAACTGTGGTCTTATAATCTTAATTCTTTTCTCTTACATGAGGATTCTTAAAGTTTGTTTTTCTGGTTCCAAACAGACCAGACAGAAAGCTCTCAGTACCTGCACACCTCAACTTTTTTCCCTGCTGAATTTTTCTTGTGGAGCTTTCTTTGAAATAGTACAGAGCAGGTTTAATATGAACTATTTACCGAATATGTTTCGCATTTTTCTGTCATTGTACTGGCTTACATTCCAACCACTCATCAACCCTTTACTGTACGGACTGAAAATGTCCAAAATACGCATTGTATGTAGACGTCTGCTCGTTGTGGGGAAAATGTAACGTAAATGTTATCTGACAACTAAGAGCTTTGCTTGTCATAAATAAAAATAGATTTATTAAATGAGTTATCTTTGACAGCACTTTTGTCAACTGTATCTATATAATGTGACAACCTGTAACTGCATGTTTTAATAAAACACAGATGAAAAGGTTGCTTTGAATCATTAAGCAAAAGGTTTTCTTTAAATCACCAAAAGTAGATTCATGCTGTGTTCTTATTTTGGATTTTTGTAATTATTTTAGCGTTTTCATTGGTTACTGTTTTACTATTAAGCCCTAAAGAAAACAAGTCAATAGACATGAGGTGTATAAAACTTGTACAGTGTAGGTAAGAATAATACAATACATATAGCAGCAGTCATCAGCTCTAGATGAACCTCATAAGCAACTTTCTCTAAGTATCCAATAAACTGAGGTAGAGAAGACATTTCAAATTGTAATCTATATTTAATCTTTTAACTTTTGCTATTAACCTATTATTAGTATTTTTTCTTGACACAAGGAATTTACATTACAATAAAGCTGGGTATCACCAATGATTTGCTGATTCAAAAGATCACGATTTGTCTACCTTATCAATTTTGATTAGGTTAGGGACATTTTAGATATGATACCAGTTTAGCTTGAATATAGAAGAGATTCTCAGAGAACGTGTGCTGTAAATTGATTGAAATTGATTCAAAATGCAACCCTCAAATATGTTTGATAATGCACCAGGTTAATGTTTACAATATCAACTGCCCCCCCCCAAAAGTTAGTTTAAAGTAGTTTTTTACTTCCCAGTACTAAATTGACAGTCATTGACAAACTACAGCAGTCGCCAACACAAAACCAGACAACTGTTGACTATAGCCAGAGAGGAGAGGGACCATGAAACAACTTTACAACTATACCATGGTTATCAAAACTGGTGATGGTGTTTCTTACCCCAATGGAGCTACATGATTACCTAACCATCATCAGGTGCGTGTTAAGTGTGAGGCCTATGTTCATTTAGTGCATGTGTCTGTCTTTGATTGTTGATTTGAAGAAGGCCTAAGGGCCAATACGTCAGAATAAAAAGAAAAACGCATATGGAGCCACTTTTTTCTTACTTTTAACACAACATTAACACACATAAATTAGAAATATTCTATACAAGTTACTTTTGGGTAAAACTTGTAAAGATTTACAAAGAATATGTTTACGGCATTTCATCTCTAAGTGGTGCGTTTTGGGACCGATTGGTGAGATTGCTGTGGACTAAGTACACATGCACTGTAAACCCGAGGGTGTAACGGTAGGTTTCCACACAGCGAAATTTCGCTTTGCTCTCATTGAGGTTGAATGGAGACGAAATTCGCCCTGATTGAGCGAGATGAGAGCGAATCGCCGAGGGGAGCGAAATAAAGTTGACGAAAGTTTAACTTTATTCAAATGAGGACCACTCAAGAACCAATCAGGTCCGCGTGTTTGTGTTTGGAGGCGGGAATTACAAAAAAATTCTGACCAAGATGGCGGAGGTCATCGGCGCCGTATCATGAAAATTTTGATGTGATAAAATGTTTCTACACGAACATCGGTACTTCTATCAACACAAATTGTGTTTTGTATGACACACAAACTTAATTAGGGCACATACACCACTAAATAGATCACTGTATATGTTAGTTTAAACACTCGAACTTTTCAGCTAGCCGACAGGCTAATCGCTAGCATGTTCGGACATTGGATTTCATTGTAGCCTAGCCAGGTAGCTAGCTAGCTAGGCTACTTGTGCATTTGTTTGATTACATGTTTTATTGGCAAACATTTGACGCTTGTAGCAACACGGATTGTTGTTTATATGTCACACCACTTTAAACAGGGCCAACACACACCACCAAATTGACCACTGGAGATAGTTTAAACACTCAAAATGATTCAGCTAGCCGACAAGTCACCCGCTAGCATGTTCGGACATTGCATTTCATTGTAAGCATAGCAAGGCAGCTAGGCTACATAGCCAAGTTACCAGAGCATTTATGAGCTAACATTTTACCGATGGTTTGCTGCTGTGCATTTTTACCGCCCTGTCTTCTGACAGCCCGGGACATTTAAAAAATGTTTGCTGTCTTGCATGTTGTTTTCGCGACCACTCCCCTGGAGGCAAACTTTCGCTGGCCGAAATTCGCGAGGTGTGTAAACGGGTTGTGGACCAGTCCAAAAAGTGCTTGGTGCAGGAGGCACAAGCCAGAGCTCAGTGCAATGGCGAATGGGAATTTCCCTAGTGCAGGGGGGGGCAGCCATTGTGCAGAGAGGACAGTCCAAACGTACATAATACCGCGGGGAAAAAGTTAAAATGTTAAGCCATGTTTAAGTGTCTTATGGCTTGGAGGTAGGTGCTATCTCTGAAGCGTGATGTTCTACTGGTATCGCTCTATAAATCTTCCCTGATTGCAACAGGTTGAACAGGTGATGTGCTGGGTGGTAGGGGTCAGTGGAGATGTTTCTAGCCTTCCTGATGATTCTGGTGTCATAGTGTGAGGCTATGGTAGGCAGACTACA
This sequence comes from Perca fluviatilis, assembly GCF_010015445.1. NCBI lineage: Eukaryota > Metazoa > Chordata > Actinopteri > Perciformes > Percidae > Perca > Perca fluviatilis. The sequence continues at coordinate 6,564,359 of NC_053113.1, forward strand.
GCCAATAATCTTGGAGGCTCTATGCACTACTTTCTCTAGCTGTTGCTTATCCTGGCTTGTCCCGTTACCGTCCCAGGACAGGATAGAGGTCAGTGTGCTTTCCAAGATGGCTCGGTAGAATTGAGTCATGCCATTCTAGCTAACCCCAAATTTCCTCAGTTGACGGAGGAAGTAGAGCCTCTGATGGGCTTTGTTTACAATGAGACTGATGTTCAGGTCCCATAAGGGAGACTGGTGTGTGGTGGAGCTGAAGAAGGAGGGGATCCTCTCAACCTCTCAACTATCAGCTCTTTGGTTTTTGATGTATTGAGGATTAGTTTATGGTCCTCACACCACCTCACCAGCTGTACTACTTCACCCCGGTAAACAGATTTATCACCATCAGAGATAAGACCTATACAGTGGTATCATCTGTAAATGTTAACAGTTTAACTGATGTTGAGTGGGATGTACAGTTGTTGGTATAAAGATAATATAAAAGAGGAGACAGAACACACCCTTATGGGGTGCCGGTGTTAAGAACCCTGCTTAATGACACGATTATGAATTTTGACATATTGTTTGCTACAGGACAAGAAGTTCAAGATCTATTGACACAGTAGAGCATTAATACCTATGGCTAGGAGAGAGTTGTACAGTCTGACAGGGATAATGGTGTTAAAAGCTGAGCTAAAATCAAGGAACAGAACAGCGGTTTCCTGTGTGCTGTGTTGATCATTTAAATGATTACCAAAATGGTGAATGTCTGTTCTGGAAGTAGAAAGCTGCTAAAACAACAGCAGCACGTGAGTAATATAATATATTAGACTTGTAGCATTAAAGCTATAGTGCGTTGTTTCTGTCGTTTCTGATGCTTTCATATCTCAACACTGTTTAACCTTAGCTTGGAGAGCTAATCTTCCTGTTGGGCCACAGACTTAAGAACATGACACCACCCAACACATCACAGTGTTGTCCACAACTCGAATATATTGAGTTTAGTGTCACAGAGGTGTGAAGAAACTTGAAAAGATTCACATTTATCAGAATAGTTCACTTGTGATCCAGGGAACCAGGCCCCTTGTCTGATTGGTCGGAGAGAATCGTCACTAATCACTGCATCATCATTGCTAGCGACAGACGGGGGTGTCCTGAACAAACCCGCCATTTTTAAATAGTTTAGCCATATTCATTTTTTTTTTTGCTGCCTCCAGCTTCTTTAGAAACAAAATTTGTCTTCTGGCTGTGGCCACAACAACACACCTTCCACGTTCTGTTTGTGTGTCGCGTTAGGTCACGGTAGTTTCCTGCGGCGTCGCTATAACGACCAGCCACGCTCGCCTCAGGCATGACACGGTACGAAATCTGCAATAGAAAAAGGAGGAGGAGCCAAGTAGAATCGAGCAAGTACCGTGTAATGGAAAAACGCCATTAATGTGTCGATCAATAGGATGGTATGGGCCCTGATGATAAAGTAGGACTGGCCTGTTGGTTTCTACTGTTCTGAAAAGGTATAAAGCAGCTGACAGACGTGACTGCAGCACTCTGCAGCACAACAGGTAACACACACTGAACTGGGTGTGATGTGTTCATGTTTCATTTACAGATTTAAATGTCTTTAAAACGTCTGAGGGAGGGGAGTAGATGTTTAAGGCCGTGTGTGAGGTTTTCGTCATTTATGCTCAAGTCATTTTTTCGCCTTGAAGAATGTTAAATTCAACTTTTTCAACTTTATCATATTTCAGTCTTGGAGCTTATGTGGATGTAGGGACTTTGAAATACTTGTATTTCATCCATCCATCCATCTTCTTCCGCTTATCCGGTGTCGGGTCGCGGGGGGAGCAGGTCCAGCAGGGGACCCTAAACTTCCCTTTCCCGAGCCACATTAACCAGCTCTGGCTGGGGGATCCCAAGGCGTTCCCAGGCCAGGTTGGAGATATAATCCCTCCACCTAGTCCTGGGTCTTCCCCGAGGCCTCCTCCCAGCTGGACGTGCCTGGAACACCTCCCTAGGGATGCCCGAACCACCTCAACTGGCTCCTTTTGACGCGAAGGAGCAGCGGCTCTACTCTGAGCTCCTCACGGATGACTGAGCTTCTCACCCTATCTCTAAGGGAGACGCCAGCCCCCCTCCTGAGGAAACCCATTTCGGTCACAGGCCAACCCGTTCTCATTCCGAAGTCGTAAAATAAGTACGTTTGGTCAGTGTCCTTCAGCGTGTGATGCGACGAAAAAGGCACCCTTCGGCGTATTTGTGTAACGTACTGGGGAGAGCCGCAGTTGGATGAGATTTAGCGAGTGGTATGTAATGGGAAATTGCTGGGTAAGGACGGTGGTTGGGCTGGCGGATGGGTAAAACACCGAACTTTCACTCAGGAGACTCGGGTTCGCGCCCCGCGTGTGGCGTTTTGTTTCCCCGTCTCCGGCGTGTGTTTCCCGGCTTTTGAGGCGTCCTTTCCCCGTTGTTTTTCTTTTTTTTCCCCCGTCTACGGCGTGTGTTTCCCGGGTTTTGAGGCGTCCTTTCCCCGTTGTTTTTCTCCTAAACCTAACCTCCGCGATTCCGTTATTGTCGCGCTTCACCTGCGGTGTGTTTCCCGGCTTTTGAGGTGTCCTTTCCCCGTTGTTTTTCTCCGAAAAAGGGACGGCAATAGTGGCGACTAAGCACGTTTACATGAGACGGTAAAGGAGACTTTTAACTTCAAATAAGAACGAGAAAGGCTCCTGACCGAACGTCCTTATTTTACGAGTTGGGTGTGAGAATGTGTTGCACAGGCCGATAATGCCATCAGGATCACGTCATCTGCAAAGAGCAGCGATGAGATCCCCAGCCCACCGAACTGCAACCCCTCCCCACCCGACTACGCCTTGATATCCTGTCCATAAATATTACAAACAGGATTGGTGACAAAGCGCAGCCCTGGCGGAGGCCAACCCTCACCTGAAACGAGTCCGACTTACTGCCGAGAACCCGGACACAGCTCTCACTTTGGTCGTACAAAGATTGGATGGCCCTGAGAAGAGACCCCCTCACCCCATACTCCCGCAGCACCTCCCACAGTATCTCCCGGGGGACCCGATACGCACGCCTTCTCCAGATCCACAAAACACATGTAGACTGGTTGGGCGTACTCCCCCGCTCCAGGATCCTTGCGAGTAAAGAGCTGGTCCATTGTTCCACGACCAGGACGGAATCCGCATTGTTCCTCTTCAACCTGAGGTTCGACTATCTGCGAACCCTCCTCTTTCCAGCACCTTGGAGTAGACTTTACCAGGGAGGCTGAGAAGTGTGATACCCCTGTAATTGGCACACACCCTCTGGTCCCCCTTTTTAAAAAGGGGAACCACCACCCCAGTCTGCCACTCCTTTGGCACTGTTCCAGACTTCCACGCAATGTTGAAGAGACATGTCAACCAGGACAGCCCCTCCACACCCAGAGCCTTGAGCATTTCTGGACTGATCTCATCAAGCCCAGGGGCTTTGCCACTGTGGAGTTGTTTGACTACATCAGTGACTTCCGCCTGGGAAATCGACGACAATCCCCCGTCATCCTCCAGTTCTGCCTCTAACATAGAGGGCGTATTAGTCGGATTCAGGAGTTCCTCAAAATGCTCCTTCCACCGCCCTATTACCTCCTCAGTTGAGGTCAACAGTGTCCCCTCCTTACTGTACACAGCTTGGATGGTTCCCCGCTTCCCCCTCCTGAGGTGGCGAACAGTTTTCCAGAAGCACTTTGGTGCCGACTGAAAGTCCTTCTCCATGTCTTCTCCAAACTTCTCCCACACCCGCTGCTTTGCCTCTTTCACGGCAGAGGCTGCAGCCCTTCGGGCCCTTCGGTACCCTGCAACTGCCTCTGGAATCCTCTGGGATAACATATCCTGGAAGGACTCCTTCTTAAGTCGGACGGCTTCCCTGACCACCGGTGTCCACCATGGTGTTCGTGGGTTACCGTCCCTTGAGGCACCTAAGACCCTAAGACCACAGCTCCTCGCCGCAGCTTCAGCAATGGAAACTTTGAACATTGTCCACTCAGGTTCAATGCCCCCCAGCGCTCCACAGGGATGCCGAAAAGCTCCGCCCGGAGGTGTGAGTTGAAAGTCTGTCGGACAGGGGCCTCCCAGACGCGCTTCCAATTTACCCGCACTACCCGTTTGGGCTTACCAGGTCTGTCCAGAGTCTTCCCCACCCCTGACCCAACTCACCACCAGATGGTGATCGGTTGACAGCTCTGCCCCTCTCTTCACCCGGTGTCCAAAACATACGGCCTCAGATCAGATGAAACAATTATAAAATCGATCATTGACCGTTGGCCTAGGGTGCTCTGGTACCAAGTACACTTATGAGCATCCCTATGTTCGAACATGGTGTTCGTTATAGACAATCCATGACTAGCACAGAAGTCCTACAACAAACAACCACTCTGGTTTAGACCAGGGAGGCCGTTCCTCCCAATCACGCCTCTCCAGGTGTCTCCATCATTGCCCACGTGCGCTTTGAAGTCCCCCAGCAGAACAATGGAGTCCCCCACTGGAGCCCCATACAGGATTCCACTCAAGGTCTCCAAGAAGGCCGAATACTCCGAACTCCTGTTTGGTGCATATGCACAAACAACAGTCAGAGTTTTCCCCCCCACCACCCGCAGGCGTAGGGAGGCGACCCTCTCGTCCACCGGGGTAAACTCCAACGTAGCGGCGCTCAGCCGGGGGCTTGTGAGTATCCCCCGCCCGGCGCCTCACACCCTGGGCAACTCCGGAGAAGAAAAGAGTCCAATCCCTATCCAGGAGTATGGTTCTGGAACCGAGACTGTGCGTAGAGGTAAGCCCCACCAGATCTACCTCCCGCACCAGTTCCGGCTCCTTCCCCCACAGAGAGGTGACGTTCCACGTCCCCAGAGCCAGCATCTGCCGCCCGGGTCTGGTCTGTCGAGGCCCCTGACCTTCACTGCCCCCCGTGTGGCAGCGCACCTGACCCCAGCGGTTCCTCCCACAGGTGGTGGGCCCATGGGGCTCCGTGGCTCCGTGGCAAACCCGGCCACCAGACGCTCGCTGACGAGACATCTGGGCCTGGCTCCAGACGGGGGCCCCGGGCTTCCTCCGGGCAGGGTCACTTCACCTCTTCCTCGATTTTTCACAGGGTTTTTGAACCATTCTTTGTCTGGCCCCTCACCTGAGACCACTTTGCCGTGGGAGATCCTACCAGGAGCACAAAGCTCCAGACAACACAGCCCTCAGGTTCATAGAGACACACAAACCTCTCCACCACGATAAGGTGATGGTTCCCGGAGAGGAACTTGTATTTCATGTTAACTGCAATGGTATACATAGTTATTATTATTACCAACACATCTCTGATTGTGGTTATCTGTATGAACAGAAGCTTACATGAACCTATGTACCTTTTTCTGTGCAGCCTGTTTGTAACTGAACTGTATGGTAGTACAGGGTTGTTTCCATTCCTTCTGGTTCAGATCCTCTCTGAGATTCACACTGTTTCTGCTCCATTCTGTTTCCTGCAGATTTTGTGTGTATACTTATGGCAGCGTAGAGTTTAGTAACTTATCCATCATGTCTTATGACAGATATCTTGCTATCTGTTATCCTCTACAATATAACACTCGTATGACATCTAACAAGGCGGTTATCTTAATTATTGTGATATGGTTGTACTCTTTTGTAAACATTTTAATTACTTTATCCTTAAACATCCATTTGACACTCTGTGGAAACAATATAAACAGTTTGTATTGTCATAACTACCTTGTTGCTAAATTGGCCTGTTCTGACGTCAAAGTGAATAACATTTATGGTCTTTTTTCTATTTCTTTCTCCATTTTGGTCCCTTTGATTTTAATCCTTTGCTCTTACATGAAAATTCGTAATATTTGTTTTGCTGGTTCCAAACAGACGAGACAGAAAGCTGTCAGTACCTGCACACCTCACCTCGCTTCACTCCTAAACATTTCTTTTGGCTGCTGGTTTGAAATACTTCAGAGTAGATTTGATATGACCAGTGTATCCAGTGTATTTTTTCATCATACAGCCACTTTTGAATCCTTTCATGTATGGATTGCAAATGTCCAAAATATACGGAATACATGTAAACATGTCCTCTGGTATAAGATGTTTGCCTATCGCAGAGATATTAAGTAGATGTGACAAAGACTTGATATGACCTGAGTACCAAGTATGCTTTACATTATTTTGTCTCAGTATTTTCTGATAATGCAACCACTGAATCCTATCATATATGGATCGCAGATGTCCAAAATGCGTGTACAAATATTTTCTGTTGTAAAATGTTGACTAGTCCCAGTGAAAAGATGTAAAAAGTATAGTTATTCAAATATCTAGTATTGAAATGTTTGCTCATTTTAGAAAAAAACTGCAAAATGTAAGCATTCCTGACAGTGTCACTAGATAATTATGAGTTGTAGTATATTGAAATAAAATGCCAGCAATGTACTTATGAATATGGCAAATGTTAAGCCCTTTATTTAATAATAAAAGATTTAATGGCTCATAACAATACAACTTAGCAATGAATCCCAAAATTAATGAAACCAGAAAATAAAAAACAGTTTAGAGATTAAAAACTGTCAGAGTTCATTATTACTCAATGCCATTGTGTGATGGCTAAAGTAAGTGTGTGTGTGTGTGTGTGTGTGTGTGTATGTGTGTGTGTGTGTATGTGCGTTAGAACTGTAATTGGGCCGTAAAAGTTAGGCCCGACAAGGCCCGAGCCTGACAGAATTCGGCCCAAGCCTGACAAGAACATTTTGAATGACAGCTTTTTAAAGACCCGAACCTGTTTACAGCCCAACATTATTCAAATGTGCGCATGCACACAGCTCTTTTGCCTTATGCATGACTAACCGAGGCTATAGGCCACTTGGAAGTTGGAACAAAGAAATAAAATAAGTCCTCTAGAGGTCAGCCTCCGTTTCACCCCCTCAGCATCCATTTTCGCGCTAATTGAAATACATCACCTGACCGCTCATTTACCGCGCAACCTGGAGCGCAAGCCAGAGTCTGTGTAAAATGATAGAAATTAAGACTTAACCCATTAGGTTCGGGCAAAGATATTCAGCTCTAGTGTGTGTGTGTGGGGGGGGGGCTTGTTTAACTATATTCATGGGGTCCAAAAACCAGGAGTCCAGTATACTTGTGGGGTCCCGACAGCTTTGTGGGGCCTAGTGTTAATTGTGTCACCTATTTTTAATTTAGTCTTAGTCTTGTGCCAAAAATTGTTGTTAGTCAAAAAAAGTTTTAGTCAAAAGAGAACTCAAGGTATCTTAGTCAAGTTTTAGTCGACTAAAAGTCTCGACATTTTAGTCAAGTTTTAGTCAAAACATTTTAGTCTTTTTTTAAATAAATTATTTCTGATAACCATTTCAGTAAAATAGTTATAAAAATAAATAAATTATCAAACCAAAAACCCCAATGGAAAAACAAGGTAGAAATGGAGTGACCCTGCCCGGAGGAAGCCCGGGGCCCCCGTCTGGAGCCAGGCCCAGACGGGGCTCGTCGGCGAGCGCCTGGTGGCCGGGTTTGCCACGGAGCCCGGCCGGGCACAGCCCGAACAAGCTACGTGGCTCCCATCTCTCCAGCCCATGGGCCCACCACCTGTGGGAGGAACTGCTGGATCGGGTGCGCTGCCACATGGGTGGCAGTGAAGGTCAGGGGCCTCGACGGACCAGACCGGGCAGCAGATGCTGGCTCTGGGGACGGGAACGTCACCTCTCTGTGGGGAAGGAGCCGGAACTGGCGCGGGAGGTGGAGCGCTCCACCGGTTAGATCTGGTGGGGCTTACCTCTACGCACAGTCTCGGTTCTGGAACTGTACTCCTGGATAGGGTTGGACTCTTTCTTCTCCCGAGTTGCTCAGGGTGTGCGGCCGGGCGGGTGTGGGGATACTAACAAGCCCCCGGCTGAGCGCCGCTGCGTTGGAGTTTACCCCGGTGGACGAGAGGGTCGCCTCCCCGCCGCTGCGGGTTGTGGGGAAAAACTCTGACTGTTGTTTGTGCATATGCACCAAACAGGAGTTCGGAGTATTCGGCCTTCTTGGAGACCTTGAGTGGAGTCCTGCATGGGGCGCCAGTGGGGAATCCATTGTTCTGCTGGGGGACTTCAACGACACGTGGGCAATGATGGAGACACCTGGAGGGAGTGATTGGGAGGAACGGCCTCCCTGATCTAAACCAGAGTGGTTGTTTGTTGTTGGACTTCTGTGCTAGTCATGGATTGTCTATAACGAACACCATGTTCGAACATAGGGATGCTCATAAGTGTACCTGGTACCAGAGCACCCTAGGCCGAAGGTCAATGATCGATTTTATAATCGTTTCATCTGATCTGAGGCCGTATGTTTTGGACACTCCGGGTGAAGAGAGGGGCAGAGCTGTCAACTGATCACCATCTGGTGGTGAGTTGGGCAGGGGTGGGGGAAGACTCTGGACAGACCTGGTAAGCCCAAACGTAGTGCGGGTAAATTGGGAACGTCTGGAGGAGGACCCTGTCCAACGGACTTTCAACTCGCACCTCGGGCGGAGCTTTCGTGCATCCCTGTGGAGGCTGGGGGCATTGAACCAGAGTGGACAATGTTCAAAGTTTCCATTGCTGAAGCGCGCGCGGGAGCTGTGGTCTTAGGGTCTTAGGTGCCTCAAGGGCGGTAACCCACGAACACCGTGGTGGACACCGGTGGTCAGGGAAGCCGTCCGACTGAAGAAGGAGTCTTTCCGGGATATGTTATCCCAGAGGACCTCGGAGGGCAGTTGCAGGGCACCGGCGGGCCCGGAGGGCTGCAGCCTCTGCCGTGAAAGAGGCAAAGCAGCGGGTGTGGGAGAAGTTTGGAGAAGACATGGAGAAGGACTTTCGGTCGGCACCAAAGTGCTTCTGGAAAACTGTTCGCCACCTCAGGAGGGGAAGCGGGGAACCATCCAAGCTGTGTACAGTAAGGATGGGACACTGTTGACCTCAACTGAGGGTAATAGGTAATAGGGTGGAAGGAGCATTTTGAGGAACTCCTGAATCCGACTAATACGCCCTCTATGTTAGAGGCAGAGCTGGAGGATGACGGGGATTGTCGGTCAATTTCCCAGGCGGAAGTCACTGATGTAGTCAAACAACTCCACAGTGGCAAAGCCCCGGGGATTGATGAGATCCGTCCAGAAATGCTCAAGGCTCTGGGTGTGGAGGGGCTGTCCTGGTTGACACGTCTCTTCAACATTGCGTGGAAGTCTGGAACAGTGCCAAAGGAGTGGCAGACTGGGGTGGTGGTTCCCCTTTTTAAAAAGGGGACCAGAGGGTGTGTGCCAATTACAGGGGTATCACACTTCTCAGCCTCCCTGGTAAAGTCTACTCCAAGGTGCTGGAAAGGAGGGTTCCGCCGATAGTCGAACCTCAGGTTGAGGAGGAACAATGCGGATTCCGGTCCGTGGGTAGGAACAACGGACCAGCTCTTCACTCGCAAGGATCCTGGAGGGGCCTGGGAGTATGCCCAACCGGTCTACATGTGTTTTGTGGATTTGGAGAAGGGGGTCCCAACGGGTCCCCGGGGAAACTCGTGGGGAGGTGCTGCGGGAGTATGGGGTGAGGGGGTCTCTACTCAGGGCCATCCAATCTCTGTGACCACCAAAGTGAGAGCTGTGTCCGCGTTCGCCGGCAATAAGTCGGACTCGTTCGGGTGAGGGTTGGCCTCCGCCAGGGCTGCGCTTTGTCACCAATCCTGTTTGTAATATTTATGGACAGGATATCGAGGTAGTCGGGGTGGGGTGGGGTTGGGGTTCGGTGGGCTGGGGATCTCATCGCTGCTTTTTGCAGATGATGTGGTCCTGATGGCATCATCGGCCTGCGACCTTCAGCACTCACTGGATCGGTTCGCGCGCCAAGTGTGAAGCGGTTGGGATGAGGATCAGCACCTCTAAATCGGAGGCCATGGTTCTCAGCAGGAAACCGATGGAATGCCTTTTCCGGGTAGGGAATGAGTCCTTACCCCAAGTGAAGGAGTTCAAGTACCTTGGGGTTTTGTTCGCAAGTGAGGGGACAATGGAGCGCGGAGATTGGTCGGAGAATCGGCGCGCAGTGGGGGTATGTACATTCCATCTATGCGCACCGTTGTGAAAAGAGAGCTGAGCCAGAAGGCAAAGCTCTTGTATCTACCGGTCAGTTTTCGTTCCTACCCTCACCTATGGTCATGAAGGCTGGGTCATGACCGAAAGAACGGAGATCCAGGGTGCAAGCGGCCGAAATGGGTTTCCTGAGGAGGGTGGCTGGCGTCTCCCTTAGAGATAGGGTGAGAAGCTCAGTCATCCGTGAGGAGCTCGGGTAGAGCCACTGCTCCCTTGCGTCGAAAGGAGCCAGTTGAGGTGGTTCGGGCATCTGGTGAGGATGCCCCCTGGGCGCGCCCCTAGGGAGGTGTTCCAGGCACGTCCAGCTGGGAGGAGGCCTCGGGGAAGACCCAGGACTAGGTGGAGGGATTATATCTCCAACCTGGCCTGGGAACGCCTCGGGATCCCCAGTCGGAGCTGGTTAATGTTGCTCGGGAAAGGGAAGTTTGGGGTCCCCTGCTGGAGCTGCTCCCCCCGCGACCCGACACTGGATAAGCGGACGAAGATGGATGGAATAAATAAATTATATAGTTATATAAATGTTGAGCCTCTTATTTATTTCACCAGTAAATTTCTGCTAAACGACAAAAACAGCCACTGCATGGGAAAAGGATATTTTACAATAAAATAAATGCAGCATGAAACTGGCGAGGCGTATTTCAAGTGAACGCAACATATGTTTTTTTTCAGACAACGGCAGCTGCAGCTACAGACTGTTGTACGTCTCGTGTTGGAATCCTACACAGTGAAATAGAGACAAACTTTTACACCGTTTAGTTGTCAGCATTGTAACCGTGTTTACTCCAACTGCTAGCTAACAGTATGCTAACGTTACCTGCTGCCAAGCGTAGTGTTAACTAGCGTCCCGTGCAGCGATGTTTCGGTTGACTCTAATGTCCGTTTAGGAGCATCAGAGAGAAGCGCTGGCACCAAAATCTGCGTTGCTATTCGGTCCGGTAGATAACGGTCGTTAAGGCACCTGTCGGTGCCGTAGCACCGGGTCTCGCTAATAGCTGAATATTCTATCTCATGATGAAAAAGTAGAGACGATTGTTGACGAAAATGAAGAGAGATTTTATCTTAGTTTTTATTTTATGCAAAACATTTTAGTCTCGTCACTGTCTCGTCTTAGTCATGGAAAAAAAGGTTGTTGACGAACGTATTTAGTCTTGGCCAAAATGCTGGACCGCGCAAGTTTAAAGGGCTGTTTGAGGGTTAAGACTTGGTTGTAGGATTAGGGATAGAATTAGGTTATGGTTAGGGTGAGGGTAAGGGTTAAGGTTAGGCATTTAGTTGTGATGGTTAAAGTTAGGGTAAGGGGCTAGGGAATGCATTATGTCAATGACAGGTCCCCACAAAGATAGTGCCACAAATCTGTTTTTGTGTGTGTGTGTATGAACTGACAAGACAATACACACAGTGATTTATTTATATTACTGACTGCTGGGTAATTTATCTATAATAATACACAATTTTGTTGATTATATTTAGTTGTTATAGTCAGAATCTGTAAAACTAATATTTTCTAATGTGTCTGTCCATCCTGAAGTTCTGAAAGAGCGGTCTGATGGGAGGTCATTACCCGCCAGTCTCTGAGGACCGTGCTGATTGGTCTCACTAATTTGCCTCAGAGGGAATAAGTGGAAACTGTGGCCAATGTGAAGAGACCTCAGGACAAACATGTTGACAGGCTGAAATGACCTTTGACCTGAGGGACTTCATCAGTGAGATGCAGAGATGTAACTTCTCCACTTACAGATCAAAGTAAAGTTAGTTTATTAATTAGCATCACTTTAGATTGTTTGTCAGAAGTTTAAAGCTCCATATTATAAACTGCAACAATCATGTAGACAAAACAATCTGTATAGACAAATGGGTGCAGTACCTGTCCAGCAAGTGTATATTGTTATTTATTTCATACAACAATTGTCAATATGAAGGTTGCCAAAAAAGGACTAGGCAGATACAAACTAAAAATAGACGTATATTAAACCTGTTGGAGGTCCCGCTGGGGTCGGGTGCGCTGCCACACGGGTGCTTGAGGTGGAACGCAACGGTTAGATCTAGTGAGGCTTACCTCTACGCACAGTCTCGGTTCTGGAACCATTCTCCTGGATAGGGGTTGGACTCTATTGTTCTCTGGAGTTGTAAAGGGTGTTAGACGAACGGAGGATGTGGACTCACAGGTCCCATACAGAGCGGAGCTACATTGGAGTTTACCCGGTAGATAAGTGGGTTGCCTCGCTACACCTACGGGTTGTTTGTGCATATGCACCAAACAGCAGCTCAGAGTATTCAGCTTTCTTGGAGACTGAATGAAGTCCTGCATGGGACTCCAGTAGGGGACTCCGTAGTCCTAATAGGATCTGAACCCGAGCAGTCGTTTGTTGTTAGATTACTGTGCCATGGATTGTCTATAACGAACACCTTGTTTGAACTTAATGCTCCTAAGTGTACCTAGTACCAGAGCACCCTAGGCCGAAAGGCAATGATCAATTTTGTAATTGTATTTTCTGATCTGAGGCTGCATGTTATGGACCCATGGGTGAAGGTTCAAGGTTCAATCTATTCACAAAAGTTAAAAGACAAGTACAATCATAAGACATAATGCAGATATGTGAAATGGGACATCCTGGTAAGCTAGTTTAAGCTTTAACATTATACATTATACAGGAATTGTAAGAGATTTTACATTCAGCAAGCTTCAGAAGACTGTAGCTGTTGAGAAGAGGGTCAGTGGGAGCATTTACCTTTGACCATGATATTGCACGTATAACTTTCTTCTGCAATGACTGTAATTTCTGGCCCTTAACCTCCAACCACTCCAGTGGAGCTGCTCAGTGGCCAGCAGATCAGACTGTGGTCCTACTGGGCAGCTTCCAGGTATGAATGTGGAACTGTGTGAATGTGATCAGGGCGTTCCTGCAAAAGAGAGGCTGCCTCTCAGTGAACCTTCCCTGAATAATTAAAGGTTAAAAAAATTAATTGGCCGCCGAGCAAAAGGGGGCAAGGAATAGCTGGATATCCTCTCATCTCCTTCATCTAAAATGCATATTTGAAGCTTTCATATGTCAACACTTTGACTAACATTAGCTTGGAGACCTAATTTACCTGATGGCCACAGACTAAAGAAAATGACACCAACCAAACAAGCCTAGTCTAACCGGTGCTGAAATGTTGCTGTTCCTAACGCTAGATGTGGTTTATGATAGATACTAGTAAAGCAACACAGTACAGAAAATAAGGACAGCAGAGACGACAGATCTAGGCCGTAACTAATGATTTTTTCAAGAATATTTGACATTTTAGTGACATTTTATTTGTGACAGGACAGCTTAGACATGAAAGGGGAGAGAGAGGGGAAATGACATGCAGCAAAGTGCCGCTGGTCGAAATCATACCCACCGCTGCTGTGTCGAGGACTAAAACATCAGTATATGGGCAGCGCTCTACCAGGTGAGCTAACCAGGCGCCCAACTAAAAAATATTTTTATCCTGGATTCATCAGTTGATTATTTTCTTAATTAACCGATTAGATGTTTTGTCTATTAAAAGTCATAAAAAGGTGAAAAACTGTCGATCAGTGTTGCCCTAAAGCCCAAGATGATGTCCCCAAATGTCTTGTTTTATCAAACATATTGAGTTTACTGTCACAGCGGAGTGAAGAAGCTAGAAAATATTCACATTTAAGATACAGGGAATAGGGAATCTTGACCTTTTTCCATATAAAATTACTTAAAACTATTGATCGATTGTCAAAATAGTTGGCGATTAATTTAACAGGTAAAGGTCCCATGGCATGAAAATGTCACTTTATGAGGTTTTTTAACATTAATATGAGTTCCCCCAGCCTGCCTATGGTCCCCCAGTGGCTAGAAATGGTGATAGGTGTAAACCGAGCCCTGGGTATCCTGCTCTGCCTTTGAGAAAATGAAAGCTCAGATGGGCCAATCAGGAATCTTGCTCCTTATGAGGTCATAAGGAGCAAGGTTACCTCCCCTTTCTCTGCTTTGCCTACCCAGAAAATTTGGCCCACCCATGAGAGAGAGACATCATGGCTTTCAAACGAGAAAAGTGACAGTTGGTCAAGGCCACACCCCCACCCTAAATATGTACATTGAAGTGATACTGTCATTAAAGACCCGCTGATCGCTGTCCGATTCTCTGATATGAAGGCAAGGCAAGGCAAGGCAAGGCAAGGCAAGGGCAAGGCAAGGCAGCTTTATTTGTATAGCACATTTCAGCAACAGGGCAATTCAAAGTGCATAAGTGCATAAGTACATAAAACATTAAAGAGCAGTTAAAAACAATTTAAAAACATTAATAAACAAATTAAAAACATTAAAAGACAAGAATAAAATTGATAGTGCAGTATAAGAATAAAAGTTACAGTGCAGTATAAGAAATAAAGTTAATAGATTATTTAAAGAAAAGCAACATCAAAAAGATAGGTCTTTAGCTTAGATTTAAAAGAACTGAGAGTTGCAGCGGACCTACAGGTTTCTGGGAGTTTGTTCCAAATATGTGGAGCATAAAAACTGAACGCTGCTTCCCCCTGTTTAGTTCTGACTCTGGGGACAACAAGTAGACCTGTCCCAGACGACCTGAGAGGTCTGGGTGGGTCATAATGATCAGAAATGTATTTTGGCCCTAAACCGTTTAGTGATTTATAAACCAGTAAAACTATTTTGAAATCAATTCTTTGAGGCACTGGAAGCCAGTGTAGAGACTTCAGTACTGGAGTGATGTGATCCACTTTCTTGGTTTTAGTGAGGACTCGAGCAGCAGCGTTCTGAATCAGCTGCAGCTGTCTGATTGATTTTTTGGGGAGACCTGTAAAGACACCGTTACAGTAGTCAAGTCTACTGAAGATAAAAGCATGGACAAGTTTTTCCAGATCCTGCTGAGACATAAGTCCTTTAACCCTTGATATATTTTTAATGTGATAATAGGCTGATTTTTTAATTATGTTAATGTGGCTTTTAAAATTCAGGTCTGAGTCCATGACTACACCAAGATTTCTGGCTTTGTCTGTTGTTTTTAACATTGTCGTTTGAAGCTGAGCGCTGACTTTCAATCGTTCCTCTATGCTCCAAAAACAACCACCTCCGTTTTTTCTTCATTTAATTTAAGAAAGTTCTGGCACATCCAATCATTAATCTGTTCAATGCACATATTTAATTGTTGTATTGGGCTATAGTTCCCTGGCGATAAGGTTATGTAAATTTGGGTGTCATCCACATAATTATGGTAACTTATTTTGTTGTTTTCCATAATCTGAGCCAGTGGAAGCATGTAGATGTTGAACAGAAGAGGCCCCAGAACTGAGCCTTGGGGAACTCCGCACGTCATATTTGTATGCTCAGATGTAAAATTACCTATAGACACAAAGTAGTCCCTATTCTTTAAATAGGATTCAAACCACTTTAGTACTGAGCCAGAAAGACCAACCCAGTTTTCCAATCGGTCAAGCAATATGTCATGGTCTACCGTATCAAATGCAGCACTGAGATCAAGTAATACTAAGACTGAAATTTTGCCACTATCTGTGTTTAAGTGGATGTCATTAAAGACTTTAACAAGAGCCGTCTCAGTGCTGTGGTGTGGTCAAAAACCTGACTGGAAGGTATCAAAACTGTTGTTTAGCGATAAGAAAAGGTTGAGTTGTTGAAAAACCACTTTTTCTATGATTTTACTTAAAAATGGAAGGTTTGATATTGGCCTATAGTTGCTCATTAGTGTCGTGTCTAGATTGTTCTTTTTTAGGAGTGGCTTGATGACTGCAGTTTTCAGGGCCTGTGGGAAGATACCTGAGAGCAGAGATGTGTTTACAATCTGTAGAAGATCAGAAGCCAAACAATTCAAAACATTTTTGAAAACACCCGTTGGTAGAATATCAAGGCAACAGGAGGAGGTTTTCAGATGTTGTATAATGTCCTCCAGGTTTTTAAGGTTGATCGTATGAAATTGTGTCATGTTGGAATTTGTTTTGCGTGCACACTGTGACAACACATATCCTGTACTTGATATGGAAGCACTGACTGTTTGTCTAATTTTCTGAATTTTGTCTGTGAAGAAGGAGGCAAAGTCATTGCAAGCCTTGGTAGACAACAGTTCAGATGCTACTGGTACTGGAGGGTTAGTTAATCTATCAACCGTAGCAAACAAAGCACGTGAATTATTATTGTTTCTGGCAATAATGTCAGAGAAGAAGGACCGCCTTGCATTTCTTAGTTCCAGATTATAAATGCGAAGTCTCTCTTTATAGGTGTTATAATGGACCTGGAGATTAGATTTTCGCCAACTGCGTTCAGCTTTTCGACACTGTCTTTTTTCTGTTCTCACAACTATAAAATTTCTCCATGGAGATCTTTTCTTACCAGAGACAGCTTTGACCTTAGTGGGAGCAATAGCATCAATAACATTCGTAATTTTACAGTTGAAATTATTTACAAGCTCAGTGACTGAGGCCCCAGTGAGGGTGGGTATAGAGGAGAAAAGCTGAATGAATGATTCACTGGTGTTTTCAGTAATATACCGTTTTCTGATTAACTTTGTTTGAACACTTTTTGGCACCGAGATAGTGCCGTTAAAGAAAACACAGGAATGATCAGAGAGAGCAACATCAGTCACCACAACCTTGGAAATGTTCAGACCCTTGGAGATAATCAAGTCCAGAGTGTGCCCCTTATTGTGCGTGGGCTCCGTCACATGCTGAGTCAGTCCATAGCTCTCAAAAACACAACACAGTTCTTTGGTCCCTCGGTCCTGGGGGTTGTCAACATGAATGTTAAAATCACCAGCAATAATTACACGGTCAAAGTTAATACAGATTATAGACAGCAGTTAAGTAAAGTCGTCAAAGAAGGATGCACAGTATTTAGGTGGCCTGTAGATATTTAGAAGTAGAGCTTGAGGGGAGGATCTTAGCTGAAGAGCCACATATTCAAAAGAAGCAAAATTTCCGTAAGATAATTGCGTACATTGAGTCATTAAACTAAATGGCGACTCCACCTCCTTTCTTATTCACTCTATTCTCACTCATAAAACTAAAGTTAGGGGGGGCTGACTCAATGAGAACAGCAGCACTGCTATTATGGTCCAACCAGGTTTCAGTTAAAAACATAAAATCAAGATTGTGCTTAATAATAAAATCATTGATTAAAAATGATTTTCCTGCCAAAGACCTAACGTTTAGTAGGGCTAGTGTTAGTGCGTTTTCATTTTTTGGGACAGACTGTGGCTGACGAGGAATGGATGCTAAATTTGCAAAGTTTGCAGTTACGTGCTTATTCGCCATTCTTTTTCTATTACCTATCACAACATAAATTGTGGAAGAACCTAATACGCAGGGCCCAGGCTTGTCTTGGAAAGAGTCATGAGTGCTACTAGGCATGCAGCCTGGACCCGGCCCATATCAGTTAATGCTTGCTGCATTTTGCACACAAGTATCCTTATCAGTTTGGGGAGAAGGAGTTAACTGCCGTCCTTGAGGGGGCAGAGGTGCCTGGCATTTTACGATGGGAGAAGGAAGGGGGGCATACTTGGTTCCAGCATTTACCAGCTGCTTCATCTGGTCAGTGAACTCCAACATGGGGATGGGGGAAAGAGGGGAGAGCAACGTATCCTTAAAGAGGTCCTCAAAGCTGTCGTGGTTGTCCAAGGGGTTTGAGGAGTGTTGGACGGGTGAGATGGGGGGTTGAGATTTCTCATCTCCGCTCTTTGGTCTCCCATGGTCAAATCTTTGCTCAGGTGGGGGCTGTGGTGGCTCACTGCCGCACTTTGTTGTGTCTTCCTCTTGTTTTGGTTCACCTTGTCTCATGTCCTTGGCCAAGGGAGCAGATGTGTGGCGCAGAAAGTAAAGTAGGCTAGAGGTGAACAGCTTTACTCCTGACTTGTTAAGGAATAGTCCATCTGCTTTAAAAAGATGTCTGCAGAAAATGTTAAAATTGTCAATGAACTGCAGAGAATGGTTGTTGGTACATGCAGTTGAAAGCCATCTGTTCAGTGCCAACAGTCTGCCGAATCTCTCAGCTCCTCCTCTGACTGGCGGTATAGGGCCACTGATAAACACCTTTGCATTTAGGGAGCTGCGATTCAGCACTTCAGACTCTTGCTTTACAACATCATTTGACCCTATATGCAGTATAATGTTCTTCACAGTTGGGTGTGCTGCTATGATATCCTGGATTCTTTGGGCCAAGTCAGACACCATGTCTTTGGTGTTTTTATTGCTTTTTATATCTTTCACAGCAGAGTCACCCACAATCAGAGTTTGGGGCCCAGTTGTTAGCTTTCCCTGTAGCTTTTTACTTTTAGAATTGCTCTCAGTCCTTACCCTGCTGTGTGACGATGAGACGTAATCCAGGTCATGTCCAGGGTCCTGCAGCAGAGGAGCAAATCTGTTCTTCACCTGCACACTCCGTTTTTAGGGAGGCATTTTGTTGCTGATTTTCCCTTTTGCAGCTGTCCACGACTGTGTCCTGCTAAGTACAAGGGTTGATGAGGCGCTCTGCCTGGATGATAATGCAGGCCAGCCGGTCATATCACAAATCTCAGGGCGCTGTGTCCTGCCCGTTAGTCGTCCTCCCATTTCCCAGGAAAATGATTTACTCTTAGGCTTTGCACCAAAAGAGTCCCAGGGAGGACTGCCACTTGTTGATTTATTATCCGTTCCACAGCCCTCTTGTTTCTTTGTGGTCTTGCTGGTGCTAGTTAGCCGTGTGTTAGCATGCTTTTGTCCATTGTTTTGGGTCACTGGTAAAGTGGTGTCATTTCCACATGATCTGTTCACTTCCACGTTTACTTCTAACCGGGAAATTTTGGTTTCCAGAACTGCAATCTTCTGAAGGAGTTTGTAGTAGTCCTATATGGAGAAGGGTGGCATCTTGCTGCTAATTAGCTTTAGCTACAGTCACTTTAGGACAGGCTTGAGCTATTGGTAGGCCACGCTCACGCAGAAAAATGTTCAAATATGACAATAGCCTACTATGTGTACAAAAAATGTATAGTCCAGTGATTTATAAGTATCCAAGAGCCGCTGCTCATAGTTTCTCTCAGAGGAAAAGTAAGATTATCAGCAGAAATATGCAAGCAGAAGCAGGAGCAAGCAGTAGAGCGTCTGCACTATAAGAAGCAGGAAGAGATCTGCATTGCATTGTGGGATATGGGCTTCAAATGCGGGATATGGGCTTCAAATGCGTCCAGCTCGGCTCATATCGTCTTGTTCTGTCTTACAGCATACTGTAATATTTCACCGGTAATAAGACCGAAATAATATTATTAAAATAAAGAAATGAATACCATGATAACAGCTAAATAAATGTTGATAGATGTAGCATTATAGTTTTAAAAATATCAATAAACAAAAAAGCAATCCAGCTTCCCTGGCAATAAGACCAAAATAATAACATTAAAAGAAATACATATAAACCGTGATAATATCTTGTGAATAAATGTTGATTCAAACAGCGGTTATAGGGCTAAAAATACCAATAATAGCAAAGCTGTATACAGCTTCTCTGCTGCAGCCGATCAGCTGTGATCACGAAAGATGTTCCCATTGAAATACATGAAATACGAAAAAAACGAGATAAACGTATATTAAATTACGTGAACGTTTCATGAACTGCCATGAGACTGGGTTGCACTATCACAAGATAATTATGCAATGTAGTGTACTAAAATAAAAAGCTAGTAATGTGATCATCAATATGGTGAAAATTAAGCAAACAAAAAATGATTCAGTGGTATTTATTTATTTTTTTTTAAATATTCTTAAATTGTACTTTCTTTTAGGGAGAAAACTCAGACAGACCCAGGCTCTTGGTAGGCAGTGTCTGACGGTACCGGTTGGGGGTGTGATGAACAGTGGCAATAATAGTCACAATAAAGATAATGGAACTATGACTAGAAATAGTAGTTGTAGTAGTTCATGTCATAGCAGGGCACTGCAGGACATAGCAGGACGTAGCAGGGCAATGCAGGGCATTACAGGGTGTAGCAGGGCACTGCAGAGCGTATCAGGGTGTAGCAGGGCATAGCAGGGCGTGGAGCAGGACCACAGCGACAGCTGCAACCATGATTTAGGTGCCAACCTAATCCAAGGAAAACTGCTGGGCGAAAAAACATAAGGACTCCAGGGAATGAGCTCCCCAGAGCTAGTTTAGTAACAAGCATTTCTGGGACATGAATGCACACAGATAGAAAGAGAGAGGAGAGAGAAGCTTAGTGTATCAAAGGAAGACCTCCAGCAGTCTAAAACTATAACAGCATAATTAAGAGTTGGTGCAAAGCAAACCTGAGCCAGTTCTATAAGGGTTGGTAGATGAATCTGACGACTATGAAGAGAAGCAGAGAAGAGAAGGGGTGCCGTGTCTGAAGATATACACCCTCCCCCACCGGTCTATTTGTAACAAGAGCTTTTCTTCCAAATATGGTATGCTCATGGATATTTAGATGAGCTGCGCGCTGATTGATTGAGCAAATCGCCATACACACACATTAGAGACGCGCACTGATTGGTTGAGCGAATCCCCCATACACACACATTAGAGACGCAACAGAATCTCATATTCCGGACACTGCAATGTTTCCTTACCAAATTCACTTCTGAGACTTTTTTATGCAAGAAATCAACTATATAAAGCTCAAATATGGGCCGTTTTACGAAAATGTATGGCTAATTGCACATTTGGTAAGACGTGTCGGACTTTAGGAGCTCCACACAGTCTGACGAGAAAGCGGCAGCCTGCTGGACTCCATACCCAGCGCAAAGTCACCCTTTGTGGATACTGCACTACGGGGCTCCGCGGCCAGCTGCCGGCATAACTAATATATTTACGTTTTGAATTTCGTCACGCCACTTATATAACATCATTCCCCAATGTCTTATAAAGCTAACCGTTGTGTCCGATTTGATTTTAAGGCATTTTTATGAACGCCAGGCATCTTGTTAGGATGAGCAGCTAGCTAGCTATATGTCCCATTCAATACAATAGGAAACGATTGCAGCTAGCTAGCTACACTTTCGGCATAACTACAGTATGTTTACAGTTTGAATTTCGTCACGCCACTTATATAACATCTACCCCAATGTCTTATAAAGCTAACCGTTGTGTCCGATTTGATTTTAAGGCATTTTTATGAACGCCAGGCATCTTGTTAGGATGAGCAGCTAGCTAGCTATATGTCCCATTCAATACAATGGGAAACGATTGCAGCTAGCTAGCTAGCTACACTTTCGGCATAACTATAATATATTTACAGTTTGAATTTCGTCACGGCACTTATATCAGAGCTACCCCAAGGTCTTACAAAGCTAACTGTTGTGTCCGATTTGAATTTAAGGCATTTTTATGAACTGAGGGGTCTTGTTAGGAGGAGCAGCAAGCTAGCTATGTGTCCCATTCAATACAATAAGAAATGATTGCGGCTACCTAGCTACACTTTCGGCATAACTATAGTATATTTACAGTTTTAATTTCGTCATGGCATGTATATTACAGGTTCCCCAAGGTCTTACAAAGCATAGCTAACACTTCAATTTAATGCATTTTTGTGAATGTCAGAGGTCTCGTTAGGAGGAGGCTAGCTAGCTCTCATTGATGGACTCCAGCTCACCGCGGCTCTATCGATGAGACTCGCAGACAAGAGGCGTTTATTTCCCTGATTGTTTGTTTAAATAACTCAACACACATATCCATTATAAGATTAACTGGAACCTGCGGGCTGCGGTAAGAGATTGCAGGTGTAACAAGCTCGCTGACCGCACTCTCAGTCACTCACCGGCCGGCCGGTAGCAGGAAGAGGGGAGGGAGAACAGCGAGCTGCAGGCCCTGGAGCTCTGTCAGGGCAGCGGCGTTTGGTAGTACCCCAGAAAAGGGTGAGTTTGCGCGGGTATTGAGCACCGGGCTGCCGGCCCTCAATCAAGCTCACAGCAGGCCGGGGTCTGTGACGGAGGACAGGCAGGGCGGCGATGTAATAACAATAACAATAACAATATTGGCCACTGAGCTCCGACACACAGTCGGACAAAATTTGCAATTAGCCATCAATTTTCGTAAACCGGCCCATATTTGAGCTTTACATGGTTGATTTTTCGCATAAAAAGTTTCAGAAGTGAATTTTGTAATGGAATAGCAGAGATTTGCCTGACCTAGATTCAGAAGACTACCTGATCTCAGGTCAGTTGTGTAGCCTATGTAAATGTTGGGGCGTGACCATTCTCTTAATACACCCATGGGCGTGACAAAGGTTCCGGTTTTGAGATGCTTACGTAAGCTTCCAGCTTTGTTGAGATTCACCCGTTTTCAGCGGCAGTTTAAAAATATGAGATTTTCATAGTAATGGGATTTTGAGCTTCTATGTATGTCCTATTTACCCACCGAGCTGTCGTTATTCAACTATGACAGGGTAAAATCGGTTTTGCATTCTATTACCCCTTTAAGTTTACTCTTTAATGTGGTGACAGTGTCTGTCTCCCGGACCCAGACTGGAAGCTGGTTCCACAGGAGAGGAGCCTGATAGCTAAAGGCTCTGGCTCCCATTCTACTTTTAGAGACTCTAGGAACCACAAGTAACTCTGCATTCTGGGAACGCATTGCTCTAGTGGGACAATAAGGTACCATGAGCTCTTCAAGATATGATGGTGCTTGACCATTTAGAGCTTTGTAGGTCAGGAGAAGGATTTTAAATTCAATCCTGGATTTTACAGGAAGCCAATGCAGAGAAGCCAATACAAGAGAAATATGATCTTTTTATTAATTGCTCTATGCTCAAATACGATGTTCCTATGCTCGAATACGATGTTCCTTATGGACAATGTGACTTACACAGAGGTCTACAGCAAAGCACCTCATTTGCATTCAGTGACGTGCAGGGGCAAAGAGATGACCAAATTGTTCTCTGGGGAAAAATCCAACACAGCGGCTGTCATCCTGGTCCTTGAGAGAATACCTGCACTTGCCAGGCATCTCTGAACCTGTGTGACTCAAGGCCCTATCTAGGTGTTTGGTTCCAGAAACGGCCCTGTGCATACAGGTGAGCCCAACTATTGTATATTTTGTTGATATTTTCAACACTCTTCCTTAGCTCAAGCTCAACATGCAAAGGCTTCTGCCTTTGCCTGTCATTTGGGGAGCCATAAACAAACCTTTTACGCCCATTTTTGTGGGTCATCAGCCCACTGGGAAATGACCTCACTTGTTTTTTTGCGCTAAGCCTGAATAGAGCTCAACACAGCTTAGTGCTGCCCAAGATGATTCAGATTGGTTTAAAGAAATGCAAAAAATGCTAGCGATTGAGGCCATGAACTCATTATGAAAATGTTTACTGAGGTGATAAATCAAGTGAGAACTAGGCTCATTTTCTCACAGACTTCTATAGAAACTAACTTCTTTTTGGAGCCAGTGGATTCACCCCTGAAGGAAATTGGATAGAATGCAGATTTAAGGTAGTTATGAATTGGCATTACTTCTTGGCACAGAAGATGCTGCTTAGTCTTAATACCAGGTTACATGACTTCCTGGTTTTCTCCTGCCATAACTACTACAGCACTAGAGGGCGGCGCTACCTACCCATAAATGTAAATATGGCTCATAGAAACTGCTTGTAAAAGGAGGTCAGTCTCGGTTTTAACAGTCCTTTTAATGGTCCTATTTTTTATCCGTATTTTTACACGGTTCATGAAAAAACATCCAAACCGCTGGGTCCGCTTATCTCGGTTCGGAGAGTGTGTGTGCTGCACGGTTTGACGCATGCGCAATGTAGCCTCGTGCCCGTCAGGTGCCCGTATGTGACCTCAGACAGTGTGTTTCCCTTTCGTGCGACAGAAGAGGTGTGGTCAAGTTACCAACAAAACCTACAGAGAAAGACCGTGCAAAACATTTAAGGCCGTCCGGCCAACCTGTAGACATTTTAATATCAATGTACGCTGTAACGTTTTTTCACTCTAAAGTCGCTGAAGCGGCTGCTGTTTCTCTGTCAGCTCTCTGCAGCGGGTGGGGCTGCTCAGTCCTCCCCGCGACTGACGCGCGCACACACAAACACACACACATGGTGGATGCAGGAAAAAACGGAGATGAGACGTATACAGGAGGACCTGACAGCTACGCTCGTTATTGTACGTACAATGATAAGTCAATAAGTACTTTATCAAACCGTATGACTGTGTGTCCCAGCCCAGGCCAGGATAGGAAATGAACTAACAATGTAAACTGTTTTTATGTTTAACGTATTCTGACTTATAGATGGAGCTTTAAGAGTTCCTCTCTTTTTCTTTTAAAGGATACATTTTTGTAAGAGCTACACTGAAGTTGGCAGTTTGATAAATGCAAGTTATTTCAATAGATATTCTGTAATATTTAAATCTTCATGTGCTAAAAAGGCACATAAGTTCCTGTAAATGGCAATACACATTCTCCATTTTTTGCCAAATAAATGAAAAGCATGTTGAAATCATCAATGTCTTCCCTCTTGCTGTATCAAAATCTCAGCTAGCTTTCCTCAGAGATGGTCCAAATAATGTGCTTAAAGTCAAGTCAAATTCAGTTTGTGCATGATATAGCCTAACAATATAATTATTTAATACTGTATCCTACATTGTGGATAATTAAGATATGTATCATATGGTGAAGTATATTTCTGGAGTGTTAAAGATTAAAAGAAAAAATAACAAGAACCGTACAGAACCGAAAACCGTGACCCTAAAACCGTGATACGAACCGTACCACCCCTAGTTTCTATATATAAAAAACATGACTATATTAGGCCTATTAACATTGACAAATGATTACTCGCACTAATCAATGTTTGCTTATTTTTTGTTTTACTGACCAATGTTGTTTTTTAATATGGTCAGAGTAGAAGTTCAGATATCACATGTGTCCCGTGGTAATGAGGCCTGACTGCTGATGTGCACACCCTCTGAGTTTAAAAGAAGCAGACACAGAGTTTCCTCTCAGTTTTAAAGCAGTGACAGCATGACTGCAGCTAGACAGCTGATGAATGTAAGATGAATCATGCAATATCATAAACTGTCGGATCTGTAATTTCTAACCTAAACATTATATTGACTTTAAATAAGGTAAATGGTAGGTTTGAAGAGTCTGTGTTATTGTAAGAATTGATGTATTTACTGTCTGCAGGCTGAATACTGCTTGTGTGTTAATACAGTGAGTCAAGAATAAGTGTAAATGTGACATTTAAAGTAATTTGATTTCTGCTAACCTACAAAATGTAACATTGTCAACTGTTCATCCTGTGCAAACTTGAAAGGTTGTGTTGTGAACCAAAGGGATGATCATGATGAACTCTACACAGGTTTCATATTTCACTTTTGGTGCATACTTTGATATTGGGTTCTTTAAATACTTACTTTTTTTGATCATTATGTGTTTTTATGCTTTAATACTTTGTGCCAATCTACTGCTGATTGTGGTTATCTGTATGAACAGAAGCTTACATGAACCTATGTACCTTTTTCTGTGCAGCCTGTTTGTAAATGAACTGTATGGTAGTACAGGGTTGTTTCCATTCCTTCTGGTTCAGATCCTCTCAGACATTCACACTATTTATGCTCCCTTCTGTTTCCTGCAGATTTTCTGTTTGTATACTTATGCAAGTATACAATTCATTAATTTATCCGTAATGTCTTATGACAGATATCTTGCTATCTGTTATCCTCTGCAATATAACACACGTATGACATCTAACAAGGTTGCCATGCTTATTGCTCTAACATGGTTATTTCCATTTTTTGCAACTGCTGTCCCGATATTTTTAAGTTCCTCTTTACAGCTGTGTGGGAACATCATTAACAAAGTGTACTGTAACAACTATTATGTCGTCAAACTGGCCTGCTCTGTCACCACAGTGAACAACATTTATGGACTCATTAACACTTGTCTTGTAATCTTTGGTCCTCTCAGTTTAATCCTTTACACTTACATGAAGATCCTTAAAGTGTGTTTTTCAGGTTCTAAACAGACCAGACAGAAAGCTGTCAGTACCTGCACACCTCACCTTGCTTCTATACTCAACTTTTCTTTTGGGGGTTTCTTTGAAATAGTACAGAGCAGGTTTGATATGAGCAGTGTACCCATGATGTTGCACATTTTTATGTCATTATACTTCCTGACATGCCAACCGATCTTCAACCCTTTAATGTTTGGAATGCAAATGTCTAAAATACGTAGCTTATGTAAAAGTCTCGTCTTTGGTAAAATGTAAACTAATGTTAAAGAGCATCTTGCTGGTTGCTGAACCCGTGAATAATTTTTTATAGGAAAATGATGTAGAAACTAGAAATAATGAACATCTGTGAGAAACTGAGTTATGTTGTAAGAACTGGTGGAGAAATGTTTTGTTGTAATGTGCTTTGTTGTAAATTGTCTTAGAGGAACTTGAAAAGCACTATATGTTAATGCTAGAGGTAGGGGGAAATATTTATACACCATAGTATTACGATATTTTCTGTGTCAATACTGTAGCAATATACGGACGGCAAGTATTGGTCTATTATTCTATCAATAGACCTATATATTATATTGATATATCTATCAATTGCACATGTATCTTCTTTACATTTGACATTTATTTTTCATCAGTTTGTCTGCTTAACAATTTCATTTTGCACAAAATAATAACATTAAAAGAAATACATATAAACCATGATAAGATCTGGTGAATAAATGTTGATTAAAAGAGCAGTTATAGGGCTAAATATACCAATAATAGCAAAGCTGTATACAGCTACTCTGCTGTAGCCCAACTGGCAGAAAGAATTGTGCTGTGATCAGGAAAGATGCTTCCCATTGAAATATGTTAGTTTAAAAAACAGGCTGACCATCACGAAAAAAACGACATAAATGTGTCCATGTACACAAATCAATAATTAAATTACGTGAACGTTTTCACGAACTGCCGTGAGACTGGGTTGTACTATCACTAGATACTTATGCAATGTAGTGTACTAAAATAAAAAGCCAGTAATGTGATTATCAATATGGCAAAAGTCAAGCCCACAAGAAAGGATTCAGTGGTAGTTTTTTACATATTTTTTTAAATTGTACTTGATTTCATAACTGCTAAAATAACTTTGAAAACATGATGAAACAAATAAAACATTCTCAAAAAGATTTAATCACATCATCTTTTTGTCACTGTTGTACAAGGCTGCATTAACATTAAAAATATTATTTAGCAAGATTCACTGTTGACTTTAAGGATTTACTTGGCCCAACATCTGTAAAGGTTGATTGCAGGCAGTTCTCCTTCCCAGGACGTCAAATACCAACGCGTTACAGCCCTCAGCGTTTGATAGGGTTCGACATTAAAGGTGCACTATGAGTTCCTGCATGGTCACTTCTGTTGACGTTCCAAGTAAATTCCAAACAAAAGAGAGCAAGCTCACCCCTCCCCCCATGTTTCCATAACTATCATGACTAAGGGCGCTGACACACCAGGCCGATTATCGGCCGTTAGACAGTCTGGTGAGGTCAGTGACTAAAATTTGTTCGGTGTGTCCCGTGCTGTCGTCCGTCTGAGGGGCTGTTGGCGTTCATTTCGACTGACGCCGACCTGACGTATTGAGTGGGTTGACTAGGACGTCAGACTCATTAAAAATCTGATGGAAATCTTTTAAACTGACCTTTGTTGATCTGAAATGAAGACAGATTCAGCAACTGCATGGCCTTAAAATTTTCTCAGAAACACGTTTCGGTGAACTATTTTAGTACAATATGAGATCGTATTCTGAACGGTCGCCATGTCGGAGAAAACAAATCCACGTGACTCGTTCGTCCTGTCAGCTGCCGGTTTTTATTCCCTGGGCAACAACACAGAGTAGCGCCCATTGGTTGTGCCGCGTACTTCACTAGCGAACCAGTGAATGAGAAAACCGGAAGTGACGATCGTCACCGGCTGCCATGAATTCCCAAAGAAGAAGAAGAAGATGTTGCGCAATTTCCGGTTTTCATTTCTTGGGCGACATTACAGAGTAGCGTCGCCTGCTGTTATCAAGACGTATTATGTTTCTCAAGTTGGTGTCAGGTGAGTGTGTCCCGCGGCAGTTTTTTGGACCTCGGCGATGCAACTGATCATATCGATGGGGTTTTCTGTCGGTCGGCCGGCTAAATGTGTCTACACCTTAACTGTCACTAACCCCCACCTCCCCCTCCCCAACCATCTTGGTGATTGGCTGGAGTGGTTTGTTGTATTTTGGTGCACAGCCTGTGCCCCTAGTGTTTGCCGTTTACAACCCCTGTGTTGTCTTCCGAGACCAAGCTTTTTCATAGTGTATTCAGGGGGCAGTCAGATAACGTATCAAGGAGAGATGCTTGCAATTTGAGACAAAAATGAAATCACGCTGAAACCATGCAGGAACTCATAGAGCAATTTTAAGCATGGCATGATAGCCTGTGGCAACAAAAAGTTACTCTGTGGCCACAAAATATCCCCAGTAGGTGGCTCCCTGTAGCCACCATGCATTTCTCTCTTGAGAATGAGACCGGAGAATGTAGCGTTCCTTTTTGTTTTGGAATAAATATTCGTATTTTGTCAGTCTGTTAATGTCTTTTCCAGTTCACCCCTTGCTACACATTTAGATTTTCCGGGTCACTGATTTTATGATAGGATTCTAGAGTCGGACATTGATCTTTGGCAATAAAATGTTCATGTACCAACTACCCTTATCAATTTAATTCAATTCAATTTTACTCACAGTATCAAATCATAAAAAGAATTATCTCAAGACTCTTTACAGATAGAGTAGGTATAGACCACACTCTATAATTAGAAAGACCCAACAATTCCAGTAATTTCCCCAAGAGCAAGGATAAACTCCATTTTAGGGAGAAACCTGGGACAGAACACAGGTGTTGGAACCTAACAGTTTTGGTTAGACTATTCTGTGAGGCCTGAAGCTTCCCCTGAGGCCAAAGAGCAGCCTGTAGGGAAGTCACCAGCCGGTAACCCCTTACTCCTAACAAAGGAATTCCCCAAAATGGAGAATTTACCTTCAAGACACGAGGTGAAGTGGCAGACTGGTGGAGGGCCTGACAACTGCAACGACGAGTTCTCACACCTTTGTCGAGTTCAGGATTTCTGATTGGCCGCGGCTCCTTGAAAGCACCACTCGCTGCAAGCAGGCGGTAGAGGGGAAATAAAAGTAGCCTTGTGGCACGGATCTGAAACAGAAAAGCAAATGCAGTGATCCATACCCGAAACAGCATGCGAAATACTGCACATATTTCATCATCGGCGACTCAGGCCAGCATACTCGGCATTCCTGCCGTTGCAGCAACTCAGGCCAGCAAAACACGGCATCTCCGCCGGTACGGCAACTTGGGCCGGTACATAGAATGAAAAATTGCTTCCGTATTTGTTTTTAATTAAATCTATTTATGAACAGGATATTTCCGTCAAAGCGATGGCTAAACTGAAGAATAACATTACCACCGGTTATATGCTGTTAGGGCAACTCGGCCGGTAAACATGAAGAAAAACAAGCCATCTCCGCCATTTACAGCATTGTAGCCATAAACATAAACCATCTTCTTGTACTATTACTTGTATAGTTTTATATATATATATAGTTATCTAGTTCGATATGAACGAGATTGCCCCGTGGATGTGAGACATGCCACCCGTGGCCCAAATGAAAACACCATCAAAGGTTATAACAAGCTTACCGGATTATGGCTTTTTAGATCATTGATTGGTGAGGACGATGTTGACATCGGGACGAATGTAAGAAGAGTAAGCCGAAGAAGTCCACCAAACCAGCCTTTGCAGCGAGGTCCGAGACATTCCTTGATTGGCCGCCGTGGTAGTGGCCCCTAACCTGAATGAATGCCCTGAATAATGCTGCGGTGAAATGCCAGATTTGAGGAGAACTGCTTCCAGATGTTGCCTAAACCACCCTTTAGACAAGGAACGATCCCCCGAAATAATGAACAGAGGCACGAGGGAGTTAGTAGAAGGCCTTACTTTAAGATAGTTCAACATGGATTTTAATGGGCAAAATAGTGTATCTGTACAGGCGACAATAACTGAGCAAGCTCCTCCGCGTTTAGAATGCTTAAGTTGTAAGCAGTAGTGATTAGCGTGAAAGGCCAGATCAGAGAAAGTAATATCACTATCAGGTTTGAAGGATTTAAAAGGAGTAGCAAATTC
This sequence comes from Perca fluviatilis, assembly GCF_010015445.1. Lineage (NCBI taxonomy): Eukaryota > Metazoa > Chordata > Actinopteri > Perciformes > Percidae > Perca > Perca fluviatilis. Next base: position 6,594,614 of record NC_053113.1, read on the forward strand.
ACCGCATCTGATAAATGCATAGAAAGCTAAAAGGAAAACGGACTCCAGAAGTGCGTCTTTATACGGGGAAAAAACACCTGTCCTGAGTGTCGACACAAATGCTTTTAACAAGAACAAGGTACACAATTGATTACACAGAATAAGGAAAATGTATGGGGTAGATTTCATGCAGGGCGGAGGAATCGGACTGGGAAAATTTGGGAGGCCAGTGGCCTGCGAACCACTGGTCTTGAAAAAAAAAAAAAACCTGCGGAAGGGGCAGCGTTGGTGAGAAACCGCAGGGAGTCTGTCGTAAAAGAAAGAAACCTCATTCCAATGCTCCAGAAGATGAGACCAAAAATGCAAATCAGAGCGGCACCCGTCATCGAGGGACACGCGATCATGCAATTGAGAGACACAGTGTAATAAAACGAGCGCCCCTGCGGAATTATGCGCATGGCGAAATTGAGATGCCCGAGGAGGGAGAGCAGCTGACGTTTAGAGATGGAGACGGCAGAAGAATGGGAGGCAGCGATGCTGCGAACGCACAGCAATTTATCGAGCGGGAGAGATGCTTTCATGCCTACGGAATCTAAGGTAATGCCGAGAAACTCTAAGCAGGGGGCGAGACCCAAAACAGCGCCACAGTTTGCCCAGGGACGCGCTGGAACCTTTGTGGGGGGTGTCCACGAGAAGAAAGTCATCCAGCAAGTGAAGCACGGAGGGCACCCACACCCTGTTAAGCAGGATCCAGCACAGGGCCTCAGGAACATGGTTAAAAATGCACGTTCTGCCACGGCTCCCAATGGTTAAACGCACCCCGAAATAGAACTTAGAGTCCCACCTAACGCCAAAGAGGGGCCACTGTGAAGGATGAATACTTTAAACTACTTTTTATATCCGCCTTGGAGAGCCAAGCGCTAACCCCCGCCAGCAATCAATCTAATGGCGTTATCCACGGTGGCATAATGCAGAGAAAAAGGGACGGCCGGAATAAGACTATTGATAAGGCGTTTCTTCCCAGAATACTTCGAGAAGCCATGCTGATGCGAAACACGGCGAATGGAGACGAGCTGAAAGGTCCAATGACATACCCCTTATCGACCTCCGACGCCAGCAGCTGGGAAACGGTAGAGGGGTCAGAGACCGCAGAAAGCAGATTCTTAGCAACGAACAAGATGGAAGGAACCTCGAGGACGCCCACTCTAAAACCCTGAGAAAGCATAGAGAGCAGGTGATCCACAAACACAGAGTCAGGATGAAAAGCCAATTCATTTGCAAAATTACGAAGATTTAATGGAGTGGAAGGATGAACAGTCATAATGTCTTTGATTCGGGCCGAGGTTTCCGCCGGGCAGCCCGAGGGCAGACCGACCGGGGGTGCGCATCCCGGCAAGCGCTGCAGACATGGAGAAAAATGCAATTAGGAAAAGATCAGACACCTTCATTAAAGTTATTGCAAATGGGAGGATTGCAATTCTGAGAAACCTGTCATCTGCGGGAGGGCACGCCGGTCGGGGAACCATGGTGAGGGGGCAGAGAGGCCGGGGCCCAGGCCGAGGCGAAATGCCGCCATGGAACAAAGGGAGGGCATATGGCCCGGAGCACCGCAGGCGGAGTATGAAATGACTTGTGCGCCGCCCACGAGCATCACGAGGAGCTTGAGATACACCAAGGACCAGTCCACCCGGACGTTGGACCGTGGAGATGCAACGCAGCCTTGCTAGAGAATGCCTTATGGTATTGGAAGAAAACATTCCTTCCATACTTCAGGTTCAGATTCCCAATCAGCGCCAAATAGGAGTCCAGTTCTGGCCTCCTTCCCGGGTACACAGAGCAAATAACGTCTCGAAACAACCCAAAAGCAACCGGAAACTGCACTGGACAGCTCCTTGCACAGCCTGGGGTCCGCAGACTTGAACACTGCACAGAACCCGTCCCCGGACACCAGATTTTTCTCGCATTCCGGGGAAGGCAGAATCAGGCTCACCAGATTTACATCCTTGCCCTGCAGGATTTTCGCCCGCAAGCGAGCAGAGATGTTGGCAGCAACGGAAATATATGGCCTACCTATAAACGGGGCCGGAGCAGAGGTGGCCAGGGAAAAGTCGGCTTCTCCCGAGGCTGTAGGGGCAGGTAGAGGATAACCGTGCGCCGGAAGAGACATGGAGGCCACGGCGTTGGAGGCGGTTGTGGACCTGACGAAAGCGGGTGAGCCTTCGATGGACTGCAGCCTCACGTCCATGGACTGAAGAGAGCTGGCCAGGGATTGAAGCAAGGATTAGACTTGTGTCAGATGACCCACTCGGCATGGCCGCAGCAGTCTGTCAGGCTGAGAGAGGCCGCGCCGCGCCTCTTCGGCGGGTCACGGGGAGGGGCACGGGGAGGGCTACGGGGAGAGGCGACCGCTTTCGCAGACCGCTTCTGACCGCGAGCCGCCGCGGGAGCAGGAGCAGCTCGTGGAGCAGGAGCAGCTCGTGGAGCTCCGGAGAAGGTAAGCCTGAAGCTGCCATGATGCCTCGATCCCGAAGCTGCAGAATGATCCTGTCCGACGCCGTGCCAGCCGGACAGGGACTGGGCAGAGTTGCCAGGCGAGAACTCCTGTGGACGCCATCCGAAGAAGCTGGAATTGCCGCTGGCGATGAGAAGAGATCAGGACCTGAGTCCGATGCGGGATCAGACTCGAAATCCGACATAGCGAGACAGCAGAGCACGATACAAAATAGCAAAGGAATGAGCGCCATACAGCCGTCCGACTGACAACACGACGCCTTCCAAAAATGACAGCTAACAGCACAGGGAGAGAAGCAGCTTTTAAAACAGTGTTGTGATGCTGTGATTGGCCTATGGAATACTTGGCCATTCCTGATTAGTTTATCAGAAGGTTAACGCCTCCAGCTTTAGCTTTAGGAGGGACTGATTATTTGTTAGGTCTTTCTGAAAGAATTTGCGCTGAGCTACATTACATTGCAATAGACCTCTTGTGATTCCCACCCCTACTTAAAGCCCCATCACATCAAAACAGAGACTTTACCAAAGTGTTGCATCTAAGAAGTTTTTATGTAGATAAAATAAATTGCAAACATTAAAACAGAATCTGAGTAATTTTGTGTTAATCGATTACAAATGGCCTGTAATTACATCATCACTACCTATATCACACTTTTTGATTATATTAATATACATACACTCTAAAAAAAGAGATTCTCAGACAAATAATGCTGTAACTTCTACAAGGAACCCTCTAACCTGGTGCATTATTAAAAATAATACGTTAAATTTACGTTAAGAATTGACCCCAAAGCAGTTACATTAATGTACTTTTTATTTAACATGAACACACTACAGCAGTCAAAACAATAAAGAGTAACATATGGAGCCCCTAAGGGGACATGAGCAAAACAAAACTAAAGTTTAGTTTAATGTGCTCACACAAACCTTTCATGTGCTCACGTGAAACTTTCATGTGTGCACGCAAAACCTAAAGTTTAGTTTCATGTGCACACATGAAGCTTTCATGTGCTCACGTGAAACTTTCATGTCATTCATATTTTGCTTATGAACAGTGCCAGGGCCACAGTCAGCAGCACTGCAGCAAACAACTCCGGTTAGAAAGGATGGCGGCTAAAGATGAGTTTATATAGATGCCAATAGGCTTCAATTTGTCATAAGAGTCTAAGTGCCAAGGGTGAACAGACGTCCCGAAAAATTTGGGACAGCGAAATCCAAGCAGTTGTCCCGAATCCCAAATCCTGCCCTAATTGTCCTGAAAATTAGAGCAAAGTCTCAAGAGCAGACTCTCGAGTAGTTATATATATATATATAGTCTGATAGAACATTAGGCGCGAATTTTGATAACACGCATAACAGACAGTTGAATTCCTGAATAAAAATAATGAATCATTTTGGTCCTGAATTATACCCCTTCTCATCTGGTCATCCTAATATTAGGCCCTTTAGCAAAGTAGTTTCAGCGACAGAGCCGTCTCCTCACTCTGAGTTCAACAGGGACATTCTAAAACTTATAAAGTCCATGAGAACCATGGAGAGTCAAACCACAGCCGCTCCGCTGCCCTGCTGAAAATGTGAAGCAGAAACGCTTAATGTCAGATAACGTCCATAAAAATTGGACTTTGGGTTAGATTTTTTGAAAGTTTTCAGTGGTTATGAGGATCACTATAAGCAAGAAATTTGGTAATCTTTAATCATTGTTTAGGTACATTATGTCACGTTCAACACCTTTTGGAGTTCTCGTAGAATTAATCAAACATCCTCTTTCCTTATGTTTAATCCATTCTCCTTGGATTTTGTGTACATCCACCTATATCCATGGAGTTGGGTAAGATGTTTGTAACTGTTCATAAATGAAAGTAATTGCCTGATCCAAATCGCTGTATCCCTTGCTCCGGAATAGAATACAAGACTTTAAAATCCGTTTTAAATGTTGTATCAAAACAATATAATGGTGACAACTTGCAAGCAAAGCAGCAATGTCCTTATAATCAAGACCTAGATTAAAATATAGTGCAACTAACTCCTGTACTGTAGTCATTTCTCTAGCTGTCACTGTCTCCAGTATGGCCCAGGCTACATCAATATGGCTCAATATGTGCTCACACAAAGGTTTTGCGTGCGCACATGAAAGTTTCACGTGAGCACATGAAAGTTTGGTGTGAGCACCTCTGTAAAAATGACTATGGCTGTTTTTCCCTCACCAAACTTTGGCCTATCTTTGGAGCATTATTTAGCATGAAATGGATTCCTTAGATTGTCTACCTTGATATGATACCAATATCTTTCTGAGAAACTGAGTTTCCTCTCAGTTTTAATGCAGTGACAGCGTGACTGCAGCTAGACAGCAGATGAATGTAAGATGATTCACGCAATGTCATAAACTGACGGATCTGTCAATTCTAACCTAAATATTACATTGACTTTGAATAAGGTAAATGGTAAGTTTGAAGAATCTGTGTTATTGTAAGAATTGATGTCTTTACTGTCTGCAGGCTGAATACTGCTTGTGTGTTAATGCAGTGAGTCCAGAATGAGCATAAATGTGACATTTAATCTAATTTTATTTCTGCAAATCTCCTACAAAATGTAACATTGTCAATTGTTCATCATGTGCAAACTTGAAAGGTTGTGTTGTGAACCAAACAGATGATCATGATAAACTTCACACAGGTTTCATATTTCACTTTTGGTGCATACTTTAATATTGGGCTCTTTAAATACTTATTTTTTCTGATCATTATGTGTTTTTATGCTTTAATAGTTTGTGCCAATCTTTTGCTGATTGTGGTTATCTGTAAGAACAGAAGCTTACATGAACCTATGTACCTTTTTCTGTGCAGCCTGTTTGTAAATGAACTGTATGGTAGTACAGGGTTGTTTCCATTCCTTCTGGTTCAGATCCTCTCTGACATTCACACTGTTTCTGTTCCCTTCTGTTTCCTGCAGATTTTCTGTGTGTATACTTATGGCTGTGTAGAGTTTAGTAACTTAGCCATCATGTCTTATGACAGATATCTTGCTATCTGTTATCCTCTGCAATATAACACACGTATGACATATAACAAGGTTGCCGTGCTTATTGCTCTAACATGGTTATTTCCATTTTTTGCAATTGCTGTCCCGATGTCTTTAAGTTCCTCTTTACAGCTGTGTGGGAACATCATTAACACAGTTTACTGTGACAATTACTCTATTGTCAAACTGGCCTGCTCTGACACCGCAGTGAACAACATTTATGGACTCATTAACACTTGTCTTGTAGTCTTCGGTCCTCTCATTTTAATCCTTTACACACACATGAAGATCCTTAAAGTGTGTTATTCTGGTTCTAAACAGACCAGACAGAAAGCTGTCAGTACCTGCACACCTCTCCTCGCTTCTCTACTCAACTTTTCTTTTGGTTCTTTCTTTGAAATACCGTGACAGAACCGTGACCGAACCCGGCCCGAGCCCGACAGGCATCCAGAGATTTATGTCCGAGCCCGACCCGGCCCGACACCGTTAAAATCTAATTTTTTCTCATACTAATGACACATGTAGGCTACGTGTGTTTGTGTGGAAAGCTTTTATTAAGCAACTGTAAGGAAGGCACTCAGAAATGTCAACAGATGAGCGCATCAGCACAGTGCACGTTAACACAGGCGCACACAAGAGGCCCAATCATATAATTGAAACAAAATTAACATATGCCTTGACAATTATGTGGAAATACTTCCACACAGTAGACTTTCCTTCATTTTCGGTGGTTTTAAAATCTCCTGAGGCCAACTTCTTTTTAACATCTTCCACCGTTGCATGCAGTCTGCCTGATATGCACGTGTTTCTGCACACAGGAAGACGGATGTTAGGTTAATATTTTAAATTTATTTTAAATCACAAAAACGAACATTTGCATCAAGTGAAACCAGCCCATTACCTAATAAGCTGTTTAAAATTTTAAATGTCCAGTGCCTTAGGCTACCGCGCTGATGTGACCATCCGAGCCCGACCCGAACCCGTCCATCATTCTAAATATCTGTCCGAACCCGGCCCGGCCCGTCGGGTACCGTTGGGACCCGTCGGGCTCGGGTCGGGTATCCCAGCCTTATTGTGGTCCTAGCCAAGGAAGTATCAAACTTTATGAACAAAATTGTTATTTTTTTATATTGTCATTTTTATGCACCAAATAAATGTTATAAACGTCTTTATCTATGTGAAGAAAAACTAAATTCAGGTGGCAGGTGACAATTCAAAATATAATAGAATATAATGTGTTTGCTGCCCCTGTTTTCTAGTTTTAAATACAGTATCTCACAAAGGTGAGTACACCCCTCACATTTTAGTAAAATTTCATTGTATCTTTTAATGGGACAACACTGAAGAAATTACACTTTGCTACAATGTAAAGTATTAAGTGTCCAGCTTGTATAACAGTGTAAATGTGCTGTCCCCTCAAAATAACTCAACATACAGCCATTAATGTCTAAACCGCTGGCAACTAAAGTCAGTCCACCCTTATGTTAAATTCCCATAGAGGCAGGAAGATTTTTATTTTTAAACGCCAGTTATTTCATGGATCCAGGATACTATGCATCCTGATAAAGTTCCCTTGGTCTTTGGAATTAAAATAGCCCCACATCATCACATACCCCTTCACCATACCCCCCCACATCACACTACCCTTCACCATACCCCCAATCACATACCCTTCACCATAACCCCCACATCATCACATACCCTTCACCATACCTTCACATCATCACATACCCTTCACCATACTCCCCACATCATCACATACCCTTCACCATACCCCCATCATCACATACCCTTCACCATACCCCCACATCATCACATACCCTTCACCATACCCCCCCACATCATCACATACCCTTCACCATACCCCCACATCATCACATACCCTTCACCATACCCCCACATCACATACCCTTCACCTACCCCCCATCATCACCATACCCTTCACTATACCCCCCACATATCACATACCCTTCACCATACCCCCACATCACATACCCTTCAACATACCCCCCACATCACACCCCACCATACCCCCCATCATCACATACCCATACCCCCACATACACATACCCACACATCAACAATACCACTACCCCCACATATACCCACCATACCCCCCATCATCACATACCCTTCACACCCCATACATACCCCTTACACCCCCCCCACACACAACCCTCACCATACCCCACAAACCTCACATACCCTCCCACACCACACACCACCATACAACCTCAACCATACCCTATCACATACCTCACTATACCTACACATCACAATACCCTTTTACCATACCCCCTCATCAATACCCTTCACCATACCCCCACACCACAACACCACCCTTCACCCCCCCCACATATCACAACCCTTCACCATACCCCCACATATACAACCCTTCACCACACCCCCACATCAACACAACCCTTCACCATACCCCCACATCATCACATACCCTTCACCATACCCCCACATCACCACATACCCCTTCACCATACCCCCACATCATCACATACCCTTCACCATACCCCCACATCATCACATACCCTTCACCAATACCCCCACATCATCACATACCCTTCACCATACCCCCACATCATCACATACCCTTCACCATACCCCCACATCACATACCCTTCACATATACCCCCAAACATCAACATACCCTTCACCATACCCCCCACACATCACATACCCTTTCACCATACCCCCATACATCACATACCCTTCACCATACCCCCACATCATCACATACCCTCACCATACCCCCCACATCACACACCCCTTCATACCCCCACATCATCACATACCCTTCACCATACCCCCCCATCATCACATACCCTTCACCATACCCCCCATCATCACATACCCTTCACCATACCCCCACATCACATACCCTTCACCATACCCCAACATCATCACATACCCTTCACCATACCCCTCTACATCATCACATACCCTTCCACCATACCCCCACAGCATCACATACCCTTCACCATACCCCCACATCACACAACCACCCTTCACCATACCCCCCACATCATCACATACCCTTCACCATACCCCCACAGCATCACATAGCCTTCACCATACCCCCCACATCACATACCTACCTATATACCCCCCACATCATCACCATACCCTTTCACCATACCCCCACATCATCACATACCCTTCAATACACACCCTCATCATCACATACCTTTCACCATACCCCTCATCATCACATAACTCTTCATCATATACCCCCACAATCACATACCCTTCACCATACCCCTCACATCACACATACCCTTCACCATACCCCCCATCATCACATACCCTTTCACTATACCCCCACAGCATCACATAGCCTTCACCATACCCCTTACATCATCACATACCCTTCACCATACCCCCACATCATCACATACCCTTCACCATACCCCCACATCATCACACATACCCTTCACCATACCCCCCCCACCATCACATAGCCTTCACACATACCTCCACATCATCACATACCCTTCACCATACCCCCACAGCATCACATACCCTTCACCATACCCCCACATCATCACATACCCTTCACCATACCCCCCATCATCACATACCCTTCACCATACCCCCACAGCATCACATACCCTTCACCATACCCCCACATCATCACATACCCTTCACCATACCCCCACAGCATCACATAGCCTTCACCATACCCCTTACATCATCACATACCCTTCACCATACCCCCACAGCATCACATAGCCTTCACCATACCCCTTACATCATCACATAGCCTTCACCATACCCCCACATCATCACATACCCTTCACCATACCCCCACAGCATCACATAGCCTTCACCATACCCCCACATCATCACATAGCCTTCACCATACCCCCAACATCATCACATACCCTTCACCATACCTAGAGACGCAAACCAGTTGAGCCATAGGGATAGCTGCGTGCCTCAATTTACTCTGTTGGCATGCACTTCTATCTTAAACCTTTTTCTCAAACAGTAATCAGAACTACCTAAAGCTTATTGTTTCTATTCTGCTCCTCAAAAACACCTTGCGTGCCTTAGACTGTCAGGTGTCACAGAAGACATAACCCATGTGCGAGTAGCCATAGATTTAATGTGAAACAGCGGTAGAGAAGGAAGCTCTTCGGTCAACAAATTCAAGTCTTGAAAGGATTCCAGCCGACCTGGCTTCCTTGGACCTCGTGAGTAGACCCCTAAATCTTCTACTACCACTTTTGAGCAATCTTCACAGCTACATCTGGCGGATAGTCTTGGCAGTTTATTTCCAATTTCTGTAGCTCATAAGAATGAGAGATAGGACTCATTTTAATCTCAGAAGACTAGAGTCTGTATTGAATGTTTGTTTTGACATTAAAACATACATGCTCCAGTCCAGTCTACATGTACGTGCACACAAATCACATGTACATACACTGGCTAACTCCAAATTCTTTTCAGGAGTGAACCTGTTAACCCCTAACTACTTTTTACTTTTCTTTCCTATCCTGTTATCCTCTGCAATATCACACACGTATGACATCTAACAAGGTTGCCGTGCTTATTGCGTCCGTATGGTTATTCAGTGTACTTCACATTGTTCTCATGATGTCTCTGAGTGTCACCTTACAGCTGTGTGGGAACACGATTCAAAAAGTGTACTGTGACAACTACTCCATCGTTAAACTGGCATGCTTTGACACAACCATCAATAACATATTTGGACTTGTATATATGTTTACTGTAATAGTTGCTCTTATAATTCTCATTCTTTACTCCTACATGAGGATTCTTAAAGTGTGTTTTTCTGGTTCTAAACAGACCAGACAGAAAGCTGTCAGTACCTGCACACCTCACCTTCTTTCCCTGCTCAACTTTTCTTTTGGGTCTTTCTTTGAAGTAGTGCAAGGGAGATTTAATATGAACAGTTTACCCATCATGTTACGCATTTTTCTGTCATTGTACTGGCTTACGTGCCAGCCGCTCTTCAATCCTGTAATGTACGGACTGAAAATATCCAAAATCCGTAACATATGTAGAAGTCTTGGTTTTGGTAAAAGAATGTAGAACAGGCCTATAGAGCTGGACAATGTTACCTAAAGTCACGATTAATTGAACATTTGACCCTGATGATGATTAATGAAAGATTTTTGATTTTATTTTTATTTTTTCACTGATGAGGTTTGTACTGTAAACATGCTCAACTATTAGAGGAATGATTTTATTTCTAATGAAAGAGTGCATATCTTAACTTTGTGATGTTAAAATACTTAGAGGAAACACAGATGAACATGTTTTTGGCTATTTACTGAATATTTCCAACAATTGCAATCACAGCACACGAGAAAAAGTTACATTTTAGTTTTAATGTAAGAAGCAAGTTTCCTTAAAAAGTAGAAAATAAATAACTTGCATTTTCTTTGCAAACAAAACAAATTATTTTAAATATTGGCATGTTAAAAGTAAAACACAGGGCTTTCGAGTGGGGGAGCAGAGTTCATGTCGAGGAAAGGTTGATAAGACTTTCACCCTGGCAACAAATGTTCGAATACTTCCTTGTTGTTTTGGCATCTAAACTCAACTGTTGTCGCCGACGGTTATGCTTTGTTATGTTTTGTCTGCTTAACTCATCTATAACGGCTGCTTTTGGTTATTCAGGACCACCTCCACCCTGGACATCATTGGCTCTGTCTGCTTCCCTCTGGAAGAACAAACTGATTGAAAAGCAGTTTCTTTCCATGAGCCATCAGAACACTCAACAAACATACAAACCATGAACTTACCTTTATTATGCTAAGTGCAATAATATTACAATAATCATACATCATCTGCAATATTTTACCCGTCCCGTCCTGTTAAGCTCGCTACCTGTAGGTAGCTTCTCTGTTCTCTCCTCTCTCCCTCCCTCTGTCTGTCATAATTGCAGGAGTGGAGTCTGGTATGTGGTAGTCAGGCTTCCAGCTGCATCTCACCCATCACAAACAACCTCTGCTTCATATACCGGGTCATTCCTTCACTCTACGTCAGATCATAGCAAATACTGCCACAGGTAGTCTCGCTCCAGACAAACCTTTGCCTATCTGTTTAGTCTACTTGTATGTTTTCCTGTCCTGATCCTTTCTCTTGTGCCTCAGCTACTATTGGAACCTGACTCCTGCTACCAGAACCACCACCACTGGACCTACTGTCTCTCTCTGATGGACCCACTCTTTCCCAGAATTCACCTGACCTGTTCTCCACCCTGAAAACCTGGACTTGCCTTTCCCCTCCCGGAAACCTGGACATGACACTTTGCACTTTGAATAAAACCTGTTAAATTCACACTCCTGGCTCTGCATCTGTCTGCATTTGGGTTGTGATTAGCATTCAAACCTAACAGTATGATCTGACCTCAAAATGAACCCAACAGACCCAGACGTAGAGCCCACCCCTGAAATCACGATACATGATACACTGTTCAAGACTATCTCCGATAACAGTCAGATGTTGCTCAATCAGGTCCAACTCCTCACGAATCAAGTATCTGCCCTAACCACTCAAGTCAACGCTACACCCCCCTGTTCATGGCATCAAGCCACATCTCCCTCTGGTCCGTCTGCTTTGCTTGCTCCGCCAGTGCAAATTATAGAGCCTTTTGTTCCTACTCCCGAGCGTTACGGTGGTAACATGGGAACCTGTGGCGATTTCCTTACACAGTGTTCTTTAGTTTTTGAGCAACAGCCACTACCCTATGCCACTAATAGATCCCGTATCACTTACCTGATTAACTCTACCATCGTTTCTGCCCGTTCCTGGGGATCTCAGATATGGGAGAGTCAGTCAGCTGTGTGCGATTCCTATTTGGCATTCACCACTGAGATGAGGAAGGTTTTCGATCACCCAGTATGGGGTAAGGAGGCTGCTAAGTGTTTGTTGTCTCTTCGGCAGGGATCACGCAACATTGCAGAGATGGCGGTGGAGTTCTGGACTATGGCAGCGGTGAGTGCCTGGAATGATGAGGCGTTGCAAGGAGTGTTTATTAACGCTTTGTTTGAGACTTTGAAGGATGAACTTGTGTCACATGATGAATCTTCTACGCTGGATAGCCATCAGGTTGGATAACCGCATTCGGGAGCGCCGCTGTGAGAAGACGGCCAGCCCCAGGTTACCTGTCTGTCACCTATCAACTCCTCCCCGCCGTTTCGCTCTGGAAGCGGCTGAGACTCCCCGACTCCCTACGAGTAGTTCCGAACCCGAAGCCATGGAGGTGGGCTGTGTACAATTGTCCTCTGAGGAGCGTGCACGCCGCATTAATGCTCGATCTTGCCTTTACTGTGGTGAGGCTGGTAATTTTGTCTCTTCCTGCCCAGGTAAAAGGGTTGGCTCATCATTAATGTTAAAAGTTTTGGTGAGCTGAGCAGCAAGTTCTCCCTCTTCCCCCCCATATTCGGCTCCAGACCTCCCTCCAGTGGCAGTCCCGGAGTTTCCCTGTCGGCGCGCTTATTGACTCTCTTGCTGATGACAATTTTTTGCATTGTGAATTGGCCCAACAAATGGAGATTGAGTCTGTTCCCCTTGACTGTCCACTGCAGGCTATGGCCCTTAATTAGATTAGATTAGATTCAACGTTATTGTCATTGTGCTAAATTCAAGTGCAAAGACAGCAAAATGCAGTTCACATCCAACCAGAAGTGCAAAAAGAGCTGAAAAGTACAATGTGATATACATGTACAGACAGGTGGTGCATAGGCAGGACAAGAAATATATTGCAGTATTATAAGAGCAGCCCCATGTTGGAGTCCTGCAGCAGCCAGGGTTCGAATGCGACCTGTGGCCCTTTGCTGCGCGTCATCCCCCATCTCTCTCCCCCTTTTGTCTCTATCCACTGTCACTATAATAAAGGGAAAAGCCCCAAAAAATAATCTTTAAAAAAAAATAATAAGTGTATATGTAGGATGAATAGTATGAAGAGCAGTAAAATATGGCTATGTATAGGTGTAATTACAGTATGTACATTTGTAAATAAATAAATAGAACCGCATGGGTGGGATAGGGTAGTGCAAATTGTCCGGGGGGGGGCTTAGTAGGTTAACCCTTGTGTTGTCTTCCTGTCAACCTTGAAAAAAACACATTTTTTCAACGTTTTTGCTTTTTCCAAAATTTAAAATTGTTAAATTTGTTAAATTTAATCATTTTAATAATAAGCTTTTACACATTTTCAGAGCTTATTTCTACATCCCATATTTTCTGATATAAAACAAAAATTGAAAACGGGTCAATGTGACCCGAAGTCAACACAAAGATTAATTGTCACCAGAATGCAGAGCAAGAGTTCAGTAGGGTGACAGCCGCAGGAAAGAAGCTTCCTCTGAACCTACTGGTTCGGGTGCGGAGAGACCTGAAAAGCCTCCCGGAAGGTAGTGGGGTGAACAGTCTGTGGTTGGGGTGGGAACAGTCTTTGATGATGCTGCGCACCTTACGCAAGCTTGCCCTGGATGGCTTCGATGGAGGGGAGTGAGGAACCGGTGATGTGTTGGGCAGTTTTCACCACCCTCTGCAGTGCTTTCCGGTCATGGGCAGAGCAGTTGCCATAGCAAACTGTGACACAGTTGGTGAGGCTGCTCTTGATGGTGCAGCGGTAGAAGTTCACCAGGATCTGAGGAGACAGGTGGACCTTCTTGAGTCTCCTCAGAAAGAAGAGACGCTGATTGATCTTTGTTAGACTGAAACAGCAGTCTAACTTTTCATGATGTAAAGTTCATTATTGGTTTATTATTTCAATACGAGTCCAAACACATTTTTCCCAAGTGTGCAACCCTTCTTTGGATCTGAAACCCAGTTGGAGGTCAACGGGCCGAAACCAAACCGGACTCCACAGGAGCACAAACACTGCAAACAGTAATCATGGCAACAGCAGAGTGTCCTCCCATGATGCAGAGTGTGCTAATTGGCCTGTTAGTGAAGCTGGTTGGAGCCTCCAGAGTGTCCAAGTGTCCACAGACGCCTCTGGGGTCTGGTCTTGTGTTGTGGTACAGATGGAAATAACTGCTGCTGTTGTTGATGGCGCTGACACAGAAAGAAGATCTGCCGGGGCTCATTACTGTCAAACGATACAGTAAACATGATGAAATCACACACCAGAGTCCCCACTGCCCACTCTCTGTTCACCATACATCTCACTGTAGCACAAACAATGTCATACATGTTTAAGATCTTTGGCCTGTAGAGGAAATAAAGTTGTCACTGACCTTTACCTGGATGACGTAATATGTTAGCGTTTCAGCATCATTAAGTTCTGGTAGGATTCACATATTTCCATGAAGTTTTATTCTTATCGCAGTGACACAGAAGACACATTGGCCATGAACTCTGCACTCCTCTGCACTTTTCATCTAAAGATACAGGACAATGACAACATGTGTGTGTTACATCAAGTACAATGGCTTTCCGAGTGCAGTATATCGGATTAAAAATTGATGTCTTGATGTACGACAAATAGGCAAATGGAAATAGTTCTCATGTCAAGTTGAATGTGAGTTAATATCAGAAGAAAACAGGAAAAAATCATAGCCCTAGCACAGGTTAAACATGACAGAATAAGCTTCCGTGTTAAATGTTCTTTATTTTTTTAAGATTTTGTGGCCATTTTAGGCCTTTATTTGATAGGCCCGCTGAAGTCATGAAAGTGGAGATAGATGGGGAATGAAATGCAGCAAAGGGTCGCAGGTAGGAGTCGAACCTGTGGCCGCTTTGTCGAGGAGTAAACCTCTATATTTGGGCGCCAGGTCAGCTACCCAGGCACCCTTTTAAATGTTCTTGAATCAGTGCTATTACCTCGTTTCAATTTATCAGTCAAAACAGATGCAAGTCTTTGTTGAGTTTGTTACAGAATGTAACAGATTCACAATAGCAAATTTGTTAAGACAAATGCTCTAGAATGAAGTTTATTATTATTCTTCTCTCTAGGTTTAACAGCAGACACATTTAACTAGTTTTTATCACATTTTGAAAAGAGCTCCCAGATACAGACAGGTATGTCACACTTACAGTTAGATTACATCCTTCCCCTATTCCCCTACTTCCTGCTCTGTGTGTGTGTGTGTGTGTGTGTGTGTGTGTGTGTGTGTGTGTGTGTGTGTGTGTGTGTGTGTGTGTGTGTGTGTGTGTGTGTGTGTGTGTGTGTGTGATCGTGTGTGTCAGGAGCAGTTTACTTTAACTTCCCCTGTGTTGTGATGCAGACATGTTTCCTCCAGGTTAAACTTTTGGTAAGTGACACTTTTCAGCTGATTTCTGATTTCTGTTAGTTTCATTAAACTGTGAAAATGTGTTTGTGTTGAAGAGTTTAGCTCTGTTCCAACAGTTAGCCGATAGCCACCGTGTTCACGATGACCAGCTGCTTTCAACAATGGGAGCTAACCATGCTAACCATTATGGAGCTTATTCAAAATCAATATTTAACTCAAATGTAGCGTTGCTGAAAAAGTGAGACAGGACTGAAGGTGATCTGTTAGTGTGAGGACAAAAGCAAAACCTGTTTGATATTACCGAAAGTTTGAAGTCTTGCTAGTAAAGTTAAATCATGTGAACGTTAGGCCTGGCAAACTCAATTCCTTTTAAGGATTTGGGTTATTCTGAGTCACTCACAAGTCACTTGAATCACTTGAGTCTTTATTGCTAAATCGCCCAAATTAAACTCAGTTCTAGCCCATTGTCTCTAACCACTACCATTTAGTCACAGGAAAGAAAGCATTTTGAGCCAGACTGTTTATTTATTTATTTACTTAGTGTAGCCTAAGCAATATATATATTTTTTTAATCGAGCAACCTAATTTTGATATGCTACATCTATACACCAAACCTATAACCTATAACCATGTTATTTCAGAAGAGAAAGAATGTGGATTTGCTGTTCACCCTGACTCGAGGGGAGACTTCACTTGCTCGTCTGCTACAGATCCACTCATGACAACGTAGCCGGCTGATTCGACTGACTGACTGACTGACTGACTGACTCACTCATGGTCTGCGAGCCGAGGCGAGCTTGCAATGTTTTGGACTGTCTGCTCGACATTTATACACCAAACCTACAGTAGGCCTAGCTAGGCTACGTGCAGAACATTGTATGATATTTCAGAAGTGCAAGAATGAAAGAAAGAGACTTCACTCGCTGTACAGATCCACTCAAGACAACGTAGCCGGCTGATTTGCGCGACTGACGGAGTCCTTGAGTGAGTCCCATGGTCTGCGAGCTTGCAATGTTTCCGGCTCTGAGTCTGCGGGTCGGGAAGTTCCTATAACCTGTCTCGGACTGTCTCTACTCACTCAGTCGCTTGAGTTGACTAGTGGAGTTGTTGTTGCCTACGAAATTGTAAGTTATAAAGCTTTTGGCAGCTAAGATGGCTAGGACTAGTAGTAGCTAATGTTGCTAGAGGTTTGTATGCGGCGCTGTTATCATCGCTGTCACGACTCAAACAGGTTTAGTGAACGTTGTCACCAACCAATTCTCCCTCCATCACCAAACAGGAAGCAGCAAACCGGGTAGAGCCAGTGATGTTTATGGTTTCATGACGCTGTGTTATTGTGTAAAATGTGTTATTTCTTTCAAGCATCACTTAGAAACAAGCAACTACTCGTTGCTACAACGAGCAGGTGCTCTGATAATGAGGTCAGACTGCTGCTGTGGGCGTCTTCTCACTGGAAAAGGTTAAAAGACGTAGAACCATAGTTTCACCTCAGTTAGGATGGACTCACAGTCCGACAGAATCAGATGAATGTTAGGATTCACACAATATCATAAACTGTTGTGTAATGTCTTACCTTTAGTATTACAACACACACTTGGGGAATGGTAAGTATGAGGAATTAATGACTCTCCTGTTTGTTGATTGAATATTGTTTGTGATCAATGCTTTATCTGTACACAGTCTGAAGAAAGATTTAAAGGTTTAACTAAACTTTCAGAAATCCTTTGAAGTTTCTGGAAGTGTGTGTGATGTGTTCATGTTTCATTTACAGATTTAAATGTCTTTTAAAACTCTGAGGGAGGAGAGTAGATGTTTAAGGCCGTTTGTGGGGTTTTTGTTATTTATGCTCAATTCATGTTTTTGCCTAGAAGAATGTTAAATTCAACTTTGTCAGCTTTATAATATTTATGATGAAGTTATCTTGTAAAATGTTATAATGTTTGTTTTTCAGAGTCAGGAGGATCATGGTAAACTCTACACAGGTTTCATTTTTCACACTAAGTGCCTATTTTGACACCGGGGTTTTCAAATATTTATATTTTATTATTATCATATCTTTATATATTGTAATAATTTGTACCAATCTTTTGCTGATTGTGGTTATCTGTATGAACAGAAGCTTACATGAACCTATGTACCTTTTTCTGTGCAGCCTGTTTGTAAATGAACTGTATGGTAGTACAGGGTTGTTTCCATTCCTTCTGGTTCAGATCCTCTCTGACATTCACACTGTTCCTGCTTCTCTTTGTTTCCTGCAGATTTTCTGTTTGTATACATATGCAAATGTAGAATTTTTTACCTTAGTCGTCATGTCTTATGACAGATATCTTGCTATCTGTTATCCTCTGCAATATAACACATGTATGACATCTAGCAAAGTTGCCGTCCTTATTGCTCTAACATGGTTATACCCATTTGTTGGAGTTGCTGTCTTGATATCTTTAAGTGCTCCTTTACAGCTGTGTGGGAACATCATTAACACAGTTTACTGTGATAACTTCTCTATTGTCAAACTCGCCTGCTCTGAATCTAGAGTCAATAACATTTATGGACTCATTTACACTTGTCTTGTAGTCTTTGGTCCTCTCAGTTTAATCCTTTACACGTACATCAAGATCCTTAAAGTGTGTTTTTCTGGTTCTAAACAGACCAGACAGAAAGCTGTCAGTACCTGCACACCTCACCTCGCTTCTCTACTCAACTTTTTCTTTGGTTCTTTTTTTCAAATATTACAGAGCAGGTTTGATATGAGCAGTGTACCCATAATGTTGCGAAATCTTTTGTCATTATACTTTCTGACTTGCCAACCAATCTTTAACCCTTTAATGTATGGACTGCAAATGACTAAAATACGTAGGCTATGTAAAAGTCTTATCTTTGGTAAAACGTAATGTAATGCTTAAGAGACCCCTGTCGATACATTATTTGGAAAGAGATGTAGAAACTAGAAATAAAATGGCCATTGTTGAGGTTAAAAAAGTTAAAACAATGCTGATCTTTGATATCAATGTACTTTTATGTTTTGATGCATTCACTATGTATGCTGCAGCTGAGTTAGGCAGGAAAACTGCATCCCAATCAACATCCTGCCCTCTGCAGCTTATTGTGCTAATTTGATCATGTACGTGTGTCACTTAGCATACAGGAGGAAGCTCTTTGTTCACACGCCACGAAATAACGCCGTCTTTTGGGCGATGACGGAGCAATGGAGAGAGTTTTCATCCAAGGAACCACCCACAACTTCAAGGGAATATATTGGTGAAACTTGAAATGTTTGGGACTGTAAAATGGGAATCCACAAGGGAGATGCATCTTTTCAGTCCGCTGTAGCGTTAAAACTTGTTTTTGTCATGCCATTTTCTTATCTTTTTGTTAGTCTTCATTGGACCAAGCCTCTCTTTCCTCAAAATTCAAGAAAATACAACACCATCTACGAGAAGTTGAGTTGTGAGAACCGGTGAAGAAACAGGCAGGTGTTTTGGCGAGTGACCGGCTAATGATACCTCACCTTTCACCATCGCAGCCCCATACCTCTGGAACTCCCTACCCATACACATCTGTAACGGAACTGACCTGGACACATTAAAATTACTTATCAAAGCCTAACACTTTAGATAAGCCTTAACCATGTAAAAACATGAAATGTCACCTGCTTTTATTTGCTGGTTTTACTTGCTTTTAATGTGCTTCATTGTAAAGTGTCTTTTAGTACTGTAGACACTGTTGTGAACAAATCTTAAGTAATTTTTCTATACTTGCTGTGAGTGCTGTTAAACTGACTCTACTTGCTGCAAGTAAATGAACTTTTAAGAGAACTCAAGTAATTTTGTCCATTCTTTGATAAATAATTATCCTAAGTACCTTGAAAAGCGTTATATAAATAAAATGTATTATTATTGTTAATGCTAGGGATGGGGGGAAAATGGATACAGCATAGTATGGCAATATTTTTCGTTGCAATACCATATTGATACACAGAAGCCAGGTATTGATTATTTTTAACTTTTGGGTACTAGAATCATAAAAGTAAAAAGAAAAATTTAAGTGAGATGAACAAACAAAGAAAATTTATATTTTAAAGATAAAACAGATGATGACAAAGTTTTCCTTTTGGGACTTGGTGCCTGTCATAATGTGCACGCCAACTACAGTTGTCACTATGATTTCATGACATTTTATATTTTGAAGGAAGCGGCAGCAACAGTGGGCCACTGTCGCAAAACATAAATATGGGTAGTTATTACTGCTTGTACAAATAATCTATGGGTCCGTTTTCCGAGGGTCTGTCTCAGTTTTAAATATTCAATTTCTTCTGTCTTTTTTGTGTATTTGTCATTTTTAGAATTTTTCTTGGCTCAAATGGGCCTTGGGGGGGGACACATATTAAAAGCATGGAGGTGTCTGGTGGTCCTACCCAAAGAAACTTTGAGCATCTAACACTTTATTTCTTGTATCCTGATACATTTGTATGCACTAAATAAATGGTGGAAACAAATTGTTATAAATGGTAGAAACAAAGTGTCATCTGATTCTGGGCCGGACCAGAGTATACTTGACCCCAAAGTCCAGTTGGTCCAACGGTGGGCCGCTGCTGCAAAATGTTTTTAACAGAAACTCTGAACTAGGCATGATGTACATTTCCATTGCTTTAATTTAATAAATCAACACTTTGTGTTGTTATTGCTCTATTCCAGTCACTGTTGGTATATGTTTTAAAGGTACAATATGTAATATTTCTATATATTAATGCAGCAGAGACCTAATGTATTGATAACACATGCTCATTAAGGTTCTTTTTAGTATGATTGTTTTAACCACAGTTAACAGTACTGGGCTGACCCATAATTAAGTTTGTCACATAGCAATAGCTGTATGGATAGATGACTAATCTGATGGTAATTTAGCCAGCTGTCACATCCCGGGCTGCCTCTCTCCTCGGTGCTAAGATACTTCAGTTGGGATGAGCACTGTTATATTCTCTATTCCAGTTGGTTGAAGAGCACACTGCTTACTGTATCGGGCACAGTTGGTTGATCTGGCGGGAGGTTGAGAGCTCCGCGCCAGACAGCAGCTGCTCCTCCTCCGTCCAGGAGCAGAGCTTCATCTCACTGCACCGCCGTTTCCCGGGACAGCAGAGTCACCGGAAGAGTTCGATACTGGACGCTGGACTAGGGTTGGGTATCGTTTGGATTTGGAATTCCAATGCCGAACCAGTACTTTTAAAACCATTGCAATTCCTAAACCGATTCTTGAAAAACTGAAAAATGACATCAAAGAAAGGCCTTTACGTCCATTTTGATGAGCCCAGAGGGAAAATATGGCATTTTAAAAGTAGCCTACGTTTACGGTAGCTAGCTAACGGTAGACTACAGAGAAAGTGTGATATTTTTACGTCTGTTTCGGTGCGACAGAGGGAAAATATTTCAGTGGACACATGGAACCAAAATGAGGAACCGAAATTTGTGTTCTAATCCGGTCCGATTCCTACCGGTTGCGTAGGAACTGGTTTCATAGTGGAACCGGGTTTCGGAACACAACCCTACTCTGGACAGTAAAAGTTAGATTCCATTAGCCCCTACTTTATAGCAATGCGTTCAGGTCCAGTCAAAACAATGCAGCGCTGGCTTATCGGCGCCAGACGCATGTCTAAATTATAGCAGCTGTCGACGAGAGGGGAGTTGACTGCTTGAAATCAAAGACTTTTATGTGCTGGTGATTAAACTTTGATGCTGGCTAAAACTTCTTTGGGGGTGGGGGGGCGCCAAATATGTCTATATGCAGGAAAAGCCCTTTCATTATTATTGTTTTGCTTTTCTATAATACATTCTTTATTCAGTATGAACAATATTACTTCAATTATTATTTCTATTATTAATATTGAAAAATTATATGTGATGATGATGATTTCTTGGTTATCATAAATAGTTGCCATACATTTTCTGTTGATTGACTATTTGATTAACAACTACAGCCATGAAACGGGATAGAAAGAAAGAATCAATTCCCGTTTGCTTAAATTTTATTTTACTGACCTATGTTGTTCTTTAACATGCTGAGAGTAGATGGTCAGATGTCAGTTAGATGTGTCACGTGGTAATGAGGCATGACATCATCTGACTTGAAAAGATTTAAAAGAAGCAGACAGAGTTTCATCTCAGTTACAAAGCAGTCACAGCATGACTGCAGCTAGACAGCTGATGAATGTAAATATTCATGCAATGTCATAAACTGTTAAATAAGGTAAATGGTAAGTTTGGAGAATCTGTCATTTTAAGAATTGATGTCTTTACTGTCTGCAGGAATATTGTATGTGTGTTAGTGAGTCCAGAATGAGCATAAATATGACATCTAAACTAGTTTGATTTCTGCAAATCTCCAACAAAATGTAACATTGTCAACTGTTCATCTTGTGCAAACTTGCTTGTTGTGTTGTGATCCAAACTCTAAGTATGATAAACTCTACACAGGTTTCATATTTCACTTTTGGTGCATACTTTAATATTGGGCTCTTTAAATACGTATTTTTCCTGATTATTATGTGTTTTTATGCTTTAATAGTTTGTGCCAATCTTTTGCTGATTGTGGTTATCTGTATGAACAGAAGCTTACATGAACCTATGTACCTTTTTCTGTGCAGCCTGTTTGTAAATGAACTGTATGGTAGTACAGGGTTGTTTCCATTCCTTCTGGTTCAGATCCTCTCTGACATTCACACTGTCTCTGCTCCCTTTTGTTTCCTGCAGATTTATTGTTTGTATACTTATGCAGCTATACAATTTATTAACTTATCCATCATGTCTTATGACAGATATCTTGCTATCTGTTATCCTCTGCAATATAACACACGTATGACATATAAAAAGGTTGCCATGCTTATTGCTGTAACATGGTTAGTCCCATTGATTGGAGTTGCTGTCACAATATCTTTGAGTGTTCCTTTACAGCTGTGTGGGAACATCATTAACAAAGTTTACTGTGATAACTACTTGGTTGTCAAACTGGCCTGCTCTGACACCAGAGTCAATAACATTTATGGACTCTGTTACACGGTCATCTCCATCATCATTCCTCTCCTTTTAATCCTTTACACTTACATTAAAATCTTTAAAGTGTGTTTTTCTGGTTCTAAACAGACCAGACAGAAAGCTGTCAGTACCTGCACACCTCACCTCGCTTCTCTACTCAACTTTTCTTTTAGTTGTTTCTTTGAAATATTACAGAGCAGGTTTGATATGAGCAGTGTACCCATGATGTTGCGTATTATTTTGTCATTATACTTTCTGACCTGCCAACCGATCTTCAACCCTTTAATGTTTGGTTTGCAAATGACTAAAATACGTAGCCTATGTAAAAGTCTTATCTTTGGTCAAACGTAAACTAATGCATAAAAGCCCCCTGTCGATACATTATTTGGAAAATGATGTAGAAACTAGAATTAATAGCCATCTGCGAGAAGTTGATTTGTGAGAATCAGTGGAGAAATAGGCAGGTTTTTATTGGTGAGTGATCAGCTAATGATACCTCACCTTTCACCATCACAGCCCCCCCTCTGGAATTCCCTACCCATTATTATTATTATTACACTTATCAAAGACCAAGACTTTAGATAAGCCTTAACCCTGTAATAAAATAAAATGTCACCTGCTGTTATTTGCTGGTTTTACTGTTTTACTTGCTTTTCATGTGCTTTATTGTAAAGTGTCTTTGAGTACCTTGAAAAGCACTATATAAATAAAATGTATTATTATTGTTAATGCAAGGGCAGGGGGGAAATGGATACAGCATAGTATGGTGATATTTATCATTGCAATACCATATTGATACATAGAAGCCAGGTATTGATTATTTTTAAATACAAATTGTACTTTTACTAGAATAATAAAAGAAAAAAGAAAAATTGAAGTGAGATGAACAAACAAAGAAAATGTATCTTTTAAAGATAAAACAGATGATGACAAAGTTTTCCTTTGGGGACGTGGTGCCTGTCATAATGTGTATGCCAACTACAGTTGTGTGACACGCTATTTCTTGCATCCTGATACATTTGTATGCACCAAATAAATTCTGGAAACAAATTTTTATCTGTGTGAAGGAAAACAGAAAATTCAGGAGGGGGGCTTTTACATCCAATTCTGGGCCGGACCAGAGTATACTTGACCCCAGAGGTGCGGGAAGTCATTTTCAGCAGGGGGTGCTGGGGTGCATAGTATCTTTAGATGTAGAGTCTAAAGGTACTTTGTTACACTGGCTCTGTATTCTGCAGACCACTCACTCACCCTCCCCTCCATGAAGTACAGCTGAGCTGATGGTGTACAAACTATATCCCAACATAGGGCCTTCTGCACAGCGAACTCCAAAAACCAGCGATGAAAAAAGTAGGCCTATCTAAATCTGTGTGAATACGTGCATATAAACTAAAATGTTATTTATATAGTGGAACATTCTAAAACGCTTAACGTGAAAAAGCTTAATGTGGTTTAATGTACCTAAACGAATGATCAGTGATCACCAAACTTCTCTCTAATATTGCTCCTAATAACCACTGAAAAAAAAAAAAATCAAACCCAAAGTCCAATTATTATGGACTTTATCTGATATTAAGCATTTCTGCTTCACATTTTCAGCAGGGCAGAGGAGCGGCTGTGGGTTGACTGTCCACGGTTCTCATGGGCTTTATAAGTCCTAACGTGAAAAAACTTAACGTGGTTTAATGTACCTAAACAACGATCAGTGATCACCAATTTTTGACAGTTTTCAGTGGTTATCATTGCATGAAAAGTGGGATTTTCGTCAGTAAGCGGCACTGTAGATTGTCGTGGAACTTCAGGTTTACGACTGTACACGGCAATTTACAGGCAACACTGAACACTGCCTTGAATTGTTGGAAATTGACGTGGGCCTTGCTTGGCAGTTGTCCCCCCATGACCCCCCCTCCCTCTAATTCTAGGGAATTCTATTCCCTGTAATTCTATTTACATGTTCTTTAACATGTAAATGAAAATGCTGTGAGCTATACAAATGCAAATCAGGGTAGCAGCAGGGGGAGTTTTACCCCAGGTGACATTTTTCTAAAAGGTATTAGGCTCGTTCGAGATGAACTGCGCCTCGCCTGTAAAGTAGATGAGAGCAGGCGGCAGCACCCGGGGGCGGTGACAAAAATCCGCTCTCAAGTGGGACAGTTTTCCAGCTGATTCCAGCAGCCTTCAGGCTGAACAGGAAGTGACAGAAACACTGGTGGTCCAATTCTGATTTAATAAAATGTTATCAGACCCATATATCAGCTCCTACACAGTCTCCAGTTGATTTTATTATGACAGAGTAGCTGTCAAAATTCTCTACATGCGATCTGTTGCTGATTTTAATTAACAACACACTGTAGATGATCCATGATCTGAACAGATTTAGTCTCTCTGACTTCTAAACATCACTATCAGCCTCACAACATGTGTTCTGTTCAGAATAAGCTTTTCAATCAGAAAAATCGCAGTTAAAATCCCTCCAATTCAAAATCAATAAAAAGTTTATATAAAACGTCATCATGTTGAGTCGATTCTGAACCAATCAGCTGCACTGGGTTTGCCTGCGTCCGCCTGGCTCTTGCAGTTGGTGAAAAGCAACTGCGCTACCTGCGTCTCAGAACTGCGGCCGCCTTGATCTCGTGAGGTTATCGTTGCCCACATGTGCATGACGTCAGAGCAAGTCGGGATCAAGTCGGACACAAATCTAACCGGCATGCATTGGGCGGCGATCGCCGGTGATCGATTCTGCGCAGATCTGGCTCATCTCCAACGAGCCTATTAACTTCATTTTAAGAAAATCTTGTTTTAATTTTGTTTTATTTGACCTTTATTTATTCAGGGAAGGTTCACTGAGAGGCAGCCTCTCTTTTGCAGGAACGCCCTGATCACATTCACACAGTTCCACATTCATACCTGGAAGCTGCCCAGTACAACCACAGTCTGATCTGCTGGCCACTCAGCAGCTCCACTGGAGCAGTTGGGGTTAAGGGCATTATTGTAGACTCTTCAATTTTAGCTTGAATTGATTTATTTAATCAAAGTATGATTAATTACTGTGTATGTCATTAGCAATGACCAATGTTATGTAAAAAAAGATACCCAAAATAGTTTATTTCAACAATTAGTTTAAATCAGGCTTTGCCACAAAGGTAAAATGTGCATTCCATGATTCATTCACAGTCTCCTAGAGCTGAACCACTGTACATAGTGACATGACTACAGTGATCTTTCTTTAGTCTTGCTCATCCAACATTGTCTGGTGGAATGGAGACAGAGGCTCCACTGTACAGTTTTCTAAGAGAAGTCTTTCTGCTGACACCAAAACACTGTGCTTCACATGAAGCATATCAGCTTTGTCATTGCATGACAAAGTCCCAACCATTTCTCTTCTTAAAATACTCGCAAATTCAGCACCATATTCACATGTCCATGGCATATGAAGCTGTTGGCTCTGCTGAAATGGCCTCATAATCTAGACTTCAATTGTCCTATTGTTATTAAGCTTTCCCAGTATTCCATTAAAACTGTAATTCACCTCCACACCAGTGTGGTTAATCTGCCCCTCTTTGTCTTTCTCTATCACTCTACCCCGCCCCCTACCCCCGCCTTCACTGCTTCCATTTGAAAAATAGTGGAGGGAGATGAGTCCGACAGTTAGAGCAAAAACTTCCAAAGTATGGGAGTATTTCAGGCCAACTGGTAAAAGAGTTGTCTGTACACTCTGTCAAGCTTCACTTGGAAACACACAGGAGTTGCTCAAGACGATTTTTTTTTCTTCTCCATATCACCTAGGGCTCCGTAAAGATGCGCCCACAGAAAAGGAAAATACAATGTAAGTATAAGATTATTAATGAAACGGCGAGCTAGTCTGTACTGTTTAGTAACTCTTGAGAAGTACAATGACTGTCTTTGGATGTTAAACAGGCTACTTAGAATTGGCAGTAATGTTTTAAACCCCACCATGCACGCAAGTTTAAACGCCAGCAGAACAGCTGTGTGCCTGGCTGCTTACAGCGCCATTCATTACAGAGCTAAGCGGGTGAGTTGCTTTAAAAGTGACATATTACGAGACAGCACGCAGGAGCTTCAGGTAGAAACAACCAGATCTGGCATCGCAGGCAGAAGCTGTGAAGAGTTCAGCTCGGAGTCGGTCGAGAAGAAAAGAGGGTAAGATTAGATCCGTTTTTGGTCAATGTGAATATTTTTCAGGTGCATTCATAGATGTGTTGTCCATAAGCATCGTGCAGTACTGATTGTCTTTATTGATTGATGTTACAGCTGCTGGAAGCGAGACAGAGTGTGCTGGCTGCGGGTGAGGTGGACATTTGTTAGTGCGCTACCATAGACCTGATGATCTGAAATACAGGACAACGCACCACAGACGTCTGCAAAATGGACCGAATTCAGACAGAATGCCGCAAGTTACCTACAGCTCCGAGGCGGCCGCGGGTTAGGCGTTGACTGTGTTGTAGGATTTGGCTTCTTGTGAGCGTGGGATATTTGTTGTGTGTGCTGTGTGTCTCCCATGCTTTGTACATAGTTTTTTTCTGATTGCGTTTGTGTGTGTTTTGTGTTAATAAAGCTCTATCTTTGAATAAACATCATGTTCCTGGCAAAGCATTTTCATTTCAGCTACCAGGCTCCTCTCCTGTGGAAGCAGCTCCCAATCTGGGTTTGGGGTGCAGAAACTGTCACCGCATTTAAGAATGAACTTAAAACTCTCCTCTTTGATAAAGCTTATAGTTAGGGAGTGAGGAGTTGCAGCATCCGCCTGCTTCTCTTCAGAGTCGTCAGATTAATAATATAACAAAAGTAGAGGGAGGCAGGCCAGTACAGCCTGATCCGGCAGGGGAGAGTTCTAGCCCGACAAGGCTCCTCTCCTTAAACTGCCTGTCTTTCTTAGTTACGCTGTTATAGTTCTAGACTGCTGGGGGACTTCTTTCCTTTGACACACTGAGCTGCTCTCTCCTCTCCCTCCATTTGTGTGCATCCTGTCCCAGAAATGCTTTTTACTAATCCAACACTGGGGAGTTTACTCCCCAAAGTCATTATGTTTTTTCCACCCAGCATATTTCCTTGGAGTACGTTGGCACCAAGATCCTGGTTGCAGCTGTTTCCGTGGTCCTGCTGCACTCCCTGCTAAGCTCTGCGGTGCCCTGCAGTGTCATACTGCGTCCTGCTGAACCCTGCTGCTTCCTGCTACGTCCATCCGTGCTCTGCTGTGCCACGCTACATCCTGTAACGCCCTGCAGCGCCCTGATATGACATGAACTACTACGACTACCATTTTAAGTCACTGTTCCATTATCTTTAATGTGACTATTATTGCCACTGTTCATCACATCCCCAACCGGCACCGTCAGACACCGCCTAACAAGAGCCTGGGTCTGTCCGAGGTTTCTTCCTAATAGGGAGTTTTTCCTCGCCACTGTCGCACTGCTTGCTCTTGGGGGATTGTTGGGTCTTTGTAAATTATAGAGTGTGGTCTAGACCTACTCTATCTGTAAAGTGTAATAAATATTATATATATATATATATATATATATATATATATATATATATATATATATGTAACGTGAAGGTTCGATAAGTGGTGGTGGATCACTCTTTGAGAATAAACAGCTGGATGGAGACGGATAACTTTCTCAAGCCGTACTTTACTGCACACTGCTCACAGCAACAACACTTCCTTGTTCGGACCTCACACGTGACTTCACTAACCAATCAGAAGCGAGAACAGACTGAGGTAAACGTGATGGAATCAGAGAGGCAGATTCAACAGAACATCCTGTGTTAAATGTGTAAACATGTAAATATGTAACTAATAATTGTGTAACATAAATATGTAAATGATTAACTGACTAAACATTGTAAATACATTTCTAGTAAATGAACTCACATATAACTTATATTAAATTCTATGCCTTACAGCTTTCAAATATGAATTAACTCCACTTCTAAACCTTACATTTCCTCCCCCTCCCACAAAAGAAACGTCCCCGTTTCTCAGCAAATACATAAGTAAACAAACAAGTAACTGTAAACAACGACAATAAAGCAACTGAGTCACTTCAGAACATAGTCCTCAAGGAATCTGGGAGGCCTAACTGGACGTTTCCCAGGGCGTAGCGAAGAAACAGCACCTTGAAGCGTGGAAGAGGGGACAGTGTCAAACTGGCGTACTGGGCCAGAGGGGGGGGCAGACCAAGACTGAGTCAGGGGAGAGCGGAATTGGGGCTGCGGTCGGGGTTGCGGATGGCCAGTAGGAAGGGTTAATGAGGGAGTACTGCTGTGGCCAGATAAGTTGAAGCTCTTCGTGGTTGCCAACTTTGAAGGCTTAAAGGGCAAAGCACCTGACAATGCAGTCAAACAAGGGAGTTTAGGCTGCAAAGAATCACATGTAAGTGCCTCAGGTCCACAATCTGGTACAGGAGCATGGTAGGGTCTGAGACGGTTGTAGTGGACAATCTGGGACTTATCAGACTGATCCAGGAGGTAGTGAATCCTATATGTCACTCCAGGAGAATCCACATCAGATCCAAGGCACTCCAATATTTCAAAGGGGGGAGCAAGTTTTTGCTTTGCTGTAGTGGGGTCATTTAACCAGACAAGGTCTCTGGGAACATAGGGAGTGTGCTTAACACTCTTGTCATACTGTCGTTTCTGCTGATTGTGGGCCCGATCTCTGTTCCATGCAGCCGAACGGAAAGCGGACTGAAGTTTCTGCGTCAATCGTGCAACATAGTCAGCAGGGGAACCTGTAGTAGACGAAGATGGTGTGTTGTTAGGTAACAGCATGTCGGCAGGCATCCTGGCTTCATGACCATGTGTGAGGAAGAATGGTGTAAAACCTGTTGTAGAGTGAGGGTTGGTATTGTAAGCCAACGCAACTTGGTTGAGGCAGTCATCCCATTCACCAGGCTGTTGAAGAAGTGTCTTAGCTAACTGATCAATAAGTGTCCTGTTGAACCTCTCAATCATGCCGTCACACTGAGGATGATATGAGCTGGTTCGTGTTTTCTTCACGCCCAGCAGTTCACACAGATGTTTCATCAGGTCAGACTCAAACTGACGTCCCTGATCGGTGTGGAGCATCTCCGGGATGCCATGTTCACAGATGAAGTTGTCAAACAGACATTTCGCAACTGTTATGGAGCGCTGGTCTGGGATGGCATAGAGGTTGACATACTTGGAGAAATAATCTTGGACAACAAGCACATACCTGTTTCCACGACTTGTGATGGGGAGCTCAAGTATGTCAGCTGCAACCTTTTGGAATGGCTCAGTAGCAACAATTGTTCCCATTGGAGCTCTCTGAGGTGTGGGACTCCGTCTTGCGTCACATGGAGTACATTGCTTGCACCACATCCTGATGTCACGTGACATAAAGGGCCAATAGCACAGTTGCTGAGCACGTTTCAGGACTTTATCAGCCGATAGATGACCAGTCACTGGATGTCCATGCAGCATCTGCAAAACAGTGTCTTTCAAAGCATGAGGGACAATCGTTTGATAGAGCACTGATTTTGTGGATGGGTTGAAAACTTTACGGCAGAGAACACCATTATGAAAGGTAAGTCTGTGGAACACATGCCAAAGTGCCTTCTCAGCAAGTGTGCGTTTTTTCATGCGCCAATAATTTGGTTTCTGTCCTTTAACTTTCCAGCTAATGACCTCTGACAGTATGGAGTCCTGCCGTTGTTCCTTTTTGAAATCATCTTCAGGGAGCCGAAGCACCAATGTGGAGGGGACAGCCTGTGAAACACACTGCGAAGAGGCTGGGGGAGGCTGTGGTCCAGTCAGGTTACAGCAAACTGGCCTTGTGTCAGTACTGCAGAGACTGTGATGTTCAGAACTGACAGGACTAGACAGACTTACAGAACCTAGACTAGAATGTCCCTCGTCACAGCGTGGATTACCGGGAGCACTGGAGAAGGTGCTCTGCTCCGTTGGACTGATGTCAGCAGGGCGACGTGACATTGCATCTGCATTGAGGTGACTGTGGCCATCCTTGTGAATTACAGTCCATTCAAAAGGATCAAGTTCAAAGAGCCGGCGTACCACGACGACCAGTTCTGTCATTGTCAATGGGTATTTTCCTGAGACCCAGGAGAGGTTTGTGGTCAGTGACAATAACAAAGGGCTGTTTGTAAAGGTAGTGGCGGAAATGTCGCACGGCCCAGACAATGGCCCAGAGTTCTCTATCATATGTTGACCATTTTCTTTCCGCTTTTGTGAGGACATGACTAGCATAAGCAGTCACTTTTTCTTGATTCCCTTGTCTCTGAGCAAGCACAGCACCAATAGCAGAGCCGGAAGCATCTGTATAGAGGGAGAATGGCACAGTAAAGTCAGGGAATGCAACCACTGGAGGGTTTGTGCGCGCATGTTTCAGGTAAGTGAATGCATCCTGACATTGAAAAGTCCATTGAAAAGGTGCATTCTTTTCTGTGAGGTGCGGTAGGGGACACTGTGATGTGCAAAGCTTCTGATGAACTGCGGTAATATGAACAAAGTCCAAGAAATGCTCTTACTTCTGTAGCTGACCGTGGAATAGGCCAGTCTTGAACACTCTTCAAATTTCGTGGGTCTGGCTGAATGCCGTCTTTGGATACAACATGGCCCAGAAACTGTACCTGATCTCTGGCAAAACAGCATTTTGAGGGATTCAGCTTCAGGCCACTTGACTGAAATCTGGAGAGAATGTCTTCCAGGTGCTGGAGATGTTCACTGAAAAGAGGGCTGTAGATGAGGACATCATCCAAATACACTAGGCAGGTTTTCCATGGGAGGCCCCGAAGCACCATTTCCATCAAGTGCTGGCATGTGGCTGGAGCGTTGGTGAGACCCATTGGCATAACTTTAAAGTGATAAAGGCCACTACCTGTTGTGAATGCTGTCTTTTCACGGTCTTCCTCATCCAGCTCAACTTGCCAATAGCCATGTTGCAGGTCCATTGTGGAGAACCAGGCAGAACCTGACAAAGCATCCAGTGCGTCGTTGACTCTTGGAAGAGGGTGGGAATCCTTGATGGTCACTGCATTGAGTTTTCTGTAGTCCAGGCAAAAACGCCATGTGCCATTTTTCTTGCGCACCAAAACAACTGGCGCAGCCCAGGGACTGTAGCTTTCTTCAATGACATCTGCTTTTAGCAGGTTTTCAACTTGAGTCTGTATTTCAGCTCTCTGTTCTGGTGTCACTCTGTAGGCTCTCTGTTTAACCCTTGTGTTGTCCTTCGGGTCCCAGTGACCCGAAGGACAACACAAGGGTTATGTACTTCCGTTTACTTTGTTGAGAATTGCTCTCTAAACAAGGGTTAATACAGCACCTTAGTTCTTGTTTGTACAGCATTTTGGTCAGCTTAAACTGTTTAAATGTGTTCTAGAAATAAACTTTACTTACTTACTTTACAAGAAACAGGGTTTAGAGAGAAATTCTCAACAAAGTAAAGGGAAGTACATAATCCTTGTGTTGTCCTTCGGGTCACTGGGACCCGAAGGACAACACAAGGGTTAATTGGTGTGGCATCACCGGTGCGGATTTGGTGCCTGATGATGCTAGTGCGACCTCTATCCTCTGAGTGTTTACTGAATACTGCTGAGTATTTCTGAAGCAGTGATTTCAGAGACTGAACTTGGGAAGGTGACAGGTCGCTGTGATTTATCCGAACAGATGGAGCTAAATCATGTACGGGGAAGGTTGCACAACATGTCCCTCCATCTGATATGATGTCAATAGATGAAGCCGAATGAAACTCACCCAGGTGTTGACCGGAATGCAGCTCAATGTCATCTCTGGAGGGATTTAAGATTCGAACAACAGTTGTGCCATTTTGAACCTCACTGAGAGCATGTGCCACAATGATGTCACACAATGGGTTGGGCATGAGAACACCATAGTAGTCAGTTGGCATGGGAGAAGCAGGTGTGGCTGCTGACACACAGGCTGTGATGAGGGTTTCACTCATAGCTGGAATCTTAGTGGGCGTTAGCACAGACACATTACAGCAGGCGGCCACTTCATGTCCTTTGGGCAGGAGAGGAATTTTCATGTCCCAAAGTTGCAGCACCTTGTTTTGATGTCAAGGAGGGCATGGTGCGTCCGCAAAAAATCAAAACCAAGAATGACTGGCTGGCAAGCACCTCTGAGAATTTCAAAGTCCTGTTGCCATACCTGATTTCCAAGTCTGATCCCAATCGTTAACTTGCCTAAAATGTCCAGGTTCTGTCCATTCACTGAGCGAGCTGGCAGAGAGGAAGGTGTCGTGGGGCGTTTTCTCAATGCTGGGTGAGAGTTACGAAAATCTGGCTCACAATGGAGACAGTAGAACCAGAGTCAATTAAAGTGCACACCTCAATGCCCTCAACAATAGCCAAGATTGTAGAAGAGACAGAATCATCATGTTGTGAGTCATCCTTGTCAGGCATTAACTTTGGGGAATCAGTCTGGGGCTGCGAGACAGTAGCTGATGTTTGCCCCTCAACAGCAGCGTACTAGGGAAGTTTCCCTGATGGTTGGAGCCAGAGTGTGGATATCTTTCCGGAGACTGGAAGCGAACACTGCCTCTAGTGTGCGGACTTGCATCTCTGTTTCTCTGTGGAGCAGGACTAGGGCTGCGTCTGTATCTGTTTGTGTCATCATTGTCATGGCGACCATACCTGGAGTGCTGATAGGACTGGCGTGAGGGAGAGCGATGCTGATCACGTCTGTCATTGTCATGCCACTGACGCGTCTCTGAAGCAACAGGTGAAGGAGGACAACGTCCATAGCAGGACCCTGGATCACGACCATGATGCTGTTCAGGTAAGTAATTGTCTCTGCGGTGTTGTCTGTTATGGTAGGGTTGTGGAGAGACGCAGCGCGCTGTATCGAGAGCATCGTTGGAGGAAAACCCTTCAGGTTTGGAGTCTACACGCTGAGCCAGGTAACTGTGTTCCTCACGTAACAGGTGTACTTCACTTTGTAAGCTGTTGGCAGTAAGAGTCAGCAGCTCGACTGCACGCAGAAGCTTGTCATCAGTAGGTTCAGGACGAACCATAGCTACCTGCTCTGAAGATTGAGTGTGTGGAGTCCCTACAGTCGTCAGTTGGAGTGCTGCACGGGCCCTCTCACAGCGGCTGGCGATACTCAGAGCTTCCTCCAGATCCTCAGCACCCATCTCATGGACTTTTGACTGAAGATGTGGGTCCAAGCCAGCAACAAAGCGGCGAAATGTTTCACCCTCTAGTGCATTGTGGTCATAGTTGGGAAAGGCTTCTAGTACAAGACGAGTGATGTCTGCACTGTACACATCCAAACTTTCACCTGGTTTACAAAGTCGAGCATTCACATGTGTCTGGAAGAATGGCAGGGAGTATATTGGTCCGAAAACATCCCTGAGTTTCTCCTTCAGTGAATCATAGTCCCTCTGGGTTGAAGAAGGAAGGCTGTCCCAATATAGAAATGCAGCATCTGCTAGGCGAGTAGGGAGGACGGAGGCCATCACTGCAGGCAGATCCGCATCAGTTGAACTCATAGCCTGCACTGCCACTTCAAAGCGTCGAGACCAACTTGTGAATGATTCAGTCCCATCTCCTTTAAAAGCAGGCGGAAGATCAATTTTCAGGGCACTGGAGACAGCAAGTGTGCCTGGAGAAGCAGCACCTGTCCCTGTGACATCTTGCTGTCGTTGTGAGGGAGGAGACTGCAGCACAGCGTCACTTTCATCAGCCGACATGGCAACAAAACGTCCAGTCCAAAAATCACAAAAAGCATGTAAAGCAGAAGAAAAAAAAAAAAAAAAGTCCCGTAATATCTCCAAACTACGTTGTAGTTAATCCACTGCTCTCAAAGAGTGTAAAATCCAGACGGCACAAAAAGTGACTACATCCACAGTCCAAGGTAGGAATATAACTCACCAAATGCGCAAGGACCACCAAAATAACACCACGCTGCCACCAAATGTAACGTGAAGGTTCGATAAGTGGTGGTGGATCACTCTTTATGAGAATAAACAGCAGGATGGAGACGGATAACTTTCTCAAGCCGTACTTTACTGCACACTGCTCACAGCAACAACACTTCCTTGTTCGGACCTCACACGTGACTTCACTAACCAATCAGAAGCGAGAACAGACTGAGGTAAACGTGATGGAATCAGAGAGGCAGATTCAACAGAACATCCTGTGTTAAATGTGTAAACATGTAAATATGTAACTAATAATTGTGTAACATAAATATGTAAATGATTAACTGACTAAACATTGTAAATACATTTCTAGTAAATGAACTCACATATAACTTATATTAAATTCTATGCCTTACAGCTTTCAAATATGAATTAACTCCACTTCTAAACCTTACATATATATATATATATATATATATATATATATATATTATAATAATGGCCCAGGGTGACCAATCGCCTAACCCATGACAGACCTGCCAACCAATCACGAGAGATTTTTCTCGTTTAAAAGTAGTGGTTTCATCCAATCCTGAGTGAGGAAATTCCAGCCAGGCCACTCTCTTGCCAGGCGCGTGTCGCTGCTATTCATATGCTAATTAAAGCCATTAGCACCTCCGTGGGAGCTCTCCATATACGTCATGGTTCGTTTTCCGACAATATGTGGCACAGACGACATGTGACATTAACAGGCTGAAAATTGTCGATAACTGCCGAAAATTAGGGGGATTTCAGGGCGTTTACGGGGACGAAAATCCCACTTTTCATGCAGTGTGTGC
Organism: Perca fluviatilis; assembly: GCF_010015445.1. Lineage (NCBI taxonomy): Eukaryota > Metazoa > Chordata > Actinopteri > Perciformes > Percidae > Perca > Perca fluviatilis. Next base: position 6,630,093 of record NC_053113.1, read on the forward strand.
GGAGCAACATGAGAGAAATTTGGTAAAAATTGATCGTTGTTTAGGTACATTAAACCACATTTTTCCTTACAATAGTCTCAATGAAGCAGAAACGCGTAATCCTTTGCCTGTCCAGCCTCCAGAGACACTCAGCCTTCGCCAGCCTGCCCGGCCTCCAGAGGGAGTCAGCCCTCACCGCCGGCGTTGTCGCCGGCCTCCAGGGGGGCTCCGCTTTCGCCGTCCTGCTTGGCCTCCAGATGGAGTCAGCCTTCGCCGTCGGTGTCATCGCCAGCCTCCAGAGAGGTCGCCAGAGAGGTTCCGCCTTCACCGCTGCCCGCAGCCCCCCCGGTCCTCGAGCCCTGCTGTCCTCAGTTCCCGCCTGTTCCAACGCACCTATTTTTCCTCCTTTATTCTCCCTACGCCCTCTATGGGTTGAGTTTCTTGATTTCTTGGTTATCATTGTCATACATTTTCTGTTGACTGACTATTTGATTAAAGGGGTGATAGAATGATTATATAGAGAATTTCACATTGTTCCTTATGGTCTCCTAATTGGGTATGTAACATTGCTTGGGCTGAAAATGGCCTGGTTGATATTTTATTGGCCCTTATGCATCCATGTGTTTTGGCCCTATTTGTAAAATGAGCTTTTCTTCCAAATATGGTATGCTCGTGAATATTTAGATGAGCTGCGCGCTGATTGGTTGAGCGAATTGCCATACGCAGACATTAGAGAAGCGACAGAATCTCATATTCCAGACACTGCAATGTTTCATTACCAAATTCACTTCTGAGACTTTTTTATGTGAGAAATCAACTATATAAAGATCAAATATGGGCCGTTTTACGAAAATTGATGGCTAATTGCAAATATGGTAAGACTGTGTGTCGGACTTCAGCGGCGATGCTGCTGCCTCCCCGCCCGGCCTGCCTTCCTTCACAGACCCCGACCTGCTGTGAGCTCCGTTAGGCTGGCAGCCCTGACAGAGCTCCAGTGCCTGTAACTCCCCTCTTCCTGCTAGCTAAATGGCCCGTTGTGTGAGAGTGAGAGCGCGGTCAGCGAGCTTGTTACACCAGCAATCTCTTACCACATGTTACACACAATGTCACGCCACTTACAGTGCCTTGCGAAAGTATTCGGCCCCCTTGAACGTTTCGACCTTTTGCCACATTTCAGGCCTCAAACATAAAGATATAAAACTGTAATTTTTTGTAAAGAATCAACAACAAGGCCCATTACATGAAGTGGAACGAAATTCATTGGCTATTTCAAACTTTTTAACAAATAAAAACTGAAAAATTGAGTGCAAATAATATTCAGCCCCTTTACTTTCAGTGCAGCAAACTCTCTCCAGAAGTTCAGTGAGGATCTCTGAATAATCCAATGTTGACCTAAATGACTAATGATGATAAATAGAATCCAGCTGTGTGTAATCAAGTCTCCGTATAAATGCACCTGCTCTGTGATAGTCTCAAAGGTCCGTGTAAAGCGCAAAGCATCATGAAGAACAAGGAACACAACCAGGCAGGTCCGAGATACTGTTGTGGAGAAGTTTAAAGCCCGTTTGGATACAAAAAGATTTCCCAAGCTTTAAACATCCCAAGGAGCACTGTGCAAGCGATAATATTGAAATGGAAGGAGTATCAGACCACTACAAATCTACGGAGACCCGCCGTCCCTCTAAACTTTCAGCTCATACAATGAGAAGACTGATCAGAGATGCAGCCAAGAGGCCCATGATCACTCTGGATGAACTGCAGAGATCTACAGCTGAGGTGGGAGACTCTGTCCATAGGACAACAATCAGTCGTATACTGCACAAATCTGGCCTTTATGGAAGAGTGGCAAGAAGAAAGCCATTTCTTAAAGATATCCATAAAAGTGTCGTTTAAAGTTTGCCAAAAGCCACCTGGGAGACACACACAAAAAACATGTGGAAGAAGGTGCTGTGGTCAGATGAAACCAAAATCGAACTTTTGGCAACAATGCAAAACGTTATGTTTGCGTAAAAGCAACACAGCTCATCACCCTGAACACACCATCCCCACTGTCAAACATGGTGGTGGCAGCATCATGGTTTGGGCCTGCTTTTCTTCAGCAGGGACAGGGAAGATGGTTAAAATTGATGGGAAGATGGATGGAGCCAAATACAGGACCATTCTGGAAGAAAACCTGATGGAGTCTGCAAAAGACCTGAGACTGGGACGGAGATTTGTCTTCCAACAAGACAATGATCCAAAACATAAAGCAAAATCTACAATGGAATGGTTCACAAATAAACATATCCAGGTGTTAGAATGGCCAAGTCAAAGTCCAGACCTGAATCCAATCGAGAATCTGTGGAAAGAACTGAAAACTGCTGTTCACAAACGCTCTCCATCCAACCTCACTGAGCTCGAGCTGTTTTGCAAGGAGGAATGGGCAAAAATGTCAGTCTCTCGATGTGCAAAACTGATAGAGACATACCCCAAGCCACTTACAGCTGTAATCGCAGCAAAAGGTGGCGCTACAAAGTATTAACTTAAGGGGGCTGAATAATTTTGCACCCAATATTTCAGTTTTTTATTTGTTTAAAAGGTTTGAAATATCCAATAAATTTCGTTCCACTTCATGATTGTGTCCCACTTGTTGTTGATTCTTCACAAAAAATTACAGTTTTATATCTTTATGTTTGAGGCCTGAAATGTGGCAAAAGGTCAAAAAGTTCAAGGGGGCCGAATACTTTCGCAAGGCACTGTAGCTATACAACATATACCTAAATGTCTTATAAAGCTAACAACGGTGTCCAATTTCAAGTTAATTAATATTTGTGAACTGTAAGGGTTTCGTTAGCTGCGACATTCCCTTCAATCCTATGTGTACAGATTGCGGCTAGTTAGCTTCATTTTTGGTCGTAATTCAAGTATATTTACAGTTTGAATTTCGTCACGCCACTTATACAACATCTAACTAAATGTTTTATAAAGCTAACAACGGTGTCCGATTTCAAGTAAATGAATATTTGTGAACTGTACGGGTTTCGTTAGCTGCAACAGTCCCTTCAATCCTATGTGTACAGATTGCGGCTAGTTAGCTTCATTTTTGGCGTAATTCCGAGTATATTTATAGTTTGAATTTCGTCACGCCACGTATACAACATCTAGCTAAATGTTTTATAAAAATAACAACGGTGTCCGATTTCAAGTTAATGAATATTTGTGAATTTCAGAGGAATTCTAAGAGGAGGCTAGCTAGCTCTCATTGATAGAGCTACATCCAGCAGCAGGCGCTCTCAATGAGACGGCGCGGGTTTATGCGCCAAATCATTTGTTTAAATAACTCAACACATTATAATTACACACATTAAAAGATTAACTGAAACCCGTGGTAAGAGATTGCTGGCGTAACAAGCTCGCTGACCGCGCTCTCACTCACATACACCGGGCATTTAGCTATCAGGAAGAGGGGAGATGCAGGCCCTGGAGCTCTGTCAGGGCAGGGGCATTTAGTTGTCCAAGAGACGGTGACTTTGCGCGGGTATGGAGTGCTGTGGGCTGCCAGTCGTGACGGAGCTCCAAGTACCTCATAGCAGGCCAGGGTCTGTGAAGGAAGGCAGGCAGGGCGGCGAGGAAGCAACACAGGCAGCGCCGGCGCTGAACTCCGACACACAGTTGGACAAAATTTGCAGTTAGCCATCCATTTTCGTAAAGCGGCCCATATTTGACCTTTACATAGTTGATTTCTCGCATAAAAAGGTTTCAGAAGTGAATTTTGTAATGGAATAACAGAGATCTGCGTGACCTAGATTCAGAAGACTACCTGATCTCAGGTCAGTTGTGTAGCCTATGTAAATGTTGGGGCGTGACCGTTCTCTTAATACACCCATGGGCTGCCCGTTTTCAGCGGCAGTTTCAAAATATGAGATTTTCATAGTAAAGGGGTGTCAGTGGGATTTTGAGCTTCTATGTATGTCCTATTTACCCACCTAACTGTCGTTATTCAACTATGACAGAGTAAAATCAGTTTTGCATTCTATCACCCCTTTAAGTACTACAGCCATGTGAAATGGGAAAGAATCAATTCAAGTTTGCTTATATTTTGTTTTACTGACCAATGTTGTTTTTTAATATGCTTAGAGTAGAAGTTCAGACGTCAGTTAGACGTGTCCCGTGGTAATGAGGCCTGACTGCTGATGATCACACCCTCTGACTTGAAAAGATTTAAAAGAAGCAGAGACAGAGTTTCATCTCAGTTGCAAAGCAGTCACAGCATGACTGCAGCTAGACAGCTGATGAATGTAAATATTCATGCAATGTCATAAACTGTTAAATAAAGTAAATGGTAAGTTTGGAGAATCTGTCATTTTAAGAATTGATGTCTTTACTGTCTGCAGGCTGAATATTGCTTGTGTGTTAGTGAGTCCAGAATGAGCATAAATGTGACATTTAAACTAGTATGATTTCTGCATATCTCGTACAAAATGTAACATTGTCAATTGTTCATCTTGTGCAAATTTGAAAAGTTGTGTTGTGAACCAAACACTAATTATGGTAAACTCTACACAGGTTTCATATTTCACTTTTGGTGCATACTTTAATATTGGGCTCTTTAAATACTTATTTTTCATGATTATTATGTGTTTTTATGCTGTAATTATTTGTACCAATCTTTTGCTGATTGTGGTTATCTGTATGAACAGAAGCTTACATGAACCTATGTACCTTTTTCTGTGCAGCCTGTTTGTAAATGAACTGTATGGTAGTACAGGGTTGTTTCCATTCCTTCTGGTTCAGATCCTCTCTGACATTCACACTGTTTCTGCTCCCTTCTGTTTCCTGCAGATTTATTGTTTGAATGCATATGCAGCTATACAATTTATAAACTTATCCATCGTGTCTTATGACAGATATCTTGCTATCTGTTATCCTCTGCAATATAACACACGTATGACATATGACAAGGTTGCCATGCTTATTACTCTAACATGGTTATTTCCATTTTTTGCAATGGCTGTCCTGGTATTTTTAAGTTCATCTTTACAGCTGTGTGGGAACATAATTAACAAAGTTTACTGTAACAACTATTATGTTGTCAAACTGGCCTGCTCTGACACAACAGTGAACAACATTTATGGACTCTTTATCACTTGTCTTTTAATCTTTGGTCCTCTCATTTTAATCCTTTACACATACTTTAAGATCTTTAAAGTGTGTTTTTCTGGTTCTAAACAGACCAGACAGAAAGCTGTCAGTACCTGCACACCTCACCTCGCTTCCCTACTCAACTTTTCTTTTGGGGGTTTCTTTGAAATAGTACAGAGCAGGTTTGATATGAGCAGTGTACCCATGATGTTGCGTATATTTTTGTCATTATACTTTCTGACCTGCCAACCGATCTTTAACCCTTTAATGTTTGGTTTGCAAATGACTAAAATACGTAGCCTATGTAAAACTCTTGTCTTTGGTAAAATGTAAACTAATGTTAACCCTTGTCTTCCCGTCGACCGTGCAACTTTTTGTTTTTTCTGGGTCAAAATCTAAAATTAAAACTTCTTTCCAAGGTTTTGGTGATCTTTTTTTGACACTTTTGTCGCTCCTCTTCATGAACACATGAACTCTAACCCTAACCATAACTTGTCATAACAAAAAATTAATGACACTTACTAAAACAAGCGTTATGTCATAAGCGTTAATGACTTGTTCATAATGTTTATGACACGTTCATGACCTTACCATACCTTCAAGTAAAGTGTAACCAGATTTTTTTGAATTTAGGCCTTTAGTGACAGGACAGCTTACAAATGAAAGGGGAGAGAGAGACAGAATGAATGATATGTAGGAAAGTGCCGCAGGTCGGAATCGAACGCGCAACTTCTACGTGAAGGACTGAGCCTCTTTATATGGGCTCTAGCTCTACCACTAGGCCACCCAGGCACCCAGTTTTTCCGATGTCTTTGTCGAGTTTTTCAGCGCCTTTTTAAGTTTTTTAAGCTTTTTCCGACATTTCTGTCACTTTTTTCAATGTCCTTTTATCCATTTATTTCTTGATAAATGCTATTAAATTTGTTTTTATTAAAACAACCTAATTCAATGAACGTAGGGAACTGATCATTTATTTTACTTGTGATGAGCGTTGTAGAGAACCATTCACGCTACTTTTCTTTGAAAATTTGGTTGAAAGAAAACCAAATTTCTGATATAGAAAATAGGTCAAATTTGACCTGAGGACAACAGGAGGGTTAAAGATCTTGTTGGATGGTGACCTCCATAAATAAATTTGTAGGAAAATGATGTAGAACTAAAACTAACAGTCTTCTGCAAGAACTGGAGTTGTGAGAACCAGTGGAGAAACAGGCAGGTGTTATTGGCGAGTGATCGGCTAATAATACCTCACCTTTCACCATCGCAGCCCCCTCCCCTCTGGAACTCCCTACCCATACACATCTGTAACTGAACTGACCTGGACACATTAAAATGACTTATCAAAGCCTAACACTTTAGATAAGCCTTAACCCTGTATTAATATAACATCTCACCTTCTGTTATTTGCTGGTTTTACTGTTTTACTTGCTTTTAATGTGCTTTATTGTGAAGTGTATTTAGGTACCTTGAAAAGTGCTATATAAATAAAATGTATTAATATTGTTAATGCTAGGGGTGGGAGGGGGGGGAAATGGATACAGCATAGTATGGCGATATTTTTCGTAGCAGTACCATATTGATACACAGAAGCCAGATATTGATTATTTAAAAAAAAAAAAAAAAAATGATGATGATGAAAAACAGCTGATGACAAAGTTTTCCTTTGGCGACATGCTGCCAGTCATAATGTGCATGCCAACTACAGTTGTGCCACTACGATTTCATGACATATAATATTTTCAAGGAAGCGGCAGGAGAAATTTCACAACAGTGGGCCGCTGTGGCAAAACGTAAATATGGGTAGTTATTACTGCTTGTACAAATGATCTATGGGTCCGTTTTTCAAGGATCTGTCTTAGTTTTAAATATTCTATTTCTTCTGTCTTTTTTGTGTATTTGTCATCTTTAGAATTTTTTTGGCTCAAAATGGGGGAGACATATTAAAAGTTGGGAGGTGTCTGGTGATCCTACCCAAAGAAACATTGAGCATCTAACACTTTATTTCTTGTATCCTGATACATTTGTATGCACTAAATAAATGGTGGAAACAAATTGTTATCTGTGCTTTGACATCTGATTCTGGGCCGGACCAGAGTACACTTGACCCCAAAGTCCAGTTAGTTGAAGAGCACACTGCATACTGTACCGGGCACAGTTGGTTGATCCAGCAGGAGGCTGAGAGCTCCACGCCAGACAGACAGCAAATTTTCTGTTGATTGACAATTTGATTAACAACTACAGCCATATGAAATGAGAAAGAAAGAATCAATTTTGTTTTTAGTATGCTTAGAGTAGAAGTTCAGACGTCAGTTAGATGTGTCACGTGGTAATGAGGCCAGACATCATCTGACTTGAAAAGATTTAAAAGAAGCAGACACAGACTTTCATCTCAGTTACAAAGCAGTCACAGCATGACTGCAGCTAGACAGCTGATTAATGTAAATATTCATGCAATGTCATAAACTGTTAAATAAGGTAAATGGTAAGTTTGGAGAATCTGTGTTATTTTAAGAATTGATGTATTTACTGTCTGCAGGCTGAATATTGCTTGTATGTTAATGCAGTGAGTCCAGAATAAGTGTAAATGTGACATTTAAACTAGTATGCTTTCTGCATATCTCCTACAAAATGTAACATTGTCAATTGTTCATCCTGTGCAAACTTGAAAAGTTGTGTTGTGAACCAAACAAATGATCATGAAAAACTCTACACAGGTTTCATATTTCACTTTTGGAGCATACTTTAATATTGGGCTCTTTAAATACTTATTTTTCCTGATTATTATGTGTTTTTATGCTGTAATTATTTGTACCAATCTTTTGCTGATTGTGGTTATGTGTATGAACAGAAGCTTACATGAACCTATGTACCTTTTTCTGTGCAGCCTGTTTGTAAATGAACTGTATGGTAGTACAGGGTTGTTTCCATTCCTTCTGGTTCAGATCCTCTCTGACATTCACACTGTTTCTGCTCCTTGTTGTTTCCTGCAGATGTATTGTTTGTATACATATGCAGCTATACAATTTATTAACTTATCCATCATGTCGTATGACAGATATCTTGCTATCTGTTATCCTCTGCAATATAACACACGTATGACATACAAAAAGGTTGCCATGCTTATTGCTGTAACATGGTTAGTCCCATTGATTGGAGTTGCTGTCCCAATATTTTTAAGTTCCTCTTTACAGCTGTGTGGGAACATCATTAACAAAGTTTACTGTAACAACTATTATGTTGTCAAACTGGCCTGCTCTGACACAACAGGGAACAACATTTATGGACTCATTAACACTTGTCTTTTTGTCTTTGGTCCTCTCAGTTTAATTCTTTACACCTACGTGAAGATCCTTAAAGTGTGTTATTCTGGTTCTAAACAGACCAGACAGAAAGCTGTCAGTACCTGCACACCTCACCTCGCTTCTCTACTCAACTTCTCTTTTGGGGGTTTATTTGAAATAGTAGAGAGCAGGTTTGTTATGAGCAGTGTACCCATGATGTTGCGTATATTTTTGTCATTATACTTTCTGACCTGCCAACCGATCTTTAACCCTTTAATGTTTGGTTTGCAAATGACTAAAATACGTAGCCTATGTAAAACTCTTGTCTTTGGTAAAATGTAAACTAATGTTAACCCTTGTCTTCCCGTCGACCGTGCAACTTTTTGTTTTTTCTGGGTCAAAATCTAAAATTAAAACTTCTTTCCAAGGTTTTGGTGATCTTTTTTTGACACTTTTGTCGCTCCTCTTCATGAACACATGAATTCTAACCCTAACCATAACTTGTCATGACAAAAAATTAATGACACTTACTAAAACAAGCGTTATGTCATAAGCGTTTATGACTTGTTCATAATGTTTACGTTCATGACCTTACCATACCTTCAAGTAAAGTGTAACCAGATTTTTTTTTCTGGCATTTAGGCCTTTAGTGACAGGACAGCTTAGAAATGAAAGGGGAGAGAGAGGCGGAATGAATGATATGTAGGAAAGTGCCGCAGGTCGGAATCGAACGCGCAACTTCTACGTGAAGGACTGAGCCTCTTTATATGGGCGCTCGCTCTACCACTAGGCCACCCAGGCACCCAGTTTTTCTGATGTCTTTGTTGATTTTTTCAGTGCCTTTTACATTTCTTTTAAGCTTTTTCCGACATTTTTGTCACTGTTTTCAATGTCCTTTTATCCATTTATTTCTCTCTAAATGCTATTCAATTTAATAAAACAACCTAATTCAATGAAAGTAGGGAACTGATCATGTATCGTACTTGTGAAGAGCATTGTAGAGAACCATCCAGATTACTTTTCTTTGAAAATTTGGTTGAAAGAAAACCAAATTTCTGATATAGAAAATAGGTCAAATTTGACCCGAGGACAACAGGAGGGTTAAAGATCTTGTTGGATGGTGACCTCCATAAATACATTTGTAGGAAAATGATGTAGAACTAAAACTAACAGTCTTCTGTGAGAAGTTGAGTTGTGAGAACCAGTGGAGAAACAGGCAGGTGTTATTGGCGAGTGATCGGCTAAAGATACCTCACCTTTCACCATCGCAGCCCCCCCCCCCTCTGGAACTCCCTACCCATACACATCTGTAACTGAACTGACCTGGACACATTAAAATGACTTATCAAAGCCTAACACTTTAGATAAGCCTTAACCCTGTATTAATATAACATCTCACCTTCTGTTATTTGCTGGTTTTACTGTTTTACTTGCTTTTAATGAGCTTTATTGTGAAGTGTATTTGAGTACCTTGAAAAGTGCTATATAAATAAAATGTATTAATATTGTTAATGCTAGGGGTGGGAAATGGATACAGCATAGTATGGTGATATTTTTCGTTGCAATACCATATTGATATACAGAAGCCAGGTATCGATTATTTTTAAATACAAATTGCACTTGAGAATTAAAGTTTTGGGTACTCGAAAAAGAAAAATTGAAGTGAGATGAACAAACAAAGAAAATGTATATTTTAAAGATAAAACAGATGATGACAAAGTTTTCCTTTGGGGACTTGGTACCTGTCATAATGTGCATGTCAACTACAGTTGTGTCACTACGATTTCATGACATATAATATTTTCAAGGAAGCGGCAGGAGAAATTTCACAACAGTGGGCTGCTGTGGCAAAACGTAAATATGGGTAGTTATTACTGCTTGTACAAATGATCTATGGGTCCGCTTTTCAAGGGTCTGTCTCAGTTTTAAATATTCTATTTCTTCAGTCTTTTTTGTGTATTTGTCATCTTTAGAATTTTTCTTGGCTCAAATGGGCCTTGGGGGGGGACACATATTAAAAGCTGGGAGGTGTCTGGTGATCCTACCCAAAGAAACATTGAGCATCTAACACTTTATTTCTTGTATCCTGATACATTTGTATGCACTAAATAAATGGTGGAAACAAATTGTTATAAATGGTGGAAACAAATTGTTATCTGTGCTTTTACATCTGATTCTGGGCCGGACCAGAGTACACTTGACCCCAAAGTCCAGTTAGTTGAAGAGCACACTGCATACTGTACCGGGCACAGTTGGTTGATCCAGCGGGAGGCTGAGAGCGCCGCGCCAGACAGACAGCAAATTTTCTGTTGATTGACAATTTGATTAACAACTACAGCCATATGAAATGAGAAAGAAAGAATCAATTTTGTTTTTAGTATGCTTAGAGTAGAAGTTCAGACGTCAGTTAGATGTGTCACGTGGTAATGAGGCCAGACATCATCTGACTTGAAAAGATTTAAAAGAAGCAGACACAGACTTTCATCTCAGTTACAAAGCAGTCACAGCATGACTGCAGCTAGACAGCTGATTAATATAAATATTCATGCAATGTCATAAACTGTTAAATAAGGTAAATGGTAAGTTTTGAGAATCTGTGTCATTGTAAGAATTGATGTCTTTACTGTATGCAGGCTGAATATTGCGTGTATGTTAATGCAGTGAGTCCAGAATAAGTGTAAATGTGACATTTAAACTAGTATGCTTTCTGCATATCTTCTACAAAATGTAACATTGTCAACAAATGATCATGAAAAACTCTACACAGGTTTCATATTTCACTTTTGGTGCATACTTTAATATTGGGCTCTTTAAATACTTATTTTTCACGGTCATTATGTGTTTTTATGCTTTAATTATCTGTGCCAATCTTTTGCTGATTGTGGTTATCTGTAAGAACAGAAGCTTACATGAACCTATGTACCTTTTTCTGTGCAGCCTGTTTGTAAATGAACTGTATGGTAGTACAGGGTTGTTTCCATTCCTTCTGGTTCAGATCCTCTCTGACATTCACACTGTTTCTGCTTCCTTCTGTTTCCTGCAGATTTTCTGTGTGTATACTTATGTGTGCGTAGAAATTTCTAACTTGGCCATCATGTCTTATGACAGATATCTTGCTATCTGTTATCCTTTACAATATAACACACGTATGACATATAACAAGGTTGCCATGCTTATTGCTGTAACATGGATATACCCATTTATCGAAGTTGCTGTCACAATATCCTTGAGTGTTCCTCTACAGCTGTGTGGGAACATCATTAACAAAGGTTTCTGTGATAACTACTTGGTTGTCAAACTGGCCTGCTCTGACACCAGAGTAAACAACATTCATGGACTCATTAACACTTGTCTTGTAATCTTTTGTCCTCTCAGTTTAATCCTTTACACTTAAATGATGATTCTTAAAGTGTGTTTTTCTGGTTCCAAACAGACCAGACAGAAAGCTGTCAGTACCTGCACACCTCACCTCACTTCTCTACTCAACTTTTCCTTTGGTTCGTTCTTTGAAATATTACAGAGCAGGTTTGATATGAGCAGTGTACCCATGATGTTGCGCATTTTTTTGTCATTATACTTTCTGACTTGCCAACCAATCTTTAACCCTTTAATGTTTGGTTTGCAAATGACTAAAATACGTAGCCTATGTAAAAGTCTTTTCTTTAGTAAAATGTAAACTAATGTTAAAGAGCATCTTGTTGGTTGGTGACACCATAAATCAATTTGTAGGAAAATGATGTAGAACTAAAACTAACTGTCTTCTGCAAAAAATTTGTTGTGAGAACCAACTGGGCAGGTGTTTTGGCGAGTGACTGGCTAATGATACCTCTGGATCCCCCCACCCATACACATCTGTAACTGAACTAAGCTGGACACATGCTAATTACTTATCAAAGCCTAAAACTTTAGATACACCTTAACCCTGTAATAAAATAAAATGTCACCTGCTATTTGCTGGTTTTATTGTTTTACTTGCTTTTAATGTGCTTCATTGTAAAGTGTCTTTGAGAACTGTTAGAGAAGTTATGCTTACTTCATTTTAGTGTTAAACTATTTGCTTCATCTGTGTGCAAACTATTTTTGTCTCCCATGAAATAATCATGAGAGCCACTGACCTTGTGAAAGCACTGAATGCCCCTGAGCCCATGTAGAGGAGACGCCAGGCCAGACCAGAGATAGACAGTATCTCTTTTGTGATATTACTCCCTGATTCTCATAAAAAGACACTGTTGTGAGCAAATCAGTCGCTTTTCTGTACCTGCTGTGAGTGCTGTAAAACTGACTCGACTTGCTGCAAGGAAATGAACTTTTAAGAGAATTCAAGTGTTCATTCATTTTGTCCATTCTTGGATGAATAATTAGCATAAGAAGTACCTTGAAAAGTGCTATATAAATAATGTTTTTTATTGTTGTTAATGACAGGGGTGGGGGTGAATGGGTACAGCATAGTATGGCGATATTTTTCATGGAAATACCATAGTGATACACAGGTGCCAGGTATTGATTATTTTCAAATACAAATTGCACTTGAGAATTTAACTTTTGGATACTAGAATAATAAAAGTAAAAAGAAAAATTGAAGTGAGATGAACAAACAAAGAAAATGTATCTTTTAAAGATAAAACAGATGATGACAGAGTTTTCCTTTGGGGATTTGATGCCTGTCATAATTTGCGGCATGCACATTATGACAACTACAGTTGTGTCACTACGATTTCATGACATTTTATAATATTTTGAAGGGCCACTATGGCAAAACATAAATATGGGTAGTTATTACTGCTTGTACAAATGATCTATTGGTCCGTCTTCCAAGAGTCTGTCTCGGATTTTTCTGGGCTCAGAATGGGCCTTTGGGGGGGAGACATATTAAGAGGGGGGGAGGGGGGTGTCTGGTTGTCCTAACCAAAGAAATATTGAGCATCTAACACTTTATTTTTTGCATCCTGATACATTCTTTGGACCAAATAAATTGTGGAAACAAATTTGTATCTGTGTGAAGGAAAACAGAAAATTCAGACGGGGGGCTTTTACATCCGATTGTTGGCCGGACCAGAGTATACTTGACCCCAATGTCCAGTTGGTCCAATGGTGGGCCGCTGCTGCAAAATGTTTTTAACAGAAACTCTGAACTAAGCATGATGTACATTTCCGTTGCTTTAATTTAATAAGTCAAAACTTTGTGCTGTTATTGCCCTATTCCAGTCACTGTTGGTATGTTTTAAAGGTACAATATGTAATATGTCTATATATTAATGCAGCAGAGACCTAATGTATTGATAACACAACATGCTCATTAAGGTTTTTTTTAGTGTGATTGTTTATCCACGGTTAACAGCACTGTGCTGACCCATAATTAAGTTTGTCATGTAACGATAGCTGTATGGATAGACGACTAATCTGATGGTACACACCCCAGTCTGTCTGCCTCACTCCTGGGTGCTAAGAGACTTCAGTTGGGATGAGAGCTGTTATATTCACTTTTTTCATGTTACTAGATATAAAAATGTTTACCTAGCCTGACATCGTCATACTTGGATTCTAGTGATTATGGGGCGTTTCAACTGAACCAGGAAAGAAATTGCCTTTTCACTCAATTGGAGAGACCTACAACCAATCAGAGCAACAGAATATGTGACGTATGTTGAGTGACGCATAGTTGTCAACAGAACTCAACTACTAGCTACTGCTGATGTTAGCTACTAGCCGATAGCCCCGGCAGTTTGGAAAACGCTAATGACATTACATCCACATTACAGGCTTTACAGCATACATCCATCCATACATAACTCGGATCTATGATAAGATAATACCATGGATGTATTAATAGAACACATGGTGAATTACAGCCATTAGCTATATCCATTATTACAGATACAGGACCTCGTGAGAACCGTCATATGAGCATGCACACTGCAAGGCGACATGGGTGGGCGCAGTACTGCGGAGTCCACTCGCGTTCATTATGCACGTTCATAATGCCTAATCCATGGTCCTGGCTCTGTTTATAGGTAGGCCTTACATTTCTGATTTCTCTAATATACCAGCCCAGTCTAAAATTTTGCTGGGCAAAGACATTAATTTGGTGAGCCTCATTTTGCCTTCTCCCAAGTGCGATAATTCACTTGTTTCCAGGGATGGGTTTTCTGCATTATTTAAATCTGCGGACACCCAGCCTTTGCAAGGAGCTATCCATCAAGGCAGTTTTTGGTGGCTTTTGGCATTTACTGAGAAGTTAAGGAGACAAGAATTGGACTCCTATTTAGTGCTGATCTTAATCTCAAGTACCGGAGGAATTTTTTCTTTGAGGAGAAAACTATTGGTACCGACAGACGCCTGGAATTTCTCGGTATCACCCTCGATTCTGTCAGCATGGAAGCTTCTCTCCTGCTCGACAAATTGCAGCGCATTCGCGAAATCGCTGCTTATTTTTCTGCTGCAGCTAACGTAACTAAACGGCAGTTGCTCTCCCTACTCGGGCATTTGAACTTCGCCATGCGCATCATTCCTCAGGGGCGTTCTTTCATCTCCTGTTTACTGGAGATGGCGTCTTCCGTTCCTAATTTGCATTACCTCATCTCCCTGGATGATGGCTGCCATTCCGATCTGCGCTTCTGGTATTCGGCTTCTCACTCACTGGAATGGTGTTTCCTTCTTCTACGATGATCTGGTGCACTTCTCTGACTCAATGCAGTTTTTCAGAGATGCTGCCCCCTCCGCATTTTTTCTTATTTTCAAGGCCAGTGGTTCACCGGCCATTGGCCTCCCTCTTTCTCTCCATTCGATTCTTCTGCCTTACACAAGATTTACCCTATTGCCATACGATGTCACATCTGGGGCTGTCACAGTTCTTTGCGACTATCAAGCAGTCATCAGCATAATCAATAGAGGGTGCTCTTCTTGTAAAAACATTATGCCTTTCATGAGAAGCATCACTTGGGCAGCTGTTATTCACAATTTCATCATCACTGCCAATCACGTCCCTGGTCATAACAATTTGGCTGATGCTCTCTCCCGCTTTCATTTTCAGACCTTTCGGAGCCTCTGCCCGGCAGCCAGCCCAACACCAGTTATACTTCCCTCTCTTCAAGAGTTAGCTCTCTACTGATTGCAAACCCCCTACATTCTTATATAGAATCTGCTAGGTATTATATGAGGAAGGGCTTAGCTGTTTCCACTTAAAAAACTTATGATTTTGCTTGTTGTACATTCACTTTTTTGTGTTTCCATTGATGTACCACTTAAACCTGTTCTCATAAACAGTATTTCTGCATTCATTTGTTATTGTACCAATACTTGCCATTTTAAGCCGCAGTATATTCGCAGTTTGCTCGCAGGAATTCAGTTTAACATCAAGTGTTACGATCCTTCATTCCCAAGTCTATTTTCTAATCAGGCAATTAAACTAATTCTGAAAGGCATCTCTAAAGCTCATCCTTCTACCCCTGATCATAGGCAGCCGATTACACTCCGTATAGTGCAGATATTAGTGTTGACTCTTAGAGCTGGCGTTTTCTCTTCCTACATTGATGTCTGTATTTTTGTTAGGTTTTTATGCTTCTCAGATGCTGTGAATTTACTACTCCTTCCAAATCATTCAATCCCAGCATAGACATCACATTTTCTGATCTGGCTTTTCATTCTCATCATTATTGTTTAAAACTTAAGCATTTTAAATGCGGAGGCGCTTGCTCCATCATTGTTGCTCGTACAGATACACTTTTCTGCCCTTTCAAGTCCATGATGAAATACTTATTTCCTAAGGCCTCAGACTAGCTCCCTCGCACCATTATTTCTTACTCGCGGGAATTTCCCCCTGTCAAAATCTTGGTTTAGCCATCATTTAAAGCTAGTCCTCCTTAATCAGGTCATTCATTCAGGACAGAGGCTGCTAATATGGCGGCAAATCAAGGTATCTCTACAACAACTTGGTACATGGTCATCCTCTGCCAACTCCTCTTACATTCGTCCCAATGTCAACGACGTCCTCGCAAACCAGAAATCTCTAAAGCCATAATTTCTGGTAAGCTTGCATATAACTGGTGGTGGTGTATTTGTCATGATCACTGATATTATATTCTCACATTCTAATGAGTAGATTTTGCTCAATTGCATGTTATCATCTTATTTATATGTATTTTATTTTTCCTTTCAATTCAAACCCGGACGCTGTGAAGAGGGTAAGAATAGCCAAACCTGGACGCTGTGCCAAGGTAAGAATAGCCAAAGCCGGACGCTGTGTCGAGGGTAAGAATAGCCAAACCCGGACCCTGTGCCGAGGTAAGAATAGCCAAACCCGGACCCTGTGCCGAGGTAAGAATAGCCAAACCCGGACGCTGTGCGAAAGGTAAGAATAGCCAAACCTGGACGCTGTGCGAAAGGTAAGAATAGCCAAACCTGGACGCTGTGCCGAGGTAAGAATAGCCAAACCCGGACGCTGTGCCAAGGGTAAGAATAGCCAAACCCAGACCGTGTGCTGAGGTAAGAATAGCCAAACCTGGACGCTGTGCTAAAGGTAAGAATAGCCAAACCTGGACCCTGTGCCGAGGTAAGAATAGCCAAATCTGGAAGCTGTGCCGAGGTAAGAATAGCCAAACCCAAACGCTGTTGTAGGATTCTCGTAGGGTACAGATTTGATCATTGGCAAATTATCAAAGATGTTTTATCAATATTAATAAAGTTATGAATATGGTTATTAATAACTTTATCAAATCGATAAACAATCAAAATGGGGCACCACCCTGCTAGTCAGGGACCAATAATCAAACTGTGGAACAGTCTCATTTCTGTGGTAATCCTTTAAAAAGGAAATAAAGGAAGGGGTGAATCCAAGCACGGACCTGATTGACCAGCGATTATTACAACAAGTACACAAATAATCACAAGCAACTGCTAATTAAGTATAATAAGATTTATTAATGTCACAATTATCAGTAGCTAATCAATAATCCTTCAATAATAAACATATATATCTTTTACCATATCACAACCAAAACAAAGCCAAAACAAAGCAGCATGTGTCATGGACACGTCTGTGGGTGTGTGTGTGTGTGTGTGTGTGTGTGTGTGTGTGTGTGTGTGTGTGTGTGTGTGTGTGTGTGTGTGTGTGTGTGTGTGTGTGAGCGAAGGAGGAGGGGCGGTGTCAAAATGTAGGCTTAACACAAAAACCTAACTGACCACTCCTGTGAGCTGCACAAAACTATTTAGCCTCAAGAGGGCGGTAGTGGTGCTGCGTGCACGGGGAGGAGCTGAAGAAGCCGAGGGGGTTGCTAGGCAACGCGCACGCTTAACCTAGTATGCTAGGTCATGTGTTAGCTCTGTACAAGGTGATGCCGACTCCACGTGTGAAGCTAGCCTACCGCGTTAGCTCAGGAGCTACGCGGCTAGCCTGTGTGTGTGTGTGTGTGTGTGTGTGTGTGTGTGTGTGTGTGTGTGTGTATGTTAGTAAGAGGAGAAAGAGAAGAAGAGTAAAGAAAAGAGGCACTTTGATCTTAATTATCGATAATGACCTAGTTCCCCTCAGCCCCTGTGTCCTACAGACTGAGACTTTTGGTTTTGCTGAGGGAAACGTCACTATAACCACTCCAGTAGCTAACAGCTGATTTTCGCGATTCTATCGCAGACAGTAACTAAATTCCATGAAAGGAATGAATTAGCAGATAGCAATTACGGTTTTAACCCAGCTACTTTAACACAACATAAATCAACGAGTATAATGATCAATTTATACATTCACAGATAGATTAATAATCACATATGGACCAGTACATGATTAAATCAGATCACATTAATGGCAACAACTGGTAGCGAACCCTTTGCTCATTAGTAAACACACTACTTATCTCTGCCCAGACGTCAGCCTTTTTACGGTGTGTTCAGTCCGTTTGTTTCTGTCCATAGATTCCCACAGAAATGAAACAGAACGACTCCCGGGCGCTCGTCAGGGCCACGGAGGAACTCCCTCCAAAAAAGCAGTAAGGGGAAGAGTTTGGTCGACTTTGAGAAGAAAAACGTTGTTTCCTTCTCAGTGCAGTTATGAAAAACACTGGTGCGTTTTTCATAGGATCCTCCGAAATTAAATCCACTTTCTCCAGAAAATAGAAGTTGAGCACAAGCGCTAGCGCGTCTCCTGTCAGCAACGGAGTTGCAAGTGAAGACGAGGGGTTTCCTAGGGTCAGGTTATTTATAGGTTCAGACCCCCTGCTGTGTTTATGGTCCCGCTGAACCAATAGAAAGACTCGAAACTCTTGAAAGGGTGAAAACTACACTTCTGTAGTCCTTTGACTTCCTGCCAGTTGTGAGGCGTTTCCCTTCTGGCTGGCCCTTTCACATAGAGGTGTGAATTAACCAGGCTTTGAGGTTAACATACAGGCCAAGATTCCTTTGTCTTTGCCACATGTCCCCTTGTCTCTGAGCACATGTGTGTCTTGTATCCAGAGGTCAGTTTAATCTGAGGCCTTTTGGTTAAAATCGGGTTTTACCAGACTCTTGGTCCCCAACACTGTGCTGAAGGTAATAAAAAAAAAAGGCTAGGATTTTTTTTTCTCTTCTTTAGCTAGCCAGAATTGCAAATACTGGTCTCAATTGCCGATATTTATTTGCATTTTATTTTGGGGCCTGAATTACACTACACGGCTGGAATCACTATACAGATCCATTGCGGCCCATTAAGGTTATGTTCCTTTCACCAGTTCTCATCACGTTTTGGGGGATTATTTTTTGGTTTTCTACCCCTTTAAAAAATAAAATTTCATAACAATGGAGTCTAATCTCCAAAGACTGTACATTTCATATTATGCATATGTACAATAATAGTTGCATATCTGCAACGAAGTCTCTCCTGATTGAAATGCTTTTAAGTGTAGAAACCAACACTTTGTATATGGACTTGGGACCCCATTCTGAGGACACACAATAAATTTGGAACCTGATGGTGGGGGGTCTGGAAACGTTTCACTGGTAAAGACAGTTAATGTGAGATTGGAGGCATGTTTCCGAAACCCACTAGCACGCACGGCGACTCTGATCTGTTATTCTGTTTTTGACTTGGTAATCAAGATATCTAACCGGAGACAAGTCCTATTGGATCACTACTAATAACATGAATACAATTGAGCTCACCAGCATGCTTAGAAAAAGAATGAATGGGGAAGTAAATTTGCCTTGTGACCAACTTCCAAAAACCATCATTCGTAAACTGCCTGCTATGCTTGTGGCAAATACTCATCCAAGTAATATGCCGGGTGAACATTGCCTGTCTTAACCAGTGAAACGTTTCCAGACCCCCACCATCAGGTTCCAAATTGAAGCAAAAGAGTGTGTACCCATCCGCTCGTGTTATAGACAATGGTCGGTCTTTTAAATGGCGACCTGTTGATTCCACCATCTGATAATATTCACGAGCATATTGACCTCTTTGAAAATGCGGTTGAAAAGGGCGGGCGGGGTATAGTCCTATAAACTCTGTATTATGGTGTACAAAATTAAAGGGGTTACGTGCATACGATCCGGTGTATGCTTCATTATCAACGAAATGTCCACAGCATTTAACATCAGTTTTTCTTGAAAAAATAAATAATAAATAAATCTGCGTGCACTGGTGATATTAACTCCACAATACGACTTTCGGAGGTGTATGCACCCCTTTGGTTCAGCCCCACATTATCGCCGACAATAGACCTCTCGTTTTCCACTAGTGTCCTTACAAAATAGACCCGTGCTAAACTGAGTGTCCAATGTGTCGTTTCCATAATTCAGCAAACATTCAATAATTCCTCAATACGGGTATGTATTTGAAGACTGTGTAATCAGCCTATCCCCCAACATTATATCTACTTGGGAGAAGAGACTACACCCGGCATAGTTTATAAAACCCACATTCGCGTCATTAGCCAGCACTGTGCCATCAGGATTTGTAATTCTTACACGTGTGTACAGATACGAATCGTTAAGGTCGAGATAATCTTCTCCACTAGCGGCGATGAAAAACTCAATAGGACCCATGTCTGATAGTGCGGACATTGGTGGAATTTCCACAAATGATGATTTTTCTATAGATGTCTGTGTGTAAGGAACTGTAAACCGATCCAATTCTCTTCCGACTGATTATGAATGAAGGCCATGATTATTCTAGAATATGCCTTTTGCCGAGATCAAGGAGAGCCGGGTCGGAGCTCTGCGACTTCTGGTTGATTTCTTCTTTTTGACAACCCGTTGTTTTTTTATGCATTTTTATGCTTCTTGTTCACAGCCTGGGTACGCCCACATCCTGGTGGGGTTCTTTTTAATGCTCTGCGTCTGTACACCATGAGCCCGTTTCCCTGCTGTCTGGCTGCTACGGCATTCCTGACATTAGACACAACGTTGCCAATAATACTGCCTGCAGCTGTTTTCAGATGAGGTTTGGCTAAATTAAACCCCTTTTTTAAAAGCGGCACAGCCATTCGGAATAGATTTCTGAATATTCCTCCTAGTCCGTGTCCATACTGGGTGATGGCTCCTGTGAAGTCCGGTAACTCCCGACCGGTCTGGTTCATATAATAGGTCAGATACCTCCCATCATCAGCTGTGTACGCTTTACGCATCATTTTAGTGCTGTTTCACGGGTCTAAAATGTAGTTTAACAATGACTTTTCCGTATGAGAATGGGATGAGCTGATTCTGGTCGTCTCGTAGATCAATTTGGATGTCCGTAATAGTTGAGCGTGACAACGATGTGTAGTGGGGTGTGTCGTAGCTCAGAGTGGGCATACGCTGGCTCTCATCAGAGATATTTATACAGCGGAGTAGTGGCACATGACTATCCCCGACCAACTGATAGTCCACAATGTCGCTATAAATAAATATATTATATTGACACCCATGAATGTCGGCAGGGTGTGGAGCTATACATTTTAAATGGGGGCTGATGTGTATTTCGAACACCGTGTCTGGGACAAAGCCAAGAATTTCGGCCAGACGTCCTTTGAAAACAATATGCCACCCATCCCCTCCAGTAAAAAATATTTTATTAGTGACATGGTTGTAGTTCATAGTTATGTGTGCCGTGGTCGGGTTAGACGCACATTTCATATTATATTCTTTAACGATGCTGGATATCGTATTATAATAGCCGACTGATAGCCGTATCTTGTTGATCAATCTCATCTTTGTGTCAAAGAATTCAATTTTGGAATCATTCTCAGTAAAACTATTCCAGACTCTGGGATACTGTATCTCAATAAAGCCTACCTCATACGGTTGTTGTAATATGATCGGTTTTGCCAGTTTTGTTCTGAACTGCCAAATCTCATTATTTGGGTAAACTAGTGGTGAAGCATTACTAGGTAACGTAACAAAAAATCCGTTCTTATTCATCGTTCCGATGCCTTGCACTATCAAATCAAAGTGACTAGTTTAAGGCTTTGTCATTGCTCTTTTATCTCACATCAACTATGTCTTTTTCAGAGACCCATGAATTGAATTTCTCTGGCCAGCCTAACCACTTCACTAGTACTAGATTTTTACGACCGGATTTCTTTCTAGCCACAACTTTCTCCATTTTAAACACTTTGTTTTTGTCTACAATTACGGGCTGTAACTCTGCTTCGTAAAAGGTCCCGGTCAATGTCTCCCCGCTATTGTCGTTTAGTATATAAACAGGAGGCGTCCTGCCTATACGCCTTGCTATTGTAAAAAACTCGTCTGTAAATGTTTAATGGTACCCTTTACGAAAAACGCCCCTATGTTTTGACAATCTGACGGTCTCGCGATTCTGAAATTTAAAAGCAATTCTGGGGTGTTTTAGTTTGTACGGATTGTTAAAAACTGTTTTCTCGTTGTCCTTATTCACTGTAGAGGGTGCCATTTTTATTGACCTATGATATGAATTATTGTAAACATTCACCAGATCTTGCAACGCATCGATGTATCTACGTGAGTTAACAGTGGTTAAATATTTCCACATACGAGTCTTAAAAGATCGATTGAAACGCTAACCACACTGGCTTTTGTCTCGTTTGATGTGGAGAAGTGATGAATTTTATACTGAGTCATCAATCTTTGAAAGCCCTTATTATAGAACTCTTTCCCCTCGTCTGTTTGAAGTTTCATAGGTACACGCCCCTGACACAATATTTCTTTAAAGGCACTTGTATCGGTGGGGCCCGATTTATCTTTAAGACATCTGACCCAGGCATACTTAGAAAACACATCGATACAAGTTAATATATACCGAACATTGTCGTTTTCTGCAGAATATTCAACCATATCGACCAGATCGGCCTGAAACTGTTTATCGATACTATTAACTAACACCCGATTCCTGGGGAAATGTCTCAAGGCAGGTGCATGTAGAGTATAAGCATCCTGATGCAACAGAAACTTTTTAACCGTGGGGATTGGCGGTGCCTCTCCCGTACATTCTTTGACTGCATTGCGAAGCTTATGCACCCCACTTAACCCTCCAGGGTGTGCTGGGTCATAATATATTTTTCGCATGACCCTCTCCATGATTCATATAGGATACAAGTGACCACATTAGTTTTATGTCAAGCTTTTTTATTCTACAACACACATGACAATTATGAGGACAGCGAAACCCCCTCTATTATGGATAGAGTTTTGACTAAAGTGGACACACCAGATTTACTGATTATGAAAACGTGTAGTTTTTGCAAAGCCTGTAAGACATCAATACATTGTTTTTCATTCACATACAGACTCAACACATCTATAAGCATCGTGTACGTAACCAGTATATGACATATATTCAGCATCTTGAAATCATGGGTGATGTTAGTTATGACGGCACAGAATGTCTCCACAACACTCTCACGATCTATTAGCATTGATAACAACATTTGCAACAAATCATCCCAAGATGGTGTACTATAATGTCTTCTAACAAGACCCATCAGTTTTTCTAGTGTACGCACGTCAATGCTATTTACACTACGCGTACTTTGGTACTTTTTAACATCATTCACCTTGACGGCAATGGCTTGGTCTAAAATACAGGATAAACAAGATATCACATATCTCTCAGTGATATGGTTATACATTACACGTAAACAATTCCATTCATATTCACACACAGTTTTTTCTCTCATATAAATCTCTCCAGTAGTCTCCAATTTCTCGAATTTCAGCCACTTTGACGACGTCCTCACCAATCATAGCATCATACATTTCTCGTATTTTGACTGTGACATCTTCCACAGATTTCAACTCTTGCAAAACAGCTTCTGCCACAACACGGATTCTTGCACCATCAGCACAGAGATGTTTCATTGACAGAAAGCATTGAACGACTGGGACAAATTTATCCATCAACAGTCTTTTCATAAGTTGTTCAAAATGTCTTGCATAGAACCCCTCTGGGATACTGCCCAAACACTCGTGCTGCTTCTGACTTGGATGATTGATCTGACAACCCTGGCAGATTTCCCCCCAATATCGGTAAAGTACTATATTGAGCAGATGTAGAGACGCTGTTTTAACACTGTCTATAAACAATGTTGTCACCATTCCATCAGATTGATCATTCCCCACAATGTCTGAACAAACATGTCCATCTGGCAGTTGTAAAACATCAGACGATTGGGGGAAGAACGGATGTCCTGGGGGGTTGGGGGAAGGTATCGGTGACCTGACCAAAAGAGAGGGCGGTAAAGGAGGGGACATATGTGGTGGTGCCAGGAAGCGCTCAGGGGACATATGTGATGATGATGATGATGAGAGCGATTGAGGAGATCCGGTTGCAGTCAGCGGAGCAAATAAGCCATGTTGGCTCGGATGCGTCCCGGGTGCTATACAGTTCCACTCCAAGCATTCTAGAGAAGAAATACACACATTACAGTCACTGTAAAACATAGTAACAGAGTAAGAAGCATTTTTAACTATTTTGCAATTAAACAGCACGTAGAATAGACCCACCGTCTTACTAATCTTTGTGTCTGACGATTTTAGGCCTGTACAGCGGTCTTGGCATGGACAGAAAGTGTTGTCCGTTGTCATCGAAAATCAACTTTTTTCTTATGGTATCATATGAGCTCCTTATCTGGTCTCTTCTGATGACATAGTCAACTGTATCAAACTGCTTCTTCAGAAACTACCAGTCACACCATTGTATAAAGAAGCCATTTTTAAACCACTTGTTGCATTCCTCGTTAGAAACAGGATATTGTTTTAATAGCCATTCTTCACGACCTCTGGTGGCAATAATCTTCTCCTTTTCTTCACATACACTGAGGAAAATGAAATCCTCAGAAGATCTTGTGAAACGGTCTGCTTCCACACGGTAGATTATGCCGTCTTTGCTGCTATCCCATTGGGACACATACACTATCTCAGGAAATCCAGGGCTGTCAAGGTCCTCACACACAACACTCCTAAAAAGCTTCCAGTCTTTCACCGAGATTGTGCACTCTGTTTTAGCTTTGCTAGATAGCCCCGCTACAACGCTAGTGTACACAGCTAATGCCACATACCCCTCGCTGTATCAAATGGAATAACAATATCCATTCTTACCCTCACATTCCATATCAGCAGTACACGACTCTGCCGTGCTTGGCGTAAAGATCTCTGGACCGGATCTCTTTTTCCGGGAGGCACAATTCACAGCAATAGGGTTATCTGTAATAGCAGTAGCTTCTCCAGTACTAGATGTTCCATTTAGGGGTGCACGGTTCAGTGCAAACGTGCTGGGTCTCAGTTCAAATGTAGTGGGTCTCAAATGTACTGCGAGAGTGTGTATCAAGTGTACCTTCTTCAGCCGGTGATCCATCTTGATATCCAAATAGACGTGTAGACATGGTTGTAAGGCGTTTTCCTCTTGCTGTCACCCAAAGGAGTTAAAAAGTGAAATGCACCGCTGGTCTGAAGGCAAAAAAAAAACGAACTGACAAGCTATCTAACAAATGCTAGCTAAAAAACATCAGGGAGTAGTGGACAGATAGACTGTAACAACGGCTTTTAAAGCAGACAAGCCACTCCCCCTGTATGAAGACTTTACAACACATTCCTAGCCAACACCCTTTTTTCTACGATGCGCTTCATAGGGTGCAGCCCACCTACACAAAGTTGACCGCGTCACAGACGTAATTACGTCTGTGAGAAACAACAGCACCCGGTGCAAACGTGAGGATGGGAATGACTACGACATGGTGCCTGTCATAATGTGCATGCCAACTACATTTAATTTAATAAATCAACACTTTGTGTTGTTATTGCCCTATTCCAGTCACTGTTGGTATATGTTTTAAAGGTACAATATGTAATATTTATATATATTAATGCAGCATAGACCTATTGTACTGATAACACAACGTGCTCATTAAGGTTTTTTTTAGTATGATTGTTTTAACCACAGTTAACAGCACTGAGCTGACCCATAATTAAGTTTGCCACGTAACGTAAGGATAAAGATGATTGTGCGAGCACATTGCGACGCTTCATGTCTCTCCAGATCTTGCAAATTAGTGGTAATATGCTTATCTCAAGTGTTTTTGGTAAAAACCGTTTAGCATACATATTGTACACCCGACAGGAACTTTTGGACATTGATTCCTGCAATTCTGATATCGTTATTAGCGTAATACCAGAGATCGCTAAACTAACGGCACCTCCGAACATCCCCACACCGACCAAATGGACATGCAAACATCGCTGCAGAGAGAGTCTTGCAGTGGAAATCGAGCAAGGCTAAAGCTAACTCCACATCGATTCGCTCTTTCAAGCCTTTTCCTCGCCAATGTTTGCTCGCTGGCGAACGAAATGGATGAACGGCGGGTGCGGATCACCACACACAGAGTGATTTTGGACTGCAACATCATGATTGCAGATCCAGAGAGTTTACATCTACTGTAGTAACAGCGGCCTATATACCACCGGATGCTAATGCTAAGATTGCCATGAAAGAACTGCATTCTGTTATTAGTAAACAACAAACCCTGCATCCAGAGGCAGCCTAGATTGTCGCGGGTAACTTCAACCACCCAAATTTAAAGACTGTACTGCATAAATTCCATCGAAATGTATCATGCCCTACAAGAGGAGAAAAGATTTTAGACCAAGTCTACACAAATATGGCTGATGCATACAAAGCTGCTCCCCTCCCCCATCTAGGACAGTCAGATCACCTCTCATTGTGTCTACTGCCGAAGTATTCAGCACTCATCAAACGTGTGAAACCAACAGTAAGAACAGTCAAAGTGTGGCCAGAGGGAGCTGACTTGGCACTTCAGCAGCGTTATGACTAGCATACTGACTGGAGAGTGTTCGCAACTCAGGCCACTCATGACTCCCACACAGACATTGATTCATATGCCTCCTTCATTCTGGACTGTATCAACTCAAACATCAACATTGTCACCACTCTCAAACGGATTACCACTTTCCCTAATCAGAAGCCATGGATGAACAGTGAGGTCACACTCCTGCTGAAGGCACGAGATATTGCATTCAGATCAGGTGATGCTCAAGCCTATAACTCATCCAGGGCTAACCTGAAAAGGGGCAAAAAGGCCAAGCTCAACCACAAGCTAAAGATTGAGGATCACTTCAAGAACTACTCTGACCCCCAAGCATGTGGCAAGGCATCCAGGCCATCACAGATTACAGAACTACTAAATCCACCCCCTCTGTCAACGACACCTCCTTGTCTGATGAGCTGAACAACTTCTATGGCCGCTTTGATAGGGACAACAAGGAGGTGGCCATCAAGGCTGTGGTCTCTGCAGATCACCAGCCCCTCACACTCTCCACCAATGATGTCTGTGTGGCACTGAGCAGGACTAATGCATGAAAGGCTGATGGTATCCCCGGATGCATACTTAAGGCCTTTGCTTTGACTGAGGTTTGGACTGACATATTTAATCTGTCACTAGCCCAGGCACGATAAGGTGACGGGAACCATCACCTTATCGTGGTGGAGAGGTTTGTGTATCTCTATGACCCTGAGGGCTGTGTTGTCTGGAGCGTTGTGCTCCTGGTAGGGTCTCCCAAGGCAAAGTGGTCTCAGGTGAGGGGCCAGACAAAGAATGGTTCAAAAACCCTATGACACAACGAGGTAGCGATGGAGTGACCCTGCCCGGAGGAAGCCCGGGGCCCCCGTCTGGAGCCAGGCCCAGACGGAGGGCTCATCAGCGAGCGTCTGGTGGCTGGATTTGCCACGGAGCCCGGTCGGGCACAGCCTGAAAAAGCTATGTGGCTCCCATCTCTCCAGCCCATGGGCCCACCACCTGTGGGAGGAACCGCTGGGGTCGGGTGCGCTGCCAAATGGGTGGCAGTGAAGGTCAGGGGCCTCGATGGACCAGACCCGGGCGGCAGACGCTGGCTCTGGGGACGTGGAACGTCACCTCTCTGTGGGGGAAGGAGCCGGAACTGGTGCGTGAGGTGGAGCGCTACCGGTTAGATCTGGTGGCGCTTACCTCTACGCACAGTCTCGGTTCTGGAACCATACTCCTGGAAAGGGGTTGGACTCTTTTCTTCTCCGGAGTTGCCCAGGGTGTGAGGCGCCGGGCGGGTGTGGGGATACTCACAAGCCCCCGGCTGAGCGCCGCTATGTTGGAGTTTACCCCGGTGGACGAGAGGGTCGCCTTCCTACGCCTGCAGGTTGTGGGGGCGGAAACTCTGACTGTTGTTTGTGCATATTGTAGGATTCTCGTAGGGGACAGATTTGATCATTGGCAAATTATCAAAGATGTTTTATCAATATTAATAAAGTTATGAATATGGTTATTAATAACTTTATCAAATCGACAAACAATCAAAACGGGGCACCACCCTGCAAGTCAGGGACCAATAATCAAACTGTGGAACAGTCTCATTTCTGTGGTAATCCTTTAAAAAGGAAATAAAGGAAGGGGTGAATCCAAGCACGGACCTGATCGACCAGCGATTATTACAACAAGTACACAAATAATCACAAGCAACTGCTAATTAAGTATAATAAGATTTATTAACGTCACAATTATCAGTAGCTAATCAATAATCCTTCAATAATAAACATATATCTTTTACCATATCACAACCAAAACAAAACCAAAAAAAACAACAAAGCAGCATGTGTCATGGACACGTCTGTGTGTGTGTGTGTGTGTTGTGTGTGTGTGTGTGTGTGTGTGTGTGTGTGAGCGCAAGAGAGGAGCCGGAGTCAAAATGTAGTCCTAACACAAAAACCAAACTGGCTACTCCTGTGAGCTGCACAAAACTATTTAGCCTCAAGAGGGCGGTAGTGGTGCTGCGTGCACGGGGAGGGGCTGAAGAAGCCGAGGGGGTTGCTAGGCAACGCGCACGCTTAGCCTAGTATGCTAGGTCATGTGTTAGCTCTGTACAAGGTGATGCCGACTCCACGTGTGAAACTAGCCCCATTAGCTCGGGAGCTACAAGCTAGCTTGTGTCCGTGTAGGTGTATGTGTGTGTGTGTGTGTGTATAATTAGTAAAAGGAGACGCAGATACGGAAAGAAGGGAAAACACTCTGATCTTAGTTATTGATAATGACCCAGTTCCCCTCAGCCACTCAGGTCTGGGCTAACGTGTAGTTAGGACAGACTGTGAGACTTTTGTTTTGCTGAGGAAAACGTCACTATAACCACTCCAGTGGCTAACATCTGATTTTCGCGAGTTTCTCGCTGACAGTAATTAAAACTCTATGAAAGGAGTGATTAAGCAGGTAGCAATTACAGTTATACCCAGCTACTTCACACAACATCAACAGTACCATGATCTATTGATACATTCACAGAACAGATTAATAATCACATATGGACCAGTACATGATTAAATCAGATCACCTTAATGGCAACAACTGGTAGCGAACCCTTTGCTCATTAATAAACACACTACTTATCTCTGCCCAGACGTAAGCCTTCTTACGGTGTGTTCAGTCCGTTTGTTTCTGTCCATAGATTTCCCCAGAAATGAAACAGAACGACTCCCTTGGCGCTCATCAGCAGCCACGGAGAAACTTCCCTCCAAAAAGGCAACAAGGGGGCAAGTTTAGTCGACTTTGAGAAGAATACGTCGTTTCCTTCTCACTGCAGATATGAAAACACTGGTGCGTTTTCAAGGATCCACTTTCTCCAGAAAATGGAAGTTCAGCACAAGCGCTTGCGCGCCTCCTTTCAGCAACGGGAGTTGCAGTGAAGACCAGGGAGTTTCCTAGGGTCAGGTTATTTATAGGTTAAGACCCCCTGCTGTGTTTATGGTCCCGCTGAACCAATAGGAAGACTCGAAACTCTTGAAAGGGTGAAGACTACAATCTTGTAGTTCCTTGACTTCCTGCCAGTTGTGAGACGTTTCCCTTCTGGCTGGCACTTTCGCATAGAGGTGTGAATTACCCCGGCTTTGGGGTTTACATGCAGGCCAAGATTCCTTTGTCTTGGAGCACATGTGTGTCCTGTATCCAGAGGTCAGTTTAATCTGAGGCCTTTTGGTTAAAATCAGATTTAACCAGCTTCTTGGTCCCCAACAATATGCACCAAACAAGAGTTTGGAGTATTCGGCCTTCTTGGAGACCTTGACTGGAAACCTGCATGGGGCTCCAGTGGGGGACTCCATTGTTCTGCTGGGGGACTTCAACGCGCACATGGGCAATGATGGAGACACATGGAGAGGCGTGATTGGGAGGAATGGCCTCCCTGATCTAAACCAGAGTGGTTGTTTGTTGTTGGACTTCTGTGCTAGTCATGGATTGTCTATAACAAACACCATGTTCGAACATAGGGATGCTCATAAGTGTACTTGGTACCAGAGCAAAGGTCAATGATCGATTTTATAATCGTTTCATCTGATCTGAGGCCGTACGTTTTGGACACTCGGGTGAAGAGAGGGGCGGAGCTGTCAACTGATCACCATCTGGTGGTGAGTTGGGTCAGGGGGTGGGGGAAGACTCTGGACAGACCTGGTAAGCCCAAACGGGTAGTTCGGGTAAATTGGGAACGTCTGGAGGAGGCCCCTGTCCGACAGACTTTCAACTCACACCTCCGGCGGAGCTTTTCGTGCATCCCTGTGGAGGCTGGGGACATTGAACCCGAGTGGACAATGTTCCAAGTTTCCATTGCTGAAGCTGCGGCGAGGAGCTGTGGTCTTAGGGTCTTAGGTGCCTCAAAGGGCGGTAACCCACGAACACCATGGTGGACACCGGTGGTCAAGGAAGCCGTCCAAGTGAAGAAGGAGTCTTTCCGGGATATGTTATCCCAGAGGACTCCGGAGGCAGTTGCAGGGTACCGAAGGGCTGCAGCCTCTGCCGTGAAAGAGGCAAAGCAGCGGGTGTGGGAGAAGTTTGGAGAAGACATGGAGAAGGACTTTCGGTCGGCACCAAAGTGCTCCTGGAAAACTGTTCGCCACCTCAGGAGGGGGAAGCGGGGAACCATCCAAGCTATGTACAGTAAGGATGGGACACTGTTGACCTCAACTGAGGAGGTAATAGAGCGGTGGAAGGAGCACTTTGAGGAACTCCTGAATCCGACTAATACGTTAGAGGCAGAGCTGGAGGATGATGGGGGATCATTGTCAATTTCCCAGGCGGAAGTCGCTGATGTAGTCAAACAACTCCACAGTGGCAAAGCCCCTGGGATTGATGAGATCCGTCCAGAAATGCTCAAGGCTCTGGGTGTGGAGGGGCTGTCCTGGTTGACACGCCTCTTCAACATTGCGTGGAAGTCTGGGACAGTGCCAAAGGAGTGGCAGACCGGGGTGGTGGTTCCCCTTTTTCAAAAGGGGGACCAGAGGGTGTGTGCAAATTACAGGGGTATCACACTTCTCACCCTCACCGGTAAAGTCTACTCCAAGGTGCTGGAAAGGAGGGTTCGGTCGATAGTCGAACCTCAGGTTGAAGAGGAACAATGCAGATTCTGTCCTGGTCGGACCAGCTCTTCACTCTCGCAAGGATCCTGGAGGGAGCATGGGAGTATGCCCAACTGGTCTACATGTGTTTTGTGGATCCGCATTGTTCCTCTTCAACCGCTACATCCAGTCACTGTTCCATTATTAATGTGACTACTATCGCCACTGTTCATCACACCCCCAACCGGCTCGTCAGACACCGCCTACCAAGAGCCTGGGTCTGTCCGAGGTTTCTTCCCAAGAGGGAGTTTTTCCTCGCCACTGTCGCACTGCTTGCTCTTGAGGGAATTACTGGAATTGTTGGAATTGTTGGGGCTTTGTAAATTATAGAGTGTGGTCTAGACCTACTCTATCTGTAAAGTGTCTCGAGATAACTTATGTTATGATTTGATACTATAAATAAAATTGAATTGAATTGAATTGGATCTGGAAAAGGCTTATGACCGGGTCCCCCGGGAGATACTGTGGGAGGTGCTGCGGGAATATGGGATGAGGGGGTCTCTTCTCAGGGCCATCCAATCTCTGTACGACCAAAGTGAGAGCTGTGTCCGGGTTTTCGGCAGTAAGTCGGACTCGTTTCAGGTGAGGGTTGGCCTCCGCCAGGGCTGCGCTCTGTCACCAATCCTGTTTGTAATATTTATGGACAGGATATCAAGGCGTAGTCGGGTGGGGATGGGTTGCAGTTCGTTGCGGGGGATCTCATCGCTGCTCTTTGCAGATGATGTGGTCCTGATGGCATCATCGGCCTGCGACCTTCAGCACTCACTGGATCGGTTCGCAGCCGAGTGTGAAGCGGTTGGGATGAGGATCAGCACCTCTAAATCTGAGGCCATGGTTCTCAGCAGGAAACCGATGGAGTGCCTACTCCAGGTAGGGAATGAGTCCTTACCCCAAGTGAAAGAGTTCAAGTACCTTGGGGTTTTGTTCGCGAGTGAGGGGACAATGGAGCGGGAGATTGGTCAGAGAATCGGCGCAGCGGGTGCGGTATTACATTCAATTTATCGCACCGTTGTGACAAAAAGAGAGCTGAGCCAGAAGGCAAAGCTCTCGATCTACCGGTCAGTTTTCGTTCCTACCCTCACCTATGGTCATGAAGGCTGGATCATGACCGAAAGAACGAGATACAGGGTACAAGGTACAAAATGGGTTTCCTCAGGAGGGTGGCTGGCGTCTCCCTTAGAGATAGGGTGAGAAATTCAGTCATCCGTGAGGAGCTCGGAGTAGAGCCGCTGCTCCTTCGCGTCGAAAGGAGCCAGTTGAGGTGGTTCGGGCAGCTGGTAAGGATGCCCCCTGGGTGCTTCCCTAGGGAGGTGTTCCAGGCACGTCCAGCTGGGAGGAGGCCTCGGGGAAGACCAAGGACTAGGTGGAGGGATTATATCTCCAACCTGGCCTGGGAACGCCTCGGGATCCCCCAGTCGGAGCTGGTTAATGTTGCTCGGGAAAGGGAAGTTTGGGGTCCCCTGCTGGAGCTGCTCCCCCCGCGACCCGACACTGGATAAGCGGATGAAGATGGATGGATAGCCCAGGCAGCTGTACCCGCATGCTTTAAAACCACCTTCATCGTGCCGGTGCCAAAACACTCCACTCCAACAAGCCTTATTGAGTTACGTCCAGTTGCACTCACCCACATCATTATGAAGTGCTTCAACAGGTTGATCCTGGCCCATCTCAAGACCTGCTTAAACCCTCACTCTAATTTGCCTACCGTCAGAACAGGAGCACAGAGGATGCCATCTCTGTGGCACTTCACTCTGCCCTGTCCCACCTTGACAATAGCAACACCTATGCTGTTCATTGACTTTAGTTCAGCATTCAACACCATCATCCACTCCAAACTGATCACCAAACTCAGGGGCCATCCACACGGAAACATTTTTTGTGCAAACGCACATCTTTTGCATCGTTTGGGCCGACCGTTTAAACGAATCCTGTAAACGCACTGCCTGAAAACGCACTTTTTTTAAACCTGGTCTCAGGGTGAAAAAATTCGAAAACGGCTCTCGTTTGGCTCTGTTTGGCTCTGTTTGGACGGTGAATATGAATACATCGTATCGATGATGTCATCGCCACACCCCTCGACCTCTTACCAGCATTAGTGCTAGTGCACGGCCACACACGACTGCGGTGAAGCTAAGCGAGCATTTCCCATCTCCATGCTCAAACCAGTTCACTTCATCTAAATACTTTGTCTCTGCTCCCTGACCCTTCCCTCTGCCCTGCCGGTCCTGGATTCTACACAAGATATATTGCTAATGTTTTGTAGCCAACGTTAAACATCGCTAAAGTAGCTGACCGCTAGAGCAGCGACGTAGCTAAAGTTAGCTGCTATGGTTGTTTATAAAGTGGAAGTAGACAATTTATCAACTAGCTAACTAATCTTTCTGCTTATCAACTCCTTGAACGGATTATAGTAACTTTTACCTCGGCTTATTGTAGAAAGGCTACCGCAAGAAAATTGTAGATTATCAAAAAAACATCATTCATGGATCATTGGTGTTTGTTTGACTGCCGATGTTAGCTAGCAGAGCTAACGTTAGCGCGACGGGTAAAAAAAAGATCGTTTTGGTACGTGTGGACGTGGCCTCAGTGAACTGGGCATCAATGCCTCCCTCTGTAACTGGATTCTTTAATTCCTAACCAACACACCTCAGTCTGTTAAGTTAGATAATCACACGTCCTCAATCATCACCCTGAACACTGGCGTACCACAGGGATGTGTGCTGAGCCCTCTCCTGTACTCCCTCTTCACCTACGACTGCACACCTGTACATGGTTCTAACATCATTGTCAAGTTTGCAGATGACACTAAATTGATTTGTCAAATCAGCAACAATGATGAGACGGCCTACAGGGAGGAGGTCCACCACCTAACATCGTGGTGCACTGACAACAACCTGCCTCTCAACACCAAGAAGACCAAAGAGCTCATTGTGTCTATATGCAGGAAAAGCCCTTTCATTATTATTGCTTTGCTCCCGTCATAATAGCTACGGCCACTAGAACGCGCTGCTGCCTACTAAGAAATGTAAATATAGGTCATAATTACTGCTTGGTGAGGACGTGCTAATGGTCGTATTTCTTCATCTGTCTTTTTAAGTGTATTTGTCATCTATTGTGAATCACATTATATTGCAGCTTTTTGTATAACATGTTCTTTATTCAGTATGAACAATATTACTTAAATTATTATTTATATTATTAATATTGAAAAACTGATTTAATGATTTCTTGGTTATCATAAGTAGTTGCCATACATTTTCTGTTGATTGCCTATTTGATTAACAACTACAGCCATGAAATGGGAAAGAAAGAAAGAAAGAAAGAAAGAAAGAAAGAAAGAAAGAAAAGAAAGAAAGAAAGAAGGAAAGAAAGAAAGAATTCATCTTTGCTTAAATTGTATTTTATTGACCTATGTTGTTCTTTAACATGCTAAGAGTAGATGGTCAGATTTCAATTAGATGTGTATCCCTGGTAATGAGGCCAGACTGCTGATGTGCACACCCTCTGACTTGAAAAGATTTAAAAGAAGCAGACACAGGGTTTCATCTCAGTTGCAAAGCAGTCACAACATGACTGCAGCTAGACAGCTGATGAATGTAAATATTCAGGCAATGTCATAAACTGTTAAATAAGGCAAATGGTAAGTTTGGAGAATCTGTGTTATTGTAAGAATTGATATCTTTACTGTCTGCAGGCTGAATATTGCTTGTGTGTTAATGCAGTGAGTCCAGAATGAACATAACTGTGACATTTAAACTAATTTTATTTCTGCAAATCTCCAACAAAATGTAACATTGTCAACTGTTCATCTTGTGCAAACTTGAAAGGTTGTCATGTGAACCAAACAGATGATCATGATAAACTCTACACAGGTTTCATATTTCACGTTTGGTGCATACTTTAATATTGGGCTCTTTAAATACTTATTTTTCCTGATTATTATGTGTTGTTATGCTGTAATTATTTGTGCTAATCTATTGCTGATTGTGGTTATCTGTAAGAACAGAAGCTTACATGAACCTATGTACCTTTTTCTGTGCAGCCTGTTTGTAAATGAACTGTTTGGTAGTACAGGGTTGTTTCCATTCCTTCTGGTTCAGATCTTTGCTGACATTCACACTGTTTCTGCTCCATTTTGTTTCTTGCAGATTTTCTGTGTGTATGCATATGCAACTATACAATTTCATAATTTATCCATCATGTCTTACGACAGATATCTTGCTATCTGTTATCCTCTGCAATATAACACACACATGACATCCATCAAGGTTGCCATGCTTATTGCTGTAACATGGATATACCCATTTGTTGGAGTCGCTGTCACAATATCTTTGAGTGCTCCTTTACAGCTGTGTGGGAACATCATTAACACAGTTTACTGTGATAACTACTCTATTGTAAAACTGGCCTGCTCTGAAACTAGAGTCAATAACCTTTATGGACTCATTTACACTTGTCTTGTAGTCTTTGGACCTCTCAGTTTAATCCTTTACACCTACATCAAGATCCTTAAAGTGTGTTTTTCTGGTTCTAAACAGACCAGACAGAAAGCTGTCAGTACCTGCACACCTCACCTCGCTTCTCTACTCAACTTTTCTTTTGGTTCTTTCTTTCAAATATTACAGAGCAGGTTTGATATGAGCAGTGTACCCATGATGTTGCGAAATCTTTTGTCATTATACTTTCTGACTTGCCAACCAATCTTTAACCCTTTAATGTATGGACTGCAAATGTCTAAAATACGTAGCTTATGTAAAGTCGTCTTGTCATACTTTAGTAACGATTCAAACAGACCTTGTCGATACATTATTTGGAAAATGACGTAGAAACTAGAAATAATGGCCATTGTTGAGTTTAAAAAGGTTAAAACAATGCTGATCTTTGATATCAATGTACTTTTATGTTTTGATATATTGACAATGTATGCTGCAGCTGAGTTAGGCAGGAAAACTGCATTTCAATCAACATCCTGCCCTCTGCAGCTTATTGTGCTAATTATATCATGTCTGTCACTTAGCATACAGGAGGAAGCTCTTTGTTTACACGGCAGGAAGATTGTGTTGATTAGATTAAGACCAAAAGACTAACTTGAAAAGAATCAACATCCACATGGTAGGATCTTGTTTGTGACTGGAAGTAACCTCAAAAACCTCTGGAAATAACGTTGTCTTTTGGGCGACGACAGACCAGTGGAGGAAGTTTTCATCCAAGAAGCCGCCCACAACTTCAAGGGAATATATTTGTAAAACTTAGAAGGGAGAAGCATCTTTTCAGTTCACTGCAGCGTTAAAAGTTGTTTTTGTCATGCCATTTTCTTATTAAATCTTTTTGTTAATCTTCATTGGACCAATCCTCTCTTTCCTCAAAATTCAAGAAAACGCAGCACCATCTAGAGAAGTTGAGTTGTGAGAATCAGTGGATAAACAGGCAGGTGTTTTGGCAAGTGACCAGCTAATGATACCTCACCTTTCACCACTGCAGCGCCCCTGACCTGGATACATTAAAATACTTTATCAAAGCCTAACACTTTAGATAAGCCTTAACCATGTAGAAAGATAAAGTGTCACCTGCTGTTATTTGCTGGTTTTACTGTTTTACTTGCTTTTAATGTGCTTCATTGTAAAGTGTCTTTGAGTACTGTTAGAAAAGTTATGCTTATTTCATTTTAGTGTTAAACTATTTGCTTCATCTGTGTGCAAACTATTTCTGTCTCCCACGAGATAATCATGACCTTGTGAAAAGCACAGAATGCCCCTGAGGGCAGAGTGTGTGTGGAGAAGACACCGGGCCTGACCAGAGATAAAGACAGTATGTCTTTTGTAATATTACTCGCTGATTCTTATAAAAAGACACTGTTGTGAGCAAATCTTCAGTAATTTTTCTGTACTTGCTGTGAGTGCAGTAGAACTGACTCCACTAATTATCCTAACAAGTACCTTGAAAAGCGCTATATGAATAAATTGTATTATTACTGTTAATGCTAGGGATGGGGGGGAAATGGATACAGCATAGTATAGCAACATGTATCGTGACAATACCATATTGTTACGCAGAAGCCAGGTATTTATTATTTTTAAATACAAATTGCACTTGAGAATTTTACTTTTAGGTACTAGAATAACAAAAGAAAAAAAGAAAAATTGAAGTGAGATGAACAATCAAAGAAAATGTATATTTTAAAGATAAAACAGATGATAACTTTTTCCTTTGGGGACATGGTCTTTTTTGTGTATTTGTTATCTTTGGGATTTTCCTTGGCTCAGAATGGGCCTTTGGGGGGGGAGACATATTAAGAGGGAGGGGGTGTTCTGGTGGTCATACCCATTGAGCATCTAATACTTTATCTCTTGCATCCTGATACACAAGTATGCACCAAATAAATGGTGGAAACGACACAAAATTCTGGATGAGGGCGTTTACATCCGATTGTGGGCCAGACCAGAGTACACTTGACCCCAAAGTCCAGTTGGTCCAACTGTGGGCCGCTGCTGCAAAATGTTTTTAAAAGAAACTCTGAACTAAGCATGATGTACATTTCCGTTGCTTTAATTTAATAAATCAACACTTTGTGTTGTTATTGCCCTATTCCAGTCACTGTTGATATGTTTTAAAGGTACAATAGGTAGTATTGATATTTATTAATGCAGCAGAGACCTAATGTATTGATAACACAACATGCTCATTAAGGTTCTTTTAGTACATGATTTTTTAACTATGGTTAACAGCACTGGGCTGACCCATAATTAAGTTTGCCATGTAACGATAGCTGTATGGATAGACGACTGTAAGATATTGTGTAATTTCCTCTAATTTGATGGTAATTTAGACACCTAGCACCCCCCTGTCTGCAGACCGGCTCCGCTGCGTGTCGGCTCTGTGCTCTGCCGTCCGTCAATACCCACCAGGTCCGGATTTGTTGCGTAACGGCTGCAGCCATGACTGACTGCTGAAATCACAAGGACCCACAAGATCTCGCGAATTCAGGTAGAATAGAACCACAAAACCAACAACAGTTCATTTCCACCAGTCTGTGCTGTGTTTTCAAGGTGTAGTGCAAGGAAATATAATCCGCCATGAGCACAGTATATTTTATTTTGAAAAGTAACCAGATGTTTTATTTTGTATCTGTGCTCGACTTCCTATCCCGCACTATCTGTCGTGTGCTGAAATGCTGCGGAGCTCTCCGGCAAAAATAGAAGCTCTGCGTATCTGCCATTCAGCAGGTCCGCAACCAGTGGAAATTGGGGGTAACCCTCTCTTAGCTCAACTGCATGTGTTTACAGCAGCGTGGCTAACATCAACAACAGAAGCTGCAGTTACCCACAAACCATCAGGTGTATCTCAACTACGGATCTGATTGTAGCCCAAAATACACAACATTTCCTGGCCTATTATAATAGATGTCCTAAGAAAATAACAACCCTAACACTAACCAGAGTACACTTGACCCCAAAGTCCAGTTAGTTGAAGAGCACACTGCGTACTCTACCGGGCACAGTTGGTTGATCCAGCGGGAGGCTGAGAGCTCCGTGGCAGACAGCAGCTGCTCCTCCTCCGTCCAGGAGCAGAGCTTCATCTTGCTGCGCCGCCGGTCCCCGGGGCAGCAGAGTCACCGGAAGAGTTCGGTACAGAATGACTATGGACTAGGGTTGGGTATCGTTTGTATTTTTATAATTCCAATGCTGAACCCGTACTTTTAAAACCATTCCAATTCCTAAACCGATTCTTGAAAAACTGAAAAATGACATCAAAGAAAGGCTTTTACATCCGTTTTGGTGAGCCCAGAGGGAAAATATGGCATTTTAAAAGTAGCCTACATTCACGGTAGCTAGGTAACGGTAGACTACAGAGAAAGTGGAACCGAAATGAGGAACCGAATTGGAACCATATTGGAACCGGGTTTCGGTACCCAACCCTACTCCGGACGGTAAAAGTTAGATCCCATTAGCCCCTGCTTCACAGAGGAGCATTCAGGTCCAGTCAAAACAATGCAGCGCTGGCTTATCGGCGCCAGACGCATGTCAAATATAGCAGCTGTGGATGAGAAAGGAGTTAACTGCTGGAACTCAAATACTTTTATGCGCTGGTGATTAAACTTTGATGCTGGCTCACACCTTTTTGGGGGTGGCGCCAAAAATGTCTGTATGCAGGAAAAACCCTTTTCATTATTATTGCTTTGCTCCCTTCATAATTGGTACGCCCACTGGAAGGCGCTGCTGCCTACCAATAAATGTAAATATAAGTCATAATTACATAATATTTACTAAATAATATTACTTAAATTATTGTTCATATTATTAATATTGAAAAATGACTTTAATGATTTCTTGGGTATCATAAATAGCCATACGTTTTCTGTTGATTGACTATTTGATTAACAACTACAGCCATGTGAAATGGGAAAGAAAGAATCAATTCATGTTTGTTTATATTTTTTTTTACTGACCTATCTTCTTTTTTAACATGCTAAGAGTAGATGTTCAGACATCAGTTAGATGTGTATCCCTGGTAATGAGGCCAGACTGCTGATGATCACACCCTCTGACTTGAAAAGATTTAAAAGAAGCAGACACAGGGTTTCATCTCAGTTGGAAAGCAGTCACAACATGACTGCAGCTAGACAGCTGATGAAAGTAAATATTCATGCAATGTCATAAACTGTTAAATAAGGTAAATGGTAAGTTTGTAGAATCTTTGTTATTGTAATAATTGATGTCTTTACTTTCTGCAGGCTGAATACTGCTTTGTGTTAATGCAGTGAGTCCAGAATGAGCATAAATGTGACATTTAAACTAGTTTGATTTCTGCTAATCTCCTACAAAATGTAACATTGTCAATTGTTCATCTTGTGCAAACTTGAAAGGCTGTGTTGTGATCCACACTCTAATTATGATAAACTCTACACAGGTTTCATATTTCACTTTTGGAGCATACTTTAATATTGGGCTCTTTAAATACTTATTTTTCCTGATTATTATGTGTTTTTATGCTTTAATTATCTGTGCCAATCTATTGCTGATTGTGGTTATCTGTATGAACAGAAGCTTACATGAACCTATGTACCTTTTTCTGTGCAGCCTGTTTGTAAATGAACTGTTTGGTAGTACAGGGTTGTTTCCATTCCTTCTGGTTCAGATCCTCTCTGAGATTCACACTGTCTCTGCTCCCTTCTGTTTCCTGCAGACTTATTGTGTGTTTGCATATGCAGCTATACAATTTCATAACTTGTCCATCCTGTCTTATGACAGATATCTTGCTATCTGTTATCCTCTGCAATATAACACACGTATGACATCTAACAAGGTTACCGTGCTTATTGCTGTAACATGGTTATACCCATTTGTTGGAGTTGCTGTCTTGATATCTTTAAGTGCTCCTTTACAGCTGTGTGGGAACATCATTAACAAAGTATACTGTGATAACTACTCTATTGTCAAACTGGCCTGCTCTGACACCAGAGTGAATAATATTTATGGACTATTTTGTTTACATATGTTTTTAGTTTTTTTTTTTTTGGACCCATTCAACAGGTTTAAAAATGTACACGTACCTCAAAAAAAAAATTATACTTGCTTCTCTGCTCAACTTTTTCTTTGGTTCTTTCTTTGAAATAGTACAGAGCAGGTTTGATATGAGCAGTGTACCCATGATGTTGCGCATTTTTTTGTCATTATACTTTCTGACTTGCCAACCAATCTTCAACCCTTTAATGTATGGACTGCAAATGTCAAAAATACGTAGCTTATGTAAAAGTATTATCCTTGGTAAAATGTAAACTAAAGTTAAAGAGGGTTTGGTTGGTTGGTGACTCCCATAAATCAATTTGTAGGAAACTTATGTAGAACTACAGTCTTCTGAGAAAAATGTACTTGTGAAAACCAGTGGAGTACTGGGCAGGTGTTTTGGCGAGTGACCGGCTAATGATACCTAACCTTTCACCAGCGATGATGAAAGGTAAAGTATCATTAACTTGTCATACCTCTTGAACTCCCTACCCATAGACATCTGTAACTGAACTGAGATGGACACATTAAAATGACTTATCAAAGCCTAACACTTTAGATAAGCCTTAACCCTGTATTAAGATAACATTTCACCTGCTGTTATTTCCTGGTTTTACTGTTTCACTTGCTTTTAATGTGCTCTATTGTAAAGTGTCTTTGAGTAACTTGGAAAGTGCTATATAGATAAAATGTATTATTATTATTATAATTATTAATATTCTTATTATTAAATGCTAGGGGGGGGGGATTTAATACAGCATAAAATCCTGATATTTTCTGTGGCAATCCTATATTGATGCACTGAAGCCAAGTATCGTTTTTATATATATATATATATATATATATATATATATATATATATATATATATATATATATATATAGTAATTGCAGATATTATTTAAACTTCCGGGTACTATAATAAAAAATGTCATTCATTAATTTACATAACAAAATCTTGCTATATATATTTTGATATCTTTGAGTCTTCCTTTACAGCTATGTGGTGTAGAAATATTTCTATAATTTAGATGTGTTAATTTCAGTATTAAAGTTGTATTCCCTGTATAATGGGACACACAGGATAGTTAGATAAAGCTTTGATTACCTTATAGTTCAGGAATGTGTTTTTCTGTACCAGGCAGAGAGTTGGAATGCAGGTGGTGGCCCTTGGGTCTGTCTGTGTGTGTGAGAGCTGGAAGATCTTCCCGGAGACAGGAGAGGGACGCCTCTTCAAGGAAGATAATAAAACATTAGGGAAATGGTTAGGGGGGGGTCATAATTTGACATAGACTTTGCTGACTTGAACTCCATATACTGGTGTCTGAAGTTGGAGAAACTTAGTCATTTTGAGAATCCACACATGTGTTGTGATTTAAATGCTGGACTTCAGT
The DNA here is from genome assembly GCF_010015445.1 of Perca fluviatilis. Taxonomy (NCBI): domain Eukaryota; kingdom Metazoa; phylum Chordata; class Actinopteri; order Perciformes; family Percidae; genus Perca; species Perca fluviatilis. Next base: position 6,672,198 of record NC_053113.1, read on the forward strand.
AAACTTTGCTTAACTGAACTCTTCGTCTCAGATTGATCCTAGTGTTCTGGTAAACTTAAGTCCGATATAAGAAGGCGGGGGAATTAATAAATTGGAGTCAGATTTGACAGACCTTAGGGCCTTATTTTTTACATACTGTAATTCCCTTCAGTGGCAATGTCATTAACAAAGTGTACTGTGACAATTACTCCATCGTTGAACTGGCATGCTCCAACACCATAGTTAATGGAACTGTTTATGTAAACAGTTATTGTTATACTTTTAATATTTACACTTACATGTGTAGAGTTTATCATGATCCTTGTTTTGTTTTCCAACACAATTTCAATTAAAACAGGATGAAAGTTGTTATGATTATATTTTGATTAAAAGACAAAATTAACGTTTGTTTTGCTGACAAATGTTGATCGGATAAGTCCTACTCTGCCTCTGATTGGCTAGTATTCGTTGCCTTCTTCACAGAATGCGTCACAAAGAGAAAAAAAAAACACTGCCTGAGCCGGGTCGCTAGATGATGGCAGGCTTAAAGCTGAACATTAAAATTCCACTTCATAAAAAGGTTGCTGACCCCTGAGCTAGAGCATCCGGTATATTTTCTAAATAAACACCCTGTGAAGACTCCCGATCATATATTACAACACTACACTATTTTAACAACAAAACACAGCTGTTCTGTCCTCTGCCTGGAATCATGTGAAATCATGCCACCTATTGGACTTTCCTTTTCAGGTGTGTTGCACACGTGAAGCAGGAAACAGGAAGTAGGAAATAGGTCGTTTTTAAAATGCTCATGCTTCTCTGTTTGCAATTAATGCAATCAATGCCAGTACCAGAAGCAATCACTTTCAATCTTTGGTTGTAATGCTTAGAAAAGCAATGGCTGTAAGTGAACCTTTTTTACCAATGTATAGCAGCCTGATTTGAAGTGTATTTGTGGCAGGTGATGCTTAACACTAGCCTGGATGGCAGCCGAACTTAGCCCCGCTAAGGACTTGATCCGTTGAGGAGCAATTATGCTTGAACAAGATCTGTTCGGACCAATCAAATTGTCAGACAGATGATCAACAGTGACAGAATCAACCACGTCACCAAAGAGCGCTTGGGTTGAATTTGTTTACAACAGGTGGCTGCCGCTGGAGAATTGAGATGTGGAGATTCCACCATCGCGTCTGTTACAGACGATATCGACAGCGCATTAATTTTAAAATCCTCAACCGGCCTGTCTCAAACCAGCTGATGGTGTGGTTGCGACTCAGCTGTTCAAGTGGCAGAGGCTGGTTTTAGAATGTAAGAGGCTTCACCTGTTTCAACGGCCAATAGAGAAGTCAGCTGGTAAAGTCAGATATAAACTATATGAATAAAATGATCATTAATCCATTTTATTTCTGCGTTACAAATAGCTTTACGAAATGGCAGAGATTTAGACAGAGCCTCAACAACTGCCCGAAAGCACGGTAGCGTTATATGGCTGAGAGAGATGGAGACTGAAGAGAGAGAAAGTCAAAAGTCATGAGTTAGAACAAATGCATTGTGCAAAGAGTGGTTGCTATGGAGACAATACACAGTGTTGAGTTCTGTTGACAGTTGAGTTCTGTTGCTCTGATTGGTTGTAGCTCTATCCAATGAATGCAGAAACATTCTCTTTCCTGGTTCGGTTGGAACACGCCCCATAATCACAGCCCAATGGAGCGGTTTCATAGCCTGGATGCCAGCCGAACTTAGCCCCGCCCACAAAATTCGAGGTCGGGAAGTTCGGTCTGGAGTCGCTCCGTTGAGAAGCACCAATCAGATTGTCGGACAGATGATCAACAGTAACAGAATCAACCACGTCACCAAAGAACGCTTGGGTTGGATTTGTTGAGATGTGTAGATTCCACCATCGCGTCTGTTACAGAAGATATCGACAGCGCATTCATTTTAAAATCCTCAGCTAAGGAGCCTCAACAACTGCCCGAAAGCATGGTAGAGTTATATGGTGGAGCGAGATAGAGAGAGACTGAAGAGAGAGAGCGTTATATGGTGGAGAGAGATAGAGAGAGACTGAAGAGAGGGACCGCCGGTGCTAGAACAAAGCCGTGAATCAGAGAAATAAAACGTGTTTTCGCCGATTCATCTCTAGAAATGCAACTGTAGCGAGCATGTCACTATCACTAACGTTATCCACATTTATATTTACAAGAAACAAATGATATATCCAGCTTCAAAAAAGTCTAAGAGTTGGAAGTTAGAACGAATGCATTGTGCAAAGAGTGGTTGCTATGGAGACGATATACAGTGTTGAGTTCTGTTGACAGTTGAGTTCTGTTGCTCTGATTGGTTGGAGGTCTATCCAATGAATGCAGAGGCATTTTTTTTTCCTGGTTCGGTTGGAACACGCCCCATAATCACAGCCCAATGGAGCGGTTTCAGACTCACATTCTGACTAGAATCTGAGTATGACAACGTAAGGGCTATCTTAACACCATTGTATTTGTGTATGTTTTGTTGAGCACATGTAGTTGAGCATGTGAGTTTTGCTGTGTAGATAACATACATTGAATATGATTTGAAGTAACACTAGATGAGACTAAGCATGTTGTTTGTATATCATGTCATTTATGTTTCAATTTATCAGAGAATTGGTTTATTGCTCTGCATGTATTTGTTCGTAGCATCTATTGTAATGCTAGCAGTTTAGCTCTTCACATAATTCTGTAAAACGTAGTAATTTGTGTAAGATAGATATTTATTGTTCCATGATGGAGATTATTTATTGTTCCATGAGGGAGATTTGTTTTCAGTCTGTTTCATGCACATGGCAATATAAACAGATAAATACATCAACAGATAACATAAAGACACAGAGAAACAACCGCATTTACAGCGACACCCATAGGTGCGGGAAGTGGTGGCCAAGCTTTAAAACTCAGAATGTGTCACATACTGTCGGAAAAGAAAGATTTTCCAAAGTCTGTTACTTTGTGGCACTTATGTGGTTTATGAACACTTAATCTACTTGTGGTTGTTTTAAAGTAAACATACATTTTCATCTAGAAAACTGATCCTGGTGCATCAAGCTCCTTGTTTTAACAGACATTTTATTATGCATGCACAATCTGCAGGGAGGAATGTGCAATTTTTCAGCAGGGTACCATAGACTCATAATTGGAGGTGCTGACCCTCACAGTCGGTCTCAAAGTGTTAGCATGCAGATCACAGTCTGAAGAAGCCTGCAAAACCATTAAAAGGAACCCCGACTAGTACGACATGTTGGCCTTATAAGATTAACGTGGGCGTCAGCTATAAAAAGGTGGTACAAAAACACTCCAAATGTTTTGTTTTTTGTTAAAAAATGCAGAAAATCTGTTCCCTCGTAGGCCGCCATGGTTATTTACGTCTCAATGCATTCTGGTCTAGTGACGTGTAATGGTTGTACCCCAGCGTACCGGCTATTGACAGTACAGTAACAGCGAGATGAACACGTCTGCCATTCAGCCTATTCAGTTTGATCGTAGGCTTAACGGACGAACCTAGGGGTCAATAACAGATGTGTACCCACTCTGTCGTTCTCTGGGACATGTTTTCATGCTAATTGATTGTGTTGGAGCTTCAACGAAGCTAGCGCGGACCGCTGGTTAACCTAGCTTACAACGCTAGCTAGTATTCGGGGCACAGGGAAAGTAAAAACAAATCGCTATTTATACCAATAAAAAGGCTCAAAATATCACCAAACTTCAACGGTAGCATAGTGAGGGTCCCTACATGTTAACCGAAGCATTGAGAACGTGAGAACGAGAGAGGGAGAGAGAGAGAGAGAGAGAGAGCCGCAACAGAGCCTCCTACTTCGGGAAACCATTCATGACTTACTGCTGGCGATGCCAACTTAAAATCAAAAGCAATTTGTACAATATATCTGAAATAATCGTAATAGTTATGTTTACCGATGTAAACATAACTTGTCTAGCTAGCTAGTTTACTTACTCAGTGGATAACTGTCCATCTTGTCCCTCCGGTCTGGGTCGCCGTCTCCAATTCATTTTCGGGACTTGGAAAAAGGTTTCCCTGTTCATCAGAGAGGGGAAATCTTCAGACTGTACAAAACACTGTGTCTCTTGGGTGTTGGGACGCAACAGGTCCCACTCCGTGCAACACAGACGCTCCTGTTGGGTGGCCATAGCTTCACAATGTCCGCAGGTACACCACCAGTTTCCCCAAGTACAAGGCTGTGTTGCGGCATTGACTACCGGTAGCTCTCTCTCTCTCGTAGCCCTTTCATGGAGCTCCCGCAGCTCTTCGTTCAATAAACTGTCTGTACACTTACAGAGTTCTCAATGCTTTGGTTAACATGTAGAGACCCTTACTATGCTTCCGTTGTTTGGTAAGTTTGGTGATATTTTGAGCCTTTTTAGTGGTATAAATAGCGATGTGTTTTTACTTTCCCTGTGCCCCGAATACTAGCTAGCAACCATTACACGTCACTACCCCAGAATGCATTTAGACGTAAATAACCATGGCGGCCTACGAGAACAGATTTTCTGCAGTTTTTTTAACAAAAAACAAAACATTTGGGAGTGTTTTTGTACCACCTTTTTATAGCTGACGCCCACGTTAATCTTATAAGGCCAACATGTCGTACTAGTCAGGGATCGTTTTAAACTCAGAGAAGCAATCCTGAAGCAATTATACTAGCCACTTCCTGATGAGAATGCTAGCACAGCGCTTATTTTATGAAAGCCCAGCCATTGGTTTGCACTGTGCGTCACTCGCACAGAAAAAGTTTAACACATTTCAACTCTTGCAGCAGGCTGGCATGTGCATGAGACCAGCACAGCCACGACAGTTTCATGGGATTGCAACCACTTGTCGCTCCGCCTGTCAGATTGCCCACAATCCCTACCTGCCTGCTGCCTCTCATTGAAATATGAATTACTAGTAGGTGCGTCAATCACTCCCCATCTGAAAAGACCTTAAATAGGCTGGGATTGTGTCTCAAACTGCACACTTCCATTAGTGCACTAACAGGCAGTAAACTTTGTACACTACGTACTGACTTGCATAGTGTGTAATTTTTGACAGAGGAGTGTTGTCTCAAATCGTGCACAGCCGGTGTACACTTACCGGAAATGACGATCACAACATTTCAACCCTTCTTCTTCTTCAGTAGAATTGTGAATTTCACCCGGGGAGAGCATTCCAGCCACTTATTGTTTTCCGCGAAAAATACATTCCTGCTTCGTTTTGGGAATTTTTACTAAAAATGTGATTTTTTTGATTGTTGCATTTTCTCCTTGTCACGCGAGGATAAGACGATTATGACAACGCCATTGTGTCATCCGCCTCTTATTAGCTGTAAAATGTAACAGTACCTTATTTTTTGTTATTGCTCTCCATTCAATGTTTTCTATTAATTAATTATATTTATTCTTTGTTGATCCCTCTATTTTATGTATATTTCATGTATCTGCTTTAAAATGAGTAACGGTAATGTATTACTGTTCATTTGAGTAGTAATTTTAATGCTCAACTGTTTTAGACCCCATTCTTCTATTCTTTTATGAACTAACGTTATATGCTACAGTCATGCAAAGTGCAATGCAAAAGATAACACAACATTAAATACATTTAATAGAATTTTATTTAAAAGATGGTCCTGTGCTTATAGTTCTACAGGCTCCAAACTCCAGGCCGTAACGTTACTGCCAGCTGAGCGATACAGTCCCAGTTAGGGTTGGGTACCGAAACGCGGATGAAAACACAGATGGTGCGTTCACTGAAACTGGTAACCTACAGCCTTGCGGTGCATTCAAAGTTATTGTAAAATACCCTTTTCCCATCTGGTGGTTGTTTTTGTTATTCAACAGCAATTTACTGGTGAAATAAGTTATTGATTATTATGAGTTATAGTTATTACATTACTATTAAATAATTAAATTTTGACCATATGGCCTTAGTAATAAACAAGTTGTTCTTTAATGTCGCCTACTGTTGTTTAGTACCCTTCTTTTTTTAAACTTTCTTAAAAAGTATCGGTTCAGGCACCGTTTAGGCACCGGGCACCGTTTTAAAAGTACCGCTTTAGCACCGGTATCAAAAAAAAAAAAAGATACCCAACCCTAGTCCCAGTGCTGGCACTGTACTTTAGTTTGATGGGGAAAGTGACATGAGGGTGGACTTCAGATTCTCCAGGGGATCCTTCTACATTCTAATGGCCATCGTTGACCCTAAATGAGGGACCTCTAGTCCTCGTTTGTCCCTAAAGAGATGGATTATATACATCAGATTAAGGCAGAAACAGCTGATACGTTATAACATTACGTTTCCGTTAACGTTACTGGCTGACAATCATCAGCTGATCGCTGCGTTGCCAGGCTAACGCTCACAGCTGAATATGTACAACTTGTTATATAAGGAATAAGGACATAAGGAAACTTCCTTTTAGGGAGAAACCTCGGACACACCCAGGCTCTTGGTAGGCGGTGTCTGACGGTGCCGGTTGGAGGTGTGATGAACTGTGGTGGCAAATTTTATTTTAACCATCTGTTTAATGATATTAACCATTTGTTTAAAGATTGTTTTAAACCTCCACAAAATCCTGCTCCTTCCTGTAGACTTTTAAAGCACTAGAGAGGGGAACAGCTGCAGCCGTCAACTATAGCCTAGTAGAGTTATTTAGTTTTACTAGCCTGAAGCTCCTCACATTGTTGTCTTTTGCTTAGATAGAAGTGGAGAAGGCCGATGACTGTTTACGACAGTGAGAACTATGTAGGTTTCTGTCTCCTGAGATAAACTGTTTTTTAGGCTAATGAAAAGAACAGGAGCAGAGGGGAAGGTGATCAACTATGGCCATGCTAGAAGATACATTTAGAGGGCTGGCTTAACAGAGGTTTTTACTATATGATGTTTGGATGTTTAGACTTTAGGTTAGAAGACCCTTTCAGATGTGCCGTGGTACTTGTGAAACTGTTTTCTCTGCATTTGCAAATGTAAATAAATGCTCAAAGACCAAACTTTGGTTTAATTCTCAAACAGTCTTTTATTCGCTTTCATTCTTATCATTGATATTACTAAACTGCTGCTTTACGGAAAACTTCCACCACAGAACAGTGGCAATAATAGTCACAATAAAAATAATGGAACTATGACTAGAAATAGTAGTTGTAGTAGTTCATGGTGTAGCAGGGCACTGCAGGACGTTACAGGGCATAGCAGGACGTAGCAGGATGTAGCAGGATGTAGCAGGGCATAGCAGGATGTAGCAGGATGTAGCAGGGCATTACAAGGCATATCAATGCACTGCAGGGCATAGCAGGGTGTAGCAGGGCATAGCAGGGTGTAGCAGGGCATAGCAGGGTGTAGCAGGGCACTGCTGGGTGTAGCAGGGCATAGCGGACGTAGCAGGGCACGGAGCTGGACCACATCTACAGGGTTGGTAGATGAATCTGACGACTATGAAGAGAAGCAGAGAAGAAAAGGGTGCCAAGTCTGAAGCTATACACCCTCCTCTGCCGTTCTAGGCCAACGCTGCATCTCCTCACTCCCTAACTATAAGCTTTATCAAGGAGGAGAGTATGCTGTATCTCTTTTCTTCCCCACCCATACTTGAAATGTTCTATATGCGTTTAGAAAGTTTTCTTTTTTGTTCGATCAAACACAATCTCTAAAAATATCAATTATCAAATGGCCGATATGTCAGGGGGAAACTACTTTAAAGTTTCTTTTCCTATACTGATATCGGTATTGGAACAACTCTAATGGAAACCATATTTTGTCTTTATGTTTCTGTTGTTCGAAATGCCTTCTACAAAGTTTACTTTTTGCTGACATTGACCAAACAGAATCTTTCAACTGGACCTTTTCATAATGAGGTCATTCTGCTGCTGTGGGTGTCCTCCTCTGGATCGAAAAGGATAAAAGAAGTCGTGACGAAGTTGCAGCTCAGTTAGGACGGATTTAGTCTGACTACAGTGGGTGTAAGCTCAAATTTACACAATGTCACAGATGTTTTATTAATAATTTGTAACCTGAACATTATGTTGAACTAAATGGTACATTTGGGGGTGTTTGTTAAAACTGTTTCCATGATAATGAATCTGTTTAGTATTACTACACTGACTTGTGTTCATGTATGCTTTGTGTTTAAGTTACACACTGTGCCAACCTAGTCCAAATTTAAACTAGTTACATACAGTATAGTTTTACAAATGTAGAACATAATTATTTGTTGGTGTGCACAGTCTTATTGTTATAAACCAAGGTGAAGACCATGATAAACTCTACACAGATTTCATATTTCATACTTGCTGCCTATTTTGACACCGGGGTTTTAAATACTTACTTTTTTTGCTTATTTTGTCTTTGTATGTTTTCATAGTTTGTGCCAATGTTTTGCTGATTGTGGTTGTCTGTATGAACAGAAGCTTACATGAACCTATGTACCTTTTTCTGTGCAGCCTGTTTGTAAATGAACTGTATGGTAGTACAGGGTTGTTACCATTCCTTCTGGTTCAGATCCTCTCTGACATTCACACTGTTTCTGCTCCCTTCTGTTTCCTGCAGATTTTCTGTTTGCACTCTTATGGAGGTGTAGAACTTTGGACCTTAGCCATCATGTCTTATGACAGATATCTTGCTATCTGTTATCCTCTACAATATCACACTCGTATGACATCTAAAAAGATTGCCGTGCTTATTGCTATAACATGGTTGTACTCTTTTCTTGTCCACATTTTGATAGTGTTTGGTCTGACAGCTCCTTTACAGCTGTGTGGAAACATTATTAACAAAGTTTACTGTGACAACTATCCTGTTGTCCTGTTGGCCTGCTCTGACACCAGAGTCAATAACATTTTTGGACTTGTTCACATGTTTACAGTAATCTTTGGTCTTATAATCTTAATTCTTTTCTCTTACATGAGCATTCTTAAAGTGTGTTTATCTGGTTCCAAACAGACCAGACAGAAAGCTCTCAGTACCTGCACACCTCACCTTTTTTCCCTGCTTAATTTTTCTTGTGGAGCTTTCTTTGAAATAGTACAGAGCAGGTTTAATATGAACTATTTACCCAATATTTTGCGCATTTTTCTGTCATTGTACTGGCTAACATGCCAACCACTCATCAACCCTTTACTGTATGGACTGAAAATGTCCAAAATACGCATTGTATGTAGACGTCTGCTCTTTGGGGGGAAAAGGTAACTACAAATGTTATCTGACAACTAAGAGCCTTGCTCGTCATGAATAAAAAGAAATACATTTATTAAATGAGTTACCTTTGACAGTACTTTTGCTTTTGCTGTGCCTCTGGTATAGTTACTACTGTTTGAGTGTTTAACCCATGTTTTCCTTTAACTTTATTTTATTATTTTCATCGTTTTTGTTTGCTTCTTATATTGCTGTGTTGTATTTTATCTGTGTATTTATCTTTATGTTGCACTGAATAGCACCATGTAAGCATAGTTTTGAAAGGTGCCTTATAAAGTTTACTTACTCACTTACTACAAATGTTATCAGACAACAATAGGCTTTGCTCATCAATAGAAAATATAGATTTATTGTGACAAACTGTAACTGTGTGTTTTCCATCCAGCCACAACATGGCCTCAGACTTTCCTTCAGCTGATTCTGCTGACTTGAGTTCCTCGTTCCAGAGTCTGCAAACGCTCTGTACCGGTACATTTTCAGCCAGACCTCTGGAACAGACACCAGACCTCTGCCTGAGGATTTGAAAGTACGTACCAGCGTGTACAGTAGGTGGTCAGAGATATGCAAGGTTGCGAGGCCAATAAGGGGCCTCAACAGTGATCAGTAAAATCAAAAAATGTATTCTAAAGGCCCAAACGCACTGAAAACGATAGTTGATGCTTCTATGGCAGTTGTAATAATTATATTTTCTCCTTGAAGCCTACAGATGCACCTGTTGTAAAGACAAAATTTACTTTTGTTTTGCTGACAAATGTTGATCGGAGAAGACCCGTCCTACTCTGCCTCTGATTGGCTAGTACTCGTTACCTTCTTCACAGAATGCGTCACAAAGAGAAAAAAATAACACTGCCTGAGCCGGCTCGCTAGATGATGGCAGGCTTAATGCTGATTAACAAGAACATTAAAATTACACTTCATAAAAAGGTTGCCGAATCCTGAGCTAGAACATCCGGTATATTTTCAAAATAAACACCCTATGAAGAATCCCGATCGTATATTACATTGTCCCTCCAGGATTTTGCTGCCTTTTTTTGAGATTGTTGCAGGCCAAAATGCCTGATTTCGCTGGAGCTTTTGTAAAAAATTGCGATGTCTTTTGTATGTTTGTTGCAGTGAAGTTGCGGGAGACAGTGAAAGTTGCAAAAAAAGTTGGGATCTTTGTTTTTGTATAGTTATTTAAAAATAAAAAAGGAAACTTATTTTGGGGAGAATAAAATTACTCTGGGATGAGATTTCTTAGTAACCTTACTAAAAAGACTCAGGATGCTGCAAATGTTGGTATAATATGAAAATGGCTGGTGGGAATATATCTAAAATTTGAACATGTCTGTCAGTGGCTTGTTGATCTTTACATTGTTAGTTCATTTCCTAACCTGGCCTGGGACACACATTCATAAACACAAGAAATCACAAGAAAATGATCAACACATTCTCACTCCCGCTTGGTCAGTGGCTCACAGAGTGCACGTGGGACCAGGGCTGGACTGGGACAAAAAAATCAGCCCAGGCGGCCCACACCCACTGTGATTGGTCGGACACATTCCCTGCAGACAGTCCTCTTAAAATATGTGTGCATTCTATGATATGAGTTGCCTAGTGTTCTGCGTTCATGTGATCGTTTTGGATCCTTCAAGAGGGGTCTCAGGACTTATCTGTTGATCTTACACTTAAATAATTAATTCTTAGAGTTATGATTTGTATATTTATGGTATTTTTTTTATTTTTATTATTGATATTTGATATTATATTGCCATTATTGTTATTATTACTGTTTTGCCTAATATTGGCTTAGCAATTTAAAAAAACTGTTTACTGTTAATTTTAACTATTGTAAGATTAATATTTTGTCGCTTTGGACAAAGTGTCTGCTAATTACAATAACTATAACCCTTCCCAAAAGCTAGAATAAAGCTCAGAGTAGTATATGCCCTGGAAAAGAGCACCGATACAAGAGAAGGTAATTATGCCATTCAAGGAACATTGATGCTTGTATCATCACTGATTTTATAGATCCACAGACTTTTCAGCTAGCCAACAGGCTAACCGCTAGCATTTTCAATGTAAGCTTAAGCAGTTAGGTTACCTGACAGCCACTAACTTTAATGTTACAGCCAAACTGCTTGTTATCGTTATGACGTGAGGCGCAAATAACGCGTGCGCTCACACACACACACACACACACACACACACACACACACACACACACACACACACACACACACACACACACACACAGCCTCCCTCCTTTCCTGAGAGTCCCTGTTAATTTGCGTACTCTTTACCACGTCGTCATCTACTCTCTTTTCCATCTTTTCCTCACTCGCTCCCATGGCCCTGTCATGGTCACTCGCCTCCACTTTGGCTTCTTTCCTCTCATCATGATGTTGTTTCTGCTTCTCTGTATAGCCAGCCACCTCTCCTCCTCCTCGGCTTCAGGTAATGCTGATGTTGAAGCAGCTACTACAGCCCCAAACATTTCTCTGCACCTCCCTTGCGCTTTGTTGGTCGTTTGTCCATTTTAACGTGGATGCTAAACTTCCAGCATAAGCATAACTATTACAGCTCTTGTCTCAGGGCCAGGAGTGGGGAAGGGGGTTCCTGGATTTGATTGGGTCAGGCCAGTGCCAATGACGACCATAAACCAATGAGCCGTTGTCAGTTCTTTATGGGCCGGCGTCGCCCCCAAAAAAAGAATTCGGCCCAAAAGTGCGTCGGCCCACCAGGAAAATGCCCGGTATGCCAGATGGCCAGTCCAGCCCTGCATGGGACTGCTGGGATTGGTTGAAGTCGCTGGAAACTTCAGGTTATTGGTCAAATTTGCGGAAAAGTTGCTGTGATTGGTCAAAATTGTGAGTCGCACCAAATTCACGATGATTGGTTGAATTCGCGTGAATTGGCGCGATCGCAACATCGCGAAATCCTGAAGGGACTGATTACATCACTATACTATTTTACTTGCCATCCTATTCCACCCAACTGAACACACTTCATCGGCTTACAATTGTATTACATTACATTACATGTCATTTAGCTAACGCTTTTATCCAGAGCGACTTACAATTAAGTGCTTTCAACTGTGAAGGTTCAAACTCCAGACAACAAGTAGTAAGTGCAAGTACATTAGCTTTAAATAAGCAAAGCTACAAAGAGACATATGAAAGTGCACGTTCAATAATTATTTATTATTTTTTTTTATCTGAGGTGTAGTCGGAAGAGATGTGTTTTTAGCCTTCGGCGGAAGACGTGTAGGCTTTCAGCCATCCTGATGTCGATAGGGAGCCCGTTCCCGACAGTGAACAGTTGGGATTTGGTTGAGAGATTAGTTCTCCCTCACTGTGGGTGCAGCAAGCAGTTTGGCTGATGCAGAGCGAAGTGGGCGGGTTGAGGTATATGGTTTGACCATGTCATGGATGTAAGCTGGGGCTGATCCGTTCATGCCCCTGTATGTAAGTACTAGTGTCTTGAAGTGGATGCGGGCCGCAATTGGTAGCCAGTGAAGAGAGCGGAGGAGCGGTGTAGTGTGAGAGTAACTTGGGGAGGTTGAAGACAAGCCGAGCTGCTGCGTTCTGAATGAGCTGCAGGGGTCGGATGGCACATGCAGGCAGACCAATCAGGATGGAGTTGCAGTATTCTAGACGTGAGATGACTAGAGCCTGAACCAGAACCTGAGCCGCCTTCTGCGTTAGAAGGGGACGTATCCTTCTGATGTTATGCAGCATGTATCTACACGATCGGGTGGTTGCAGCAATGTTGGCAGGTTTCTAGCAGTCTGGGTGGGGACTACCACAGAGTTGTCAATTGTTATTGTAAGGTCTTGGGTAGGAGAGCCCTTCCCTGGAAGGAAAAGGAGCTCAGTCTTGTCAAAGTTGAGTTTAAGATGGTGTGTAGACATCCAAGAAGAGATGTCAGTCAGACAGGCCGATATACGTGCTGCTACTTGAGTTTCAGACTCAGGAAAGGAGAGAATTAGTTGGGTGTCATTGGCGTAGCTGTGATAAGAAAAGCTGTGCGAGTGAATGACAGACCCGAGAGAGTTGGTGTACAGAGAAAAGAGGAGGGGACCCAGGACTGATCCTTGAGGAAGCCCAGTTTTGAGTGGGCAAGGTTCTGAGCTAGATCCTCTCCAAGTTACCCGGTAGGTTCGGTCTGCCAGGTAAGATGTGAGCAATGAGAGCGCAGAGCCTGAGCCACCCAGAGTGTCGAAATGAGGATCTGGTGGTTCACTGTGTCAAAGGCAGCAGAAAGGTCCAGAAGGATGATGATGGAAGAGAGAGAGGTTGATTGCAGCAACAATTGCTAAACACACTGCAAACTCACGGTCCTCTCTTCCCGATTCAAAGCCTCCCTCTCTTGGCTTAAAATAACTCACCATTGTACACATTGTAAACTGTTTACTCTGTTTACTCCGGTAACATTAGCAGTTAGCAGGGTTAGCATTGTATCGTTAGACAGGACCAGTCGGGATCACTTTACTAGCTGTGTCTCAATTGTTTTTGCGAGTAACCAACTCGGGTACTCTAGCTATATAATTCAATGTGAGAACACAAATGTTGAAATGACATAAAATGGCCGTCCCTTGTAGCTGTGATAAAATAGCCTGAAGCTAATGCTTACCTGTTCAGGAGTAAATTAGCCAACTCTGCATCCCTTTGGGGCTCTAAGCAGTCTCCATCTTTCAAATAGATCTCCAATATTTATCCAGGGTTTGTTACATCTCTGGTCCCGTTTTTTTATGTCATGTAGAATCTATCTCCGTTGATCCTGTTCGTTTGTGTGCTGCTTTCATGGCTGTACTAACGTTACAGCTGTAGCGCGCTGGGTTTATGTTTTTACAGGTACATCTGGCAACACGGCCTGGCTGTCAAACTAGGCAGTTGATAACAACACACAGGCCAAAACAAAAACATAAATTCCGTCACGGAACGTAAATTTCAAAAAGAAAAAATACTGACATAAGCAATGTTGTCAGAAAAGATAGTATTTCAGCTTAACATGTTTCCTTAATATCTGATGAGGCATTGGTGTCATTTTTGGATTTATTACAGTACATATATTACATATTGGACCTTTAAAACTGGACTGAGCTTCCTGTGTGTTTATCTCTGCGTTTTGGGTCAGAACTGAACCTTAACAGTTGCTGTGTAGATAACATACAGCGAATATGATTTGAAGTAACATTAGATGAGACTAAGCATGTTGTTTGTATATCATATCATTTATGTTTTAGAGAATTGGTTTATTGCTCTGCATGTATTTCTTCATAGCATCTATTGTAATGCTAGTAGTTTAGCTCTTTACATAATTCTGTAAAACGCAGTCATTTGTGTAAGATAGATATTTATTGTTCCACGAGGGAGATTTGTTCTTAGTCTGTTTCATGCACATAATATACTGTTACCGTCTGGCTCAAGGCCGGCAACAAAAGGGAGGTCACACACAGATAGATTAGTCAAAAAGAAGTTTATTTAACTAAGTAGACTAATTACACAACTTAACATAACTGTAATGGTGGGGTGTGTAAGTGTAGAAGACATCAGTTGTGTTTGCCATGTGTGGATGAGTGAATGAATGGTATGATGTGTGTTGTAAGGTGCAGCAAACCAAACAAAGAACAAAATGGTGGATGGATGCAGCAGGACCAGCTGAAGGCCGTTTTACAGTCGCAGCATCCAAGCTTGCGTGTGTAGTGGTGGGTGCAGTGAGCTTTGCACCCTGTTGGTTCTTGAACGCACCTTAACTAGACCAAACCCCCTCATTAGCTGAGTTTATATAAAGCACCTGTATCATTATGGCTGCCTCTTGGCTTTGTCTCTGCCTGTTGGTTGCCACATGGGATCATCTCTGACTTTTAGGTAGGTAGGTAATTGTTTTAAGTTGGTTTATGCTTTTAAAGTGTTTTTAAATAGTGAGATGTGTATTTTGCAGCAGTCTGCTGCTTACCTGACTGTTGTCTGCTTGGGCCTGGAAGGGATTCCAAGCTCCCTGGCCTGGAATGGTGTGATGAATTCCCTCTTAGCCTACTGAGTACATTTGAGTGAAGGTATGTAACTTAAAGTAGCAAGTCTGGTATGATCACTACTTTAGTAGGTTATCACCTCCTGTTGACCACTGCTTTTAAACTTGTCATTAATGTAATCTTCTGTCTGAATTGTAGGTGGTCAGCTGCTGTTTTACCTTAGCTTAGTTGTTTTTAGATTTTAATCATTTAGTACATTTTGTTAGTGACCCCAGGATACTCTCCCTGTTTGGAGTGATTGTATTTTAGCTTAGCAACTGGTTTATTATTTTGCTTGATTCTTTTTAAATTGTTTTGTTTTAAGTGGAGTTAGTAGCCAGCTTGTGGTGGAGGCTAGGTACGCCAGCGTGGTTCCCTTCACAGATTGTAGTGATAATAGCACGGTGACACGATTTGTAGTGAATTGGTTTGCAGTGACTATCGGTTGCAGTGGGCACATGCGGTGGGTAAGTTGGTGCATCCCTGGAACACACCCTTAGTATACTGCCTCTCCACAGCTGGCTTCTGCCCACTTCTTTTAAAGTCATTTTAAATAAAAACCATAACTGGGAGTGTATTGTTCTAAAATAATCAATCTGAATGCTAAATATATATTGAAATAAAACCTTTTCTACATTTTAAATTGCAATTTGATTAAACCTTCTCATTTCTAATGATCCTCTTTTACAGGCACTTCCAATTATCATTGATTCATTAATAAACTACTATTTCTTTTGTCTTTTGTCTTGTTTCAGAAGTGAACCTGTGTAGCCATTGTACAATTGGGGTGAATTCTTGTTGAACTAGAAATAAACAGATCTTGGGGTGCAAGTCCCCAGGTGGCGTTGTTGGTTAGTTAGACTCAGGTGGCGGCTTCTCCCCTAGCGCCGCCCGGCTATGCCACACGTGCACCAATGTGATGTCAAAATGACATAGATCTCGCTGGCACGCCAGGATTTTCTGTTTGTTTTTTTTCCAGGGTCACACGACAAAGCGGAAACAGGAAGCATGGACGAGCTCGCTGACAACGTGATGCCAGGACTCTCAGAGTGACTGCAAGTCTCTCTTGTAAACTTACTGGGTTAAGAGGAGTTCTTTTATGGTGAATGAAAGGCTTGATCCCACCAAGTAGCTTGTCCAATGAAATCGAAGCATTGACAGCAATGCTGCTGCCAGTTCTGCCATCGTTTACCTTATTCTTCTTCTTCTCGTCTGTAGAAAGAGCAAAGTCGGGAGCCTTTCCTCGTTAGCACCACCTCTGTTCAGGAGAAGACTGCAACTAGTGTCGCGACCACCATACCAGTATAAACGGTTACGGCGCTCCCGTGACGTCACATTTGCGCGTGCCAGGTTGGGAACGGCCAGTGTACTGAACATTTCAGAGACAGTGAGACTCCCAGGGAGGCAGTCCTTTATGCCTTCTGTAAGCCACGCCCAGATGGCCAGGTGTAGATGACCCTCCCAGCTCCACCTACCTGCCCACTCCCAGTACCTGCAAACAAAAGGAGCAGAACATGACAGGCAGGCAGATTGGGAGGGGTTGTCACAATACACAGACAAATACATCAACAGATAACATAAAGACACAGAGAAATAATCACATTTACAGCGACACCGAGTCACTGAATCACCGGTCCGGGTTTGCACTACCAATCCGCAGGGAGAAATACAAAACATTTTCAGCAGGTTACCAGACTTAGAGGTGCTGACCCTCACAGTCGGTCTCAAAGTGTTGGCATGCAGATCACCGTCTGAAGAAGCCTGCAAAACCATTAAACTCAGACAAGCAATCCTGAGGCAATTATACCAGACACTTCCTGATGCATACCTGCAAAGTCACTTTTCGGCAAAAATCGCTGTTTTGAATGGGAAAATGTCATCCACGTGAATCGTGTAGATCTGAAGAGTTTTTTATTTGGGGGAGGTTCCGGTCCGAGACCCGGTGCTAATACGGCACCGGTGCCTTGACAACCGTTATCTAACGGACCGAATAGCAATGATTTTGGTGCCACTTAAATGCCTGCGCTTCTCTCTGATGCTCTGAAAATGGACGTTTGAGTCAATTGAAACATCGCCGCACGAGACGCTAGTTAACTAACACTCGACAGCAGGTAACGTTAGTTAGGGAGAGAGATGTGTCACCTTTTGCTGTTTGTTGCTGATGAGAATGCTAACACAGCTCTTACTTTATGACCCAGCCATTGATTTGCACTGTGCGTCATTCGCAGAAAAAGTTGAAACCCATTTCAACTCTTGCAGCGGGCTGACATGTGTCTGAGACAGACACAGTCGCGACAGTTTCACGGGTTTGCACCCACAGGTTTTTACCCACTTGTCGCTCGGCCTGTCAGATTGCCCACAATCCCTACCTGCCTGCTCGCCTCTCATTGAAATATGAATTACTAGTAGGCGCGTCAATCACTCCCCATCTGAAAATATCTTAAAGGGAAACTTCACCGATTAGCATTAAGCTTTGTATCAGTAGAAACCTGGTAGTATTTTTGAATGACCATGCTTCCCTCCCTCATGTCCCCCTGAGAGGGGAGATATCTGTATTGTGGGTCTGGAAAAAAGCCTCAGATGACGCAATATGACGATTTTGGCATCATCTGAGGCTTTTTTGCCCAGAGGCTATAGACTACAGCAGTAGTAGGAGCTACTTCTGCATTTTTCCAGCCCGCCCATAGGGGGTGGGACCAATGGGTGGGACCCATAGCCAGTATGGGGACCTCCCTCCCAGATTGTAAACAGTGTCAGCCATCCTGTAGCTAAGCTACCCCGCTCTTGCTCTTGTGGAGAAAGCAGAGTAGTAGATTCACCACGATGGCAGAAGGTAGTTCTGAAGACGATATGGCAGAAGGTGATTTTGAAGATCTGGTGCGCGAATCTGATGCTCGTGGCTACCTGTACGAGCCGAATTACAGCGAGGAACAGTTGCGGATGATAGAGGAACAAGAGGCTGCCGGAGCAGCTGCTGTAGCAGAGGAGCGAGACTTGCCTAGCGGTATTGAGGAAGATCCCGGGCAGACTCGAGCTGGGGCGGATTGGTGGTGTCAGTGTTCTCGCAGAGCGCAAATGGACACAGAGAGTCCTGTTGCTTTCAGGATCCCGAAAGTGAATTGGAAACGCCAACCAAAGCCCGCAGGGAGAAACTGACGCCTGAGTATAAAGTGAGTATTTTGTTTTTTTTTCACGTCAGTCAGCTGAGCTATTGCTGTTATATTTACATCTATGCTAGTCTACTATACGTGCAAGTAGCTTGCATTGCTAACGTTGTGCTTACTGTTTTTTAGACAATATCGCCTAACAGCCTACCGTCACTTCGTGGAATGGGTCCTTTGAGATTGGGAAAAGGCTATCGTCTTGTTTTTCCTGCCTGTGTTGTTCAGGACATCAGACGGAGATATCCAGCTCCTGACGGACAATACTGTGGCTATAAAGAAACTATTGAAGCTCTGGATGAGCTATGAGTGTGAAATTGATCATATTATGTTTTTTAATTAAAAGTTTAAAATGTTAGTGTTGCTCCATTATAGTATTCATTTGCCTAGCGAAATAGCTACTAAGCTACTCTTATGACATGGTCATGCCTTGCATTTTCTTTTTAAAGTTCAAGTCTAAATTGTGTAATATACATAACATTTGGCTTTCCTTTAAACCCAAATGAATTCCAACAAGGCAAATAATCCAGGTAGAGCGTGTACAATAAGTAATGACAGCTAAATCACAGTGACAATAACCATTCAGCCTCTTCCACAAAGTGTATAAGGTAGAACTTTGGTGTACAAAAGAGTACAGGTGAAGATGAAGACATGTATTTTTTTATTCACAAAGGAATAACATTGTGTCACAATAAACAAGGAGATACGTCTAATATAAACATATGTGCACAATATAAAAACAAAGCAAGCAAAATCTCTATATATATATATATATATATATATATATATATATATACACACACACACACACACACACACACACACACAC
Organism: Perca fluviatilis; assembly: GCF_010015445.1. Lineage (NCBI taxonomy): Eukaryota > Metazoa > Chordata > Actinopteri > Perciformes > Percidae > Perca > Perca fluviatilis. The sequence continues at coordinate 6,691,363 of NC_053113.1, forward strand.
ACACACACACACACACACACACACACACACACACACACACACACACACACACACACACACACACACACACACACACAGACTGAGACCATGACGTGTCTCAGGCGGTAGGGCTGGAGATTTGTGTGTACAGGGATGGCAAAACAAATACATACCTTTGGCTGTGTGCCAGATGTCAAACTGATGTTTCACATCAGGAAATTTTTCTCTCATAATTTTTTGTATTGATGTGGAGTGGTCCGTGGCCATTACCTCCACGTCAAGGCCCATGTCCATCAGCTCAGTCATGCCTCTTTTGAAACCCAGTGGTTCCATGGCAACAGAGCTGGTGGCCTCAGTAACCTAAAGAGTCAAGTTCAGTAATTACTTGGATGTTATCACAATTTTCCAAATAGCATCTGTAATTTTACATTATAATTCTGCTGCTATTTCAATTTATTTTCCCTGCACCAGTTCTGTGTGGATTATCTCCTTTGTATCATCCAACATGAAGGTGTACTGACAGTATTTTGCACTGAAACCTGGCGTGTCACATCGTCCATCACCCGTCAAGTGCAGCGCCTTCCCATCCTCCTGTTCTAAAAACACTCTTGCCAAGAGTTCTCTTCTTTGTTCACTATATAGTTCCTCGATGGCAGGGTGCAAGTAGACCTTCTGGATATTGTAAAAGGTGGTCTGTCCGATCATTTGGACACCCATTGTCTTGCACCAGTCTGATAGTTCTGTATATGTGCCCCCCCTGAACAGAACAGCTGCAGCTGCAAGGAGGTTCACCTCTGGCATTCCCCTAAAGTCACGTGAAGATGTCCATGTCCCAGAATGCCCCCCAAGACATGTCCAATCCACCTTCCTCTGTGCCCCAATGTCAACAATGTTCTTTGTTGAAATTGGTTTCCCGCACATCTGGCAAAATTTGAAGAGTGCCATGAGGCTAGAATAATTGACAATTATCTTCTTTTCGCGCCAGTCCTTTCCACCTTCATCATCTGATGATGATGTTGTTGATGTTGATGAGGGGGTGATGGTTGATTCAGGCTGATAGCTTTCATCAGCTTCTCCTACGGCTTCAATGCTGCTGATGCTGGTATTGAGGCCTCCAGGTGACTTTAAAAAAACACAACAGGTTTCTTTTTTATTTTAAATTCTTCTAATTATTGTCATATAGTTGCTTTAGAATTTATTTAGAAAGAATATGCTGTGAAGTATGCTGGTTCTTCAAAAACTTACAAATTGTTCTTGGCCAGAGGCAGGAATTCTGACTGGTGTTGAAGTCAGCAACAATTGTTTTTCATCCTCCGACGATGACACTAAAGGATTAGACGTGATTGGAGTCTGAAATGACATAAATTCAATAACGTTAAAAACATTTGAATGAACTGAACGTAAGAATAACGTTGCCAAAATAACAAGGGCACACCTCTAACATACAGTTGTGTTCAAAATGATTCAACCCCCACTGAAATTGATTGTTTTGGCCGGTTTGACATTGATTTTGATCATTCAGTCATCCTGCTTACAATTAAATCAAAGAGGCACGTGTAGGTCAGACAAATATAACATAACATTCATAATGAAATAACCACAAATGTCTTTTCTGTGCTCACATTATTATCAGTTTTATTCAACCCCCAAGTAACATTCAATCTTAGTACTTAGTACAACATCCTTTTACAGTTATAACAGCTTTTAAACGTGAAGCATAGACACAAGTGTCTTGCAGCGATCTACGGGTATCTTCGCCCATTCATCATGGGCAAAAGCCTCCAGTTCAGTCACATTCTTAGGCTTGCGCACTGCAACTGCTTTCTTTAAGTCCCACCAGAGGTTCTCAATCGGATTTAAGTCTGGTGACTGCGATGGCCACTTCAAAATGTTCCAGCCTTTAATCTGCAACCATGCTCTAGTGGACTTGGAGGTATGCTTGGGATCATTGTCCTGTTGAAAGGTCCAACGTCTCCCAAGCCTCAGGTTTGTGACGGACTGCATCACATTGTCATCCAATATCCCCTGGTACTGAAGAGAATTCATGGTACCTTGCACACGCTGAAGCTTCCCAGTACCTGCAGAAGCAAAACAGCCCCAAAGCATGATTGACCCCCCGCCATGCTTCACAGTAGGCAAGGTGTTCTTTTCTTCATGGGCCTTGTTCTTCCTCCTCCAAACATAGCGTTGATCCATGGGCCCAAACAGTTCTAATTTTGTTTCATCAGTCCACAGAACACTATCCCAAAACTTCTGTGGTTTGTCCACATGACTTTTGGCATACTGCAGTCAACTCTTCTTATTCTTTGGAGACAGCAAGGGGTGCTCCTGGGAGTTATGGCATGGAGGCCTTCATTACGCAGGGGTCGCCCGCTATTGTCTGAGCAGAAACTTCAGTACCTACATCCGACAAATCTTTTCTCAGTTCCTCAGCAGTCACACGGGGACTTTTCTCCACTCTACGCTTCAGGTAGCGCACAGCAGTCGAAGTCAGCATCTTCTTTCTGCCACGACCAGGTAGCGTTTCAACAGTGCCCTTTGCCTTGAATTTGCGAATGATCCTTCCTATGGTGTCTCTTGGTATGTTTAACATCTTTGCAATCTTCTTATAGCCATTGCCCTTCCTGTGAAGAGTAATCACCTCTTCTCTTGTCTTCCTGGACCATTCTCTTGACTTCACCATGTTTGTAACCACACCAGTAAATGTCTAGAAGGAGCTGAGTATCACAGTCATTTTAAAGCTGCCTAATTGGTGCTTATTAGGCTTTATTGCTGCTCCCTGACATCCACAGGTGTTTTCAATACCTGATTGAAAACACTTCAATGAACCTCTGTTCTTCAGAGGGGTAGTCTTTAAGGGGTTGAATAATTGTGTCAATGAAGAATTCACAAAATAAACATTTACTACTGTATTACAAAACCAATTGATGTCATTTTAGTTGCATATGGTTCTTTAAGAAGTCCTTGTAGGATTTCATTATGAATACAATTACAAATGTACACTAAATTCCCTAAAACCATTTACAGCATTGGGGGGGTTGAATAATTTTGAACACAACTGTATGCACATTTAAAGGGTTACACCCGGACATAGTTGACCATGTGGGTGTCAATTCTTTTGAAGTTTAAAGGAATTAGCATTCTTTTGTTCTAATCTAGTCTGCAGGACAGCAGGGGTCCAAGATGGAGACAAAAGGTTGATTTCTGCTGTGAAAAGGAGCTTTGTCATGGTTGCTAAATTTCAGACATGATCTAATTTATCTTGAGAAATTTAGGAAGGTTTGAACACAATGACCAGTGTTGGGCAAGTTACTTCCAAAATATAATACATTATAGATTACTAGTTACTGTCATTTGAGAGTAATTAGTTATATAACAATATTACTGTCTATGAATTGTAATGCTTTACACTACTTTTGCATTACTTTCACCAAAATGACAGCGGAACTTTGACTTGGCAGGTAATTTTTGAATTCCACCACCGGATCAATAATGTCTGAATATCAGTAGCTAACAGTGGCTTTACTTTGAGAACAGCTAACTTATATACAACTTATATGTCATTGTCTAATGTTACTTTGCTAACTTTGTGATCTGTGTGATCACAAATAGAGTCGGGTATTAGCAAGAGTCTTACCTCTAGGCGAATGCGTTTGCTACAAGATGGTCCGGGCTGTTCGTCATCTGGGAAGGTGAATATTGAAGGAATTGCGGTGCCCTTTAGAGTGGTTCTCTTCATTCCAAGTACATTGGGTTCGTACAGTGCCTTGCGAAAGTATTCGGCCCCCTTGAACGTTTCGACCTTTTGCCACATTTCAGGCCTCAAACATAAAGATATAAAACTGTAATTTTTTGTGAAGAATCAACAACAAGTGGGTCCCAATTATGAAGTCGAACGAAATTCATTGGCTATTTCAAACTTTTTTAACAAATAAAAAACTGAAAAAGTGGGCGTGCAAAATTATTCAGCCCCTTTACTTTCAGTGCAGCAAACTCTCTCCAGAAGTTCAGTGAGGATCTCTGAATGATCCAGTGTTGACCTAAATGACTAATGATGATAAATAGAATCCACCTGTGTGTAATCAAGTCTCCGTATAAATGCACCTGCTCTGTGATAGTCTCAGAGGTCCGTGTAAAGCGCAGAGAGCATCATGAAGAACAAGGAACACACCAGGCAGGTCCGAGATACTGTTGTGGAGAAGTTTAAAGCCGGATTTGGATACAAAAAGATTTCCCAAGCTTTAAACATCCCAAGGAGCACTGTGCAAGCGATAATATTGAAATGGAAGGAGTATCAGACCACTACAAATCTACGAAGACCCGGCCGTCCCTCTAAACTTTCAGCTCATACAATGAGAAGACTGATCAGAGATGCAGCCAAGAGGCCCATGATCACTCTGGATGAACTGCAGAGATCTACAGCTGAGGTGGGAGACTCTGTCCATAGGACAACAATCAGTCGTATACTGCACAAATCTGGCCTTTATGGAAGAGTGGCAAGAAGAAAGCCATTTCTTAAAGATATCCATAAAAGTGTCGTTTAAATTTTGCCAAAAGCCACCTGGGAGACACACCAAACATGGAAGAAGGTGCTCTGGTCAGATGAAACCAAAATCGAACTTTTTGCAACAATGCAAAACGCGTTATGTTTGGCGTAAAAAGCAACACAGCTCATCACCCTGAACACACCATCCCCACTGTCAAACATGGTGGTGGCAGCATCATGGTTTGGGCCTGCTTTTCTTCAGCAGGGACAGGGAAGATGGTTAAAATTGATGGGAAGATGGATGGAGCCAAATACAGGACCATTCTGGAAGAAAACCTGATGGAGTCTGCAAAAGACCTGAGACTGGGACGGAGATTTGTCTTCCAACAAGACAATGATCCAAAACATAAAGCAAAATCTACAATGGAATGGTTCACAAATAAACATATCCAGGTGTTCAATGGCCAAGTCAAAGTCCAGACCTGAATCCAATCGAGAATCTGTGGAAAGAACTGAAAACTGCTGTTCACAAATGCTCTCCATCCAACCTCACTGAGCTTGAGCTGTTTTGCAAGGAGGAATGGGCAAAAATGTCAGTCTCTCGATGTGCAAAACTGATAGAGACATACCCCGACTGACGCTATATCGCAGCAAAGTTGGCGCTTCTACAAAGTATTAACTTAAGGGGGCTGAATAATTTTGCACGCCCAATATTTCAGTTTTTTATTTGTTTAAAAGGTTTGAAATATCCAATAAATTTCGTTCCACTTCATGATTGTGTCCCACTTGTTGTTGATTCTTCACAAAAAATTACAGTTTTATATCTTTATGTTTGAGGCCTGAAATGTGACAAAAGGTCGAAAAGTTCAAGGGGGCCGAATACTTTCGCAAGGCACTGTAGTCTTCCTGGATGAAATGGCGACGGCAAACCCTCTTGTTTTTCATTTTTTCGATATCGGTGCCTTCTCCAAACTTTGGGTGGTTGATAGCCCGCAACCACTGTTTGCATCGCTCCAAATCTTTAACCGGAAAAATATGGAAAGTCACTGCTTGTCCTTTTTTGGATTTGAGTGTACATCCCGGTACAAAGCAATTTCTCACCATTTTGATGGAAATAACGCTTGTTTTCGAACTAATGTATCAACTGTCATGGAGACTCACGTTAAACCGGTTTCTTCTCAGTTTCAGAGTCAACTAGCTAGCCAGCCTAGTTGAATTTCCCTCCCCCTGCCCTCTTGAACAGGTAGGCGTGGCTTGGGAGTGGCCTCATACAGCAGCAAAGCAAGTGCATTCTGGGATTTGGTGTCTTTCATCCATATGAGCCAAAAACACATTTTCTGGCTGATCTCGGCCTAGAAGGCACCAATTTCAATTTTCTTTTCACATTTCTACTACATTAGTGACCCAATTTAAAGATATATTCAGCTTTCCAGCGGTGAAGTTTCCCTTTAAATAGGCTGGGAGTGTGTCTCAAATGGCGCACTTCCATTAGTGCACTAACAGGCAGTAAACTTTGTACACTAAGTACTGACTTGCATAGTGTGTACATTTTGACAGGGGAGTGTTGTCTCAAATCGAGCACAGCCATTGTACACTTACCTGAAATGACGATCACAACATTTCATCCCTTCTTCTTTAAACGTTAAATACGTTTAATAGAATTTTATTCAAAAGACTGTCCTGTGCAGTTCTACAGACTCATGTTTAACTTACATTTCAATTCAATTTTATTTCTAGTATCAAATCATAACAAGAGTTATCTCAAGACACTTTACAGATAGAGTAGGTCTAGGCCACACTCTATAATTTACAAAGACCCAAAAATTCCAGTAATTTCCCCCAAGAGCAAGAATTTAGTGCGACAGTGGCGAGGAAAAACTTCCTTTTAGGGAGAAACCTTGGCAGACCCAGACTCTTGGTAGGCGGTGTCTGATGGTGCTGGTTGGGGGTGGGATGAACAGTAGCAATAATAGTCACAATAAAGATAATGGAACTATGACTAGAAATAGTTCTAACAGTTTATGGTGTAGCAGGGCACGGCAGGGTGTAGCAGGGCACAGCAGGGTGTTACAGGGTGTAGCAGGGCACTGCGGGGCATAGCAGGATGTAGCAGGGCATAGCAGGGCACAGAGCAGGATCACTGCGACAGCTGCAACCATGATTTAGGTGCCACCCTAATCAAAGGAAAACTGTTGGCTGACAAAAAACACAGCAGAGGAGCCTGATAGCTAAAGGCTCTGGCTCCCACTCTACTTGTAAAGACTCTAGGAACCACAAGTAACTCTGCATTCTGGGAGCGTAGTGCTCTAGTGGGACAATAAGGTACTATGGGCTCTTTAAGATATGATGGTGCCTGACTATTAAGAGCTTAGTAGGTCAAGAGAAGGATTTTAAATTCAATCCAGAGAAGCTAATACATGAGAAATATGATCTCTTTTCTTAGTTCTTGTCAGAACATGAGCTGCAGCATTCTAGATAAAGTAAAATAGAATTTTGGATTTTTAGAATCATGACACCCCCAATCCAGTGTACCCAGCTTCTCGGCCAATGTGTGCTGTGATAGGTGACCTAAACAGCACACATAAAAAAGGAATAGGAAATATTGGGTATTGGTGGTATTTTCTTTTTTTGTGATGTTAATTCTTCTTGAACTGTCTTGAAAATTAGGTATGGGCCCCACGATACAATCACGAGATGATACTAAAATAAACATATTGCAATATTCTGCGATAAATTGCAATTAATTGCCTTTTTTAATTTTATTCAAACGAGAACTGTGCTTTCCTTATTTCTTTCTCTGATGTCTCTATCTTTCTTTTACCAACTTCCTCGTGAACGCTGACCTCACCGGGGACAAAAACTCAATTGCACCATCTAGTGCACCAAAAAAGCAATTGATTTTATTCTTCTTGTACCCAAAAAGTTAAATTCTCATGTGCAATTTATATAATAAAATAATGATACTTGCTCTCCGTGTATGGATACAGTATTGGCACGGAAAATAATGCAATATATGCAACCCATAGTTCTATGCGTTTAGAAAGTTTTGATTTGACATTGATCAAACATAATCTCTAACAATATCAATTATCAAATGGCCGATATATCAGGGGGAAACTATTTTAAAGTTTCTTTTCCGATACTGATATCAGTATTGGAACAACTCTAATAGAAACCATATTTTGTCTTTATGTTTCTGTTGTTTGAAATGCCTTCTACAAAGTTTACTTTTTGCTGACATTGACCAAACAGAATCTTTCAATGGGACCTTTTCATAATGAGGTCATTCTGCTGCTGTGGGTGTCCTCCTCTGGATCGAAAAGGATAAAAGAAGTCGTGACGAAGTTTCAGCTCAGTAGGACAGATTTAGTCTGACTACAGTGGGTGTAAGCTCAAATTTACACAATGTCACAGATGTTTTATTAATAATTTGTAACCTGAACATTATGTTGAACTAAATAGTGCATTTCGGGGTGTTTGTTAAAACTGTTTCCATGATAATGTATCTGTTTAGTATTACCACACTGACTTATGTTCATGAATGCTTTGTGTTTAAGTTACACACTGTGCCAACCTAGTCCAAATTTAAACTAGTTACATATAGTTTTACAAATGTAGAACATAATTATTTGTTGGTGTGCACAGTCTTATTGTTATAAACCAAGGTGAAGACCATGATAAACTCTACACAGGTTTCATATTTCATACTTGCTGCCTATTTTGACACCAGGGGTTTTAAATACTTACTTTTCTTGCTTATTTTGTCTTTATATGTTTTCATAATTTGTACCAATCTGTTGCTGATTGTGGTTATCTGTATGAACAGAAGCTTACATGAACCTATGTACCTTTTTCTGTGCAGCCTGTTTGTAAATGAACTGTATGGTAGTACAGGGTTGTTTCCATTCCTTCTGGTTCAGATCCTCTCTGACATTCACACTGTTTCTGCTCCCTTATGTTTCCTGCAGATTTTCTGTTTGTACTCTTATGGAGCTAGTGAATTTTGGACCTTAGCCGTCATGTCTTATGACAGATATCTTGCTATCTGTTATCCTCTACAATATCACACTCGTATGACATCTAAAAAGATTGCCATGCTTATTGCTCTAACATGGTTGTACTCTTTTCTTAGATATGTTTTGATAGTGTTTGGTCTGACAGCTCCTTTACAGCTGTGTGGAAACATTATTAACAAAGTGTACTGTGACAACTATTCTGTTGTCAAACTGGCCTGTTCTGACACAACAGCCAATAACATTTTTGGACTCATTCACATGTTTACAGTAATCTTTGGTCTTATAATTTTAATTCTTTTCTCTTACATGAGAATTCTTAAAGTTTGTTTATCTGGTTCCAAACAGACCAGACAGAAAGCTCTCAGTACCTGCACACCTCACCTTTTTTCCCTGCTGAATTTTTCTTGTGGGGGTTTCTTTGAATTAGTACAGAGCAGGTTTAATATGAACTATTTACCGAATATGTTGCGCATTTTTCTGTCATTGTACTGTCTTACATGCCAACCACTCATCAACCCTTTACTGTATGGCCTGAAAATGTCCAAAATACGCATTGTATGTAGACGTCTGCTCTTTGGGGGGAAAAGGTAACTACAAATGTTATCTGACAACTAAGAGCTTTGCTCGTCATAAATAACAAGAAATACATTCATTAAATGAGTTACCTTTGACAGTACTTTTGTCGACTGTATCTGCAAGGATGAGTTGAACCATTCAGCAAAAGTTTTCTTTAAATCACCAAAAGTAGATTCATGCAGTGTTCTTCTTTTGGATTTTTGTAATTATTTTTTAGCAATTCTATTATTATCAGACTCCTGTTGCCACTTTCCTCCTCTGTTCTGCAGATATTTAAATCAGCTCTTTTCCATTCACTCTTTGCCAGTTTGTCAAAGCTACCATGTGCTTCATGTCTTTGTTTTAAAGCCACCTGAACCTGAACCTGACTCAGACCCTATAACCTATAGAAAATGTGTGTGAGTACTAAAAGTTGATGGTTTTAACAAGCTGTTAAAAACTCATCTGTTTTATGTCATTTAATGTGTGCTGTGCTTCTGATATAGTTACTACTGTTTGAGTGTTTAATCCCTGTTTGCCTTTAACTTTGTTGTTTTTATTATTTTCATTGTTTTTGTTTGCATTTTATCTGTGTATTTATCTTTTTTGATGCACTGAATAGCACCTTGTAAGCATAGTTTTGAAAAGTGCTTTATAAATATGGTTTACTTACTCACTTACTACAAATGTTGTCTGACAACAATAGGCTTTGCTCATCATCAATCAAAAAATAAATGTATTGTGACAAACTGTAACTGTGATTTTTTTCCATCCAGCCACAACATGGCCTCAGACTTTCCTTCCGCTAATTCTGCTGACTTGATATCCTCGGGCAGATCGTTCCAGAGTCTGCAAACGCTCTGTACCGGTTCATTTTCAGCCGGGCCTCTGGAACAGACAACAGACCTCTGCCTGAGGATTTGAAAGTACGTACCAGCGTGTACAGTAGGCGGTCAGAGATATGCAAGGGTGCGAGGCCATAAGGAGCCTCAAAAGTGGTCAGCAAAATCTTAAAATATTTTCTAAAGGCCCAAACACACGTAAAGCGATAGTTGATGCGCCTCAGTTGATGTTTCTATGGCACACTTCAGGCATCAGATTTGAAGCTTCAACACCACAGAACCAGCAAAGGTCGCTATTTAGACAAAGATTTTGTATGTTACAGATCCCCCTATCAGTGAGGGCAGAAGACTTTCTCCAATGACGGACAGGGTTGTATACCTTCGTAAGAACAGCCGATTTCTTGCGCGGTAAACCACTTGCAGGTGGTTTTTGTGCATATTATGAAATAGAATCCTACCGGCACCACTGCGCCTGAATTATCACTTGATTTATATACATTTTTATTTGAATCACATCATATATATCATATAGCATATTACAGTAACTTTCTCCAAACATGTAGTACAGCTGCAGAAAAAAGACAGCTTTGGTCACGCTGCGTCCTCATTTTGACACTCCAAAATCGACGGGCGTCAGACGCTTTCAGTGCATTTAGGCCTTAAAACATACTGGCAGTGATGTCATCTGGTTAAAATCCTGACAGCTAAGTTCAGTACAGGCTGGAGTGGAGTAATAGATTAATGGTTCAAGCAAGTAAAGGAGGCTGTTGCAATAATCCAGGCGTTTAACTTGTATCATAAACTGTTCCAAAGTTTTCCTTCCTAAACATTTATCTGCGTGAACCAGCATTGAGCCAATCCTCCTTGCCTCCGCAGCCTCTTTCTTATCTTTCTACTCTCACGTCATCGAAATGAATGGAGTGACTGTTAGAAAATGTATATATTCTTGGGTGCCTCATTAAAGGTCCAATGTGTAGGAATTTCTCGCATCTAGCGTTGAGATAATATATCGCAATCAACTCTCTCGCACCATGCAGTTCAATGTACGTATTACAGCTACGGTAGCCTTCACTCTTCAAAAAGCCGGTCTCTTGCTCTTTTCAATATTCTTTTTTCTTGAAATTTGGATTTTGACTACGGGTTCTCCATGTTTCCTTCTTCAAACTTGCCACAGGGGCCGGGAAGCTACGATACCCATTAGCAGCATTAGCAGCACCTGTGAGTTTATCATGTGACAGCGAAAACGCTAAAGGCGGAGCAGTATGTCCTGTATGTCCCTTACCGGCTAATGTATTTCAAGATGGAGCATGAATATGGAGCGTCTACCCCAGTTAATGCAAATGCAAATGTAAAATTTCAAGCCAAAAGAAATACTTGGAATTGATGATGGTGGTAAATATTCATGAAAAAGGACAAGTTTGTGAACGAGCAACACAGATTTAGATAATGAACAACTAAACACTTTATACACTGGACCTTTAAACTTTTAGAACATTGTGAACTGGTGTGACTTTGTTCCCCGATGATCTCGTAACTGCATTCAGAATCAACTAACAGAGGTTGAGTCAGAAGAAGAAGCCTTTATGTATCCCTGTTACCTCTCCACCTGCCCAGAAAGCTGCTGCATGGCACCTCAATGGGGGTATGATTTGTAAATTATAAGACTCTTAAGCCGGTTACACACTGGATGCATCGCGCGAGCGTGTCAGCTGTGTGGCGTGTCCGTTTATATTTTCAGTTCTGTTTTTTCAACATTTCGGTTATGTTCAGGTTAGAGCTTACAAACTGCCTGCATGACATGCGTCTCAGGCGCGGCTCGAGCCGTGCCGAAAACATGTGCCTGCTAGAAATAGAACCAATGCGAATATATAGACACGAATACATATTAATAAATGACATGTTGATGTTTGAAAGTCTCTAGGTTTTGATATAAATGCAGATATAAATGTAATTTAAAAAAAAAAAAATCGATTTTGTAATAATGCACCTGTCAATCCAGAAGGAAATATTCTGGAGCCTTTTTTGCCATCAATACTGCCGACGTTGTCTTTGATGTAATCAAATCAGTATATATTTATGTTTAACATGGTATCTCATTTTATCAATGGGAAACATACATGTGTCCAGACAACACATTCTCACACCCAACTCGTAAAATAAGGACGTTCGGTCAGGAGCCTTTCTCGTTCTTATTTGACGTTAAAAGTCTCCTTTAGCGTCTCATGTAAACGTGCTTGGTCGCCACTATTGCCGTCCCTTTTTCGGAGAAAGGACGCCTCAAAAGCCGGGAAACACACTGCGGGTGAAGCGCGACAATAACGGAATCGCGGAGGTTAGGTTTAGGAGAAAAACAACGGGGAAAGGACGCCTCAAAAGCCGGGAAACACACGCCGTAGACGGGGAAACAAAACACCACACGCGGGGCGCGAACCCGAATCTCCTGAGTGAAAGTCCGGTGTTTTACCCATCCACCACCCCAACCACCACCCCAACCACCAGCAATTTCCCCTTACATACCACTCGCTAAGTCTCATCCAACTGCGGCTCTCCCCAGTACGTTACACAAATACCCCGAAGGGTGCCTTTTTCGTTGCATCAGACGCTGAAGGACACTGACCAAACGTACTTATTTTACGAGTTCGGAATGAGAATGGGTTGGTCCAGACAAGGCTAGCAGCAGCAGCGCCGCGTCAGACACCTTTCTGGTGTGTAAAGACATAGAAAAATTCACGCAGCCGCCACGCAGCTGACACGCAACAGAAACGCCACGCTCACGCCACGCAGGCAGTGTGTAACCGGCCTTAGAGACAGAGCAAGTGGGAGAAAAACTAGCGAAGAGTGAAATTTATGAAATACGCAACTAGTAAGTAGTACCTGGTAAGTACTGAAATAATGTGTCTGTTGTGTTTCATACTTTTTACAAATCTGCATCATTATCTTGTTATTTGGACTTACATTTTATTTGTTTATTACAATTACAAAACAGGAAAATCTGAACCTCAAGTAGCGCTGGAAGTGGCAGCCATCAACTACACCCTGTGTTACCTGGAGGCAGGAATAGTGGGCCCAAATGCAGAGATGAGGCAGGCAGGCAGGAGATGGTTGGAGCTTAGGGATTTATTAATAACCAAAAATGGCCGCCCAGAGACTGGAAAAACACAACGAAAAATTCTGAGGGAAAACTTACAAAACTAAAGCAGGGAGGAATCCAAAAACAAAGGCTCAGGCTACAACACGCAGACAGGATACAGGAACAACAGGAACAAACTGACAGCACAAGGACACAAACGGATACAAGGAAAGAGGGCACAGACTCAAAACGATCTGACAACAGACAAAGGAAACACAGGGGCTAACTAAACTAGGTAACACAAGACATGTGACACCAGGGCTAGACTAGACATGACAAGACAGAAAACAGACTATCAAAATAAAACAGGAAACAGAACATAATACAAAACAGGGAACAGAACTATACACAACAAAATATACACAGACCACAGGATACAATAAACACAACAGGAAACATACAGAAATAAGAATAACAGGCAACAGAAAAGTCCAAAACTACAACACCCTGGCCCCTGAAGATAGTTAACTTTATTTATCCCGCGGTGAAATTAAGGTGTCTTCGCAGCCAGGTATTTAAATACAGTTACAACATTAAACACTACTATTAATACAGTACAGTCACAATACAAATGCACTTAAAAAGGAGGGATACAAATACAACTACAGTGGGACTGCATAATAAATAAAGTGCAGAGAGGACATATGGCAAATATATTACTGTTTTTGTACACAATATACATGACAACATGCTGTCTGCAGAGTTGTGTTGGAATGGACGCAACCACCAGCATGTTGTCATGGCAAAAGGGGAGTTGAACTCAAACACTTTTATGCGCTGGTGATTAAACTTTGACACTGGCTAAAACCTCTTTGGGGGGGCGCCAAAAATGTCTCTATGCAGGAAAAACCCTTTTCATTATTATTGCTTTGCTCCCATCATAATTGGTATGGCCACTAGAAGGCGCCGCTGCCTACCAAGAAATGTAAATATAGGTCATAATTACTGCTTGTACAAACAACATTTTTTTGAGGAGGAGGACATGTTTTAATGGTCGTATTTCTTCATCTGTCTTTTTAAGTGTATTTGTCATCTATTGTGAATCACAATATATTGCAGATTTTTGTATGAAATGTTCTATATTCAGTATAAACAATATTACTTCAATTATTGTTACTATTATTTATGTTGAAAAATTACTAATGATTTCTAGGTTAATATAATTTTCTGTTGATTGACTATTTGATTAAAGGTCCCATGACATGGTCCTCTTTGGATCTTTTATATAGACCTTAGTGGTCCCCTAATACTGTATCTGAAGTCTCTTTTATATAGACCTTAGTGGTCCCCTAATACTGTATCTGAAGTCTCTTTTATATAGACCTTAGTGGTCCCTAATACTGTATCTGAAGTCTCTTTTATATAGACCTTAGTGGTCCCCTAATACTGTATCTGATGTCTCTTTTATATAGACCTTAGTGGTCCCTAATACTGTATCTGAAGTCTCTTTTATATAGACCTTAGTGGTCCCCTAATACTGTATCTGATGTCTCTTTTATATAGACCTTAGTGGTCCCCTAATACTGTATCTGAAGTCTCTTTTATATAGACCTTAGTGGTCCCCTAATACTGTATCTGAAGTCTCTTTTATATAGACCTTAGTGGTCCCCTAATACTGTATCTGAAGTCTCTTTTATATAGACCTTAGTGGTCCCCTAATACTGTATCTGAAGTCTCTTTATATAGACCTTAGTGGTCCCCTAATACTGTATCTGATGTCTCTTTTATATAGACCTTAGTGGTCCCCTAATACTGTATCTGAAGTCTTTTTTATATAAACCTTAGTGGTCCCCTAATACTGTGTCTGAAGTCTCTTTTATATAAACCTTAGTGGTCCTCTAATACTGTATCTGAAGTCTCTTTTATATAAACCTTAGTGGTCCCCTAATACTGTATCTGAAGTCTCTTTTATATAGGCCTTAGTGGTCCCCTAATACTGTATCTGAAGTCTCCTTTATATAGGCCTTAGTGGTCCTCTAATACTGTATCTGAAGTCTCTTTCTTGAAATTCAGCCTTGGTGCAGAATTCCAGCCACTAGAGCCAGTCCCACAATGAGCTTTCCTTAGAATGTGCCATTTCTGTGTCTGTAGGTATTGAGGAGAGAGGGTGGGGGGGCAAGGTGGAGGGTGGGGGTGTGGCCTTGACCAACTGCCACTTTGCCTCGTTTGAAAGCCATGATGTCTCTCTCTCTCATGGGTGGGCCAAATTCTCTGGGCAGGCAAAGCAGAGAAAGGGGAGGTAACCTTTCCCCTTATGATCTCATAAGGAGAAGATTCCAGATCGGCCCATCTGAGCTTTCATTTTCTCAAAGGCAGAGCAGGATACCCAGGGCTCGGTTTACACCTATCACCATTTCAAACCACTGGGGGACCATAGGCAGGCTGGGGGAACTCATATTAATGTTAAAAAACCTCATAAAGTGAAATGTTCAAGCCATGGGACCTTTAACAACTACAGCCATGTGAAATGGGAAAGAAAGAATCAATTCATGTTTGCTGATAATTTTGTTGTATGGTCAGAGTAGATGTTCAGACACCCTCTGACTTGAAAAGATTTAAAAGAAACAGACACAGAGTTTCATCTCAGTTACAAAGCAGTCACAGCATGATTGCAGCTAGACAGATGATGAATGTAAATATTCATGCAATGTCATAAACTGTTAAATAAGGTAAATGGTAAGTTTGGAGAATCTGTGTTGTAAGAATTGATATCTTTACTGTCTGCAGGCTGAATATTGATTGTGTGTTAATGCAGTGAATCCAGAATGAGCATGAATGTGACATCTAAAATAGTTTGATTTCTATATAGCTCTTACAAAATGTAACACTGTTAATTGTTCATCCTTTGCAAACTTGAAAGGTTGTGTTGTGAACCAAACACTAATTATGATAAACTCTACACAGGTTACATATTTCACTTTTGGTGCATACTTTAATATTGGGCTCTTTAAATATGTATTTTTCCTGATTATTATGTTTTTTTATGCTGTAATAGTTTCTACCAATCTGTTGCTGATTGTGGTTATCTGTATGAACAGAAGCTTACATGAACCTATGTACCTTTTTCTGTGCAGCCTGTTTGTAAATGAACTGTATGGTAGTACAGGGTTGTTTCCATTCCTTCTGGTTCAGATCCTCTCTGACATTCACACTGTTTCTGCTCCCTTCTGTTTCCTGCAGATTTATTGTGTGTATGCATATTAAACTATACAATTTCATAATTTATCCATCATATCTTATGACAGATATCTTGCTATCTGTTATCCTCTGCAATATAACACACAAATGACATCCATCAAGGTTGCCATGCTTATTACTCTAACATGGTTATTCCCATTTGTTGGAGTTGCTGTCACAATATCTTTGAGTGTTCCTCTACAGCTGTGTGGGAACATCATTAACACAGTTTACTGTGATAACTACTCTATTGTCAAACTGGCCTGCTCTGAAACTAGAGTCAATAACATGTATGGACTCATTTCCACTTGTCTTATCATCTTTGGTCCTCTCAGTTTAATCCTTTACACATACTTTAAGATCTTTAAAGTATGTGTCAGTACCTGCACACCTCACCTCGCTTCTCTACTCAACTTTTTCTTTTGGTTCTTTCTTTCAAATATTACAGAGCAGGTTTGATATGAGCAGTGTACCCATGATGTTGATGTCATTATACTTCCTGACTTGCCAACCGATCTTCAACCCTTTAATTTATGGACTGCAAATGACTAAAATACGTAGCATATGTAAAAGTATTATCCGTGGTAAAATGTAAACTAATGTTAAAGAGCGTCTTGTTGGTTGGTGACCCCCATAAATCAATTTGTAGGAAAATTATGTAGAACTGAAACAGTCTTCTGCAAACAATTGAGTTGTGAGAACCAGTGGAGAACTGGGCAGGTGTTCTGGCGAGTGACCTCATACCTCTGGAACTCCCTACCCATACACATCTGTAACTGAACTGAGCTGGATACATGCTAATCACGTATCAAAGCCTAACACTTTAGATAAGCCTTAACCCTGTAATAATATTAAAGTGACCTGCTGTTATTTGCTGGTTTTACTGTTTTACTTGCTTTTAATGTGTTTTATTGTAAAGTGTCTTTGAGTAACTTGGAAAGCGCTATATAAATAAAATGTATTATTATTATTATTATTATTATTAATATTAGGGGTGGGGGGTGGGGATCAATACAGCATAGTATCCAGATATTTTCCTATATTGATGCACTGAAGCCAAGTATCTTTTTTTTTTTTAATACTAATTGCACACATTATTAAACTTTTGGGTCGATAGATAGATAGATAGATAGATAGATAGATAGATAGATAGATAGATAGATAGATAGATAGATTTTTATTGATCCCAAAATGGGAAATAACATGCAGCAGCAAAATATCAGACACACAGCACACATACAGAATATACATTAAAAAATAGGATACAATGTACATGAAATAATAATAGGATAGAATACAAGAACAAATATTTAAAACATATACAAGTTGGGAATAAAAATGTACAACTGTTTAACTAGTATTGATAAAGATGTAGATAAACCTATTGTGCAAGGTTGTGCAAGGTGCACTTAGTGCAGCTGTGATGTATATGAGTCTTATCTAACATTCAATGATGACGTGTTAAAAAGTTTAATTGGCTGTGGTAGGATGATTTCCTGGAGCGGTCCATGCGACATCGAAGCTGTCAGAGCCTCTTAGAGAAGGTGCTCCTCTGTTGGACAGGGTGGGGGTGGAGAGGGTGGTCGGGGTTATGCATGATCGATAACAGTTAGTTCAGTGACCTCCTCTCCACCACAGCTTCAAATGTGTCCTGTTTGCAGCCAATAACGGAGCCAGCCTTCCTGATGAGTTTGTACAGTCTGTTTGTGTGGCTGGCTCCGATGCTGCTGCCCCAGCAGATGGCGGAGGAGAACAGAGCGCTGGCCACAACACACTGGTAGAACTTCACCTACAGTCTGCTGCACACGTTGAAGGATCTCAGCTTCCTCAGGAAATAGAGTCTGCTCATCCCATTCTTGTGAACAGCAGTGCTGTTTTTCCAGTTCAGCCTGTTGTCGATGTTGACACCCAGGTATCTGTACTCCTCAACCATGTCCACATCCATGTCCACATGAGCTGTTCCCTTCATCCTGAAGTCAATAACCATCTCTCTGGTCTTATCCACGTTCAGCAGCAGGTGATTCTTACCAGACCACTCCACAAAGTTGTCCACCAGCGCTCTGTACTGTCCCTCGTGTCCATCCCTTATACACCCAACAACTGCAGAGTCATCAGAGAACTTCTGTAGGTGACATGACTCTGAGTTGTACTGGAAGTCTGTGGTGTATAATGTGAACAGAAAGGGAGACAGCACAGTCCCCTGTTGAGCCCCCGTACCAATCACCACCACATCAGACAGAACACGGTCCAGACGGACAAACTGTGGTCTGTCTGTCAGGTAGTCAGTGATCCAGGAGACCGTGGACACACCAACACCAATCATCTGCAGCTTCTCATCTAGTATCAGTGGCTGGATGGATTTGAATGTGCTGGAGAAATCAAAGAAATGTGATGCTCACAGTGCCGCCACCGCCATCCAGGTGCAAATGAACTCGCTGCAGAAGATAGATGGCAGCATCGTCCACTCCCAGACGAGGCTGGTAGGCAAACTGTAGAGGGTCCAGAGAAGATAGGGTACTATAATAATAAAACATGTGGGGGACGTGGTGGCTGTCATATAATGTGCATGCCAACTACATTGTTCCCTCTAGCTCAGCTCAGCTAGACATGTTTGATAAAATTTTGAGGGAAGCCTCAGCAATAATTTTGATAGGGTGAGCCGCTGCTGCAAAACTTAAATATGTGTCGTAATTACTGCTTGTACAAATTATCTATGGGTATGTTTTTCCGGCGGACAGGGTTCTATTTCCTCTGTCTTTTTATGTTTATATTTGTCATATTCAGGATTTTTGTTGGCTCAGAATAGACCTGTTGGGTGAGGGGGTGTCACACATTAATCAGGGGGTCTGGTGGTCCTACCCAAAGAAATTCGAAATAGTTTACACTTTCACTATGTGAACTAGGAGAAGTTGAGAACGAATCACATTTTCTTCTGTATTGTCCGTATTATGATGAGTTAAGAACACCAATCTTACGTGAAATGTCTGTCCAAAATCCTGAAATGTTCTTGTGCACGGATGAGGACCAATTGGAGTGGTTGTTTAAATTTAATATTTATAAGTTGGGGACTTTTTTTCTAAAGCTTGGCAAAAAAGACTAGAAGGTTTTACTCTATATAGAGAGTATATGGTTACTTTGGCATGTTGTCCTTTGTCCTCAGTAATGGTGAGTAAGCCTGTGTGGGCTGGGCATATTTTATTGGATGCATGACACAATAATAAAAAATATTCATTAATTCATATTCATTCATATAACAATGATTACCTGGACTATGATGGCATTTTAACCCTCTCTTAGCTCAACTGCATGTGTTTACAGCAGCGTGGCTAACATCAACAACGGAAGCTACAGTTACCTACAATCCATCAGGTTTATCTCAACTACAGATCGGATTGTTGCCCAAAATATTCTTATTCTTTATTTTATAAAGGACAACACACATTAATTAACATTTCTGTAAATGTGCCAGTGTGAGCCAGCCGGCTAATTTTCAAATGTAGTCCTTTGGCCAGATGATGTTAGACCAGAGCAACAGGAAACAGCAAGACATCAGTACAGGTTAAACTATACAGAGAGAAGTCAACAAAACACCATACAGACAGCTAGAGCAACAAATAAGCTTTTTCAGTAAGCCATGCAGAGCTACAGGAAGCAGCAAGTCTTTAGCACAGTTACACATCAACAGTATCCCCATTCAGAACAAGAAGCCATGCAAGCATCAAAACGAAGCCAAGCAACACAGACCCGAGCCATCTTCTTTCCCCATTCAACCGTTCAAAATACACAACAAACCTTGATATTGGGCTCTTTAAATACTTATTTCTCATGTTTTATGACAGATACCTGGCTATCTGTTATCCTCTGCAATATAACACGTATGACATCTAACAAGGTTGCCATGCGTAGTGCTCTAACATGGTTATACCCATATTTTGCTATATATATTTTGATATCTTTGAGTCTTCCTTTACAGCTGTGTGGCAATGTCATTAACAAAGTGTACTGTGACAATTACTCCATCGTTAAACTGGCATACTCCAACACCATAGTAAATAACAAATTATTCCTATACTTTTAATATTTACACTTACATACTACCTGTGTAGAGTTTATCATTATCCTTCTTTTGTTTTTCAACACAATTTCAATTAAAACATGAAACAGTTGTAATAATTATATTTTGATTCAACTCCTTGAAGCCCACTGTCATGGTTGTGTATGTTCTGTTTCCTGTTTTATTTTGAAGTCTGTCTTTTCTCCCCTGTTTTTAGCCCTATATGGTTTTGGTTCCTGCCGTCTGTTTTTCACCTTGTCCACCCTGATGATCGTTACCCCGTAGTGTCTACCTTGTTACCTATTACGCTACCGTTTTATGTTTTACCTGTCTGTTGTCAGATCATTGTATTCTGTTCTGTTCTGTATTCATGTGTGCAGTCTACCCCGTTGTCTCTGTGTTCCAGTTTTTGGTATTCCTGTCTTTTGTTGTCCTCCATATTCTGGAGGGATTTTGCCTGCTGCCTTGTGGACTCCTTTTGTTGGTATGGACTTTTGTATATCTTTGATGATACCCACAGATGCACATGTTGTAAAGACAAAATTAACACGTTTTGCTGACAAATGTTGATCAGAGAAGACCCGTCCTACTCTGCCTCTGATTGGCTAGTATCCATTGCCTTCTTCACAGAATGCGGCGCAAAGAGGGGAAAAAATAACACTGCCTGAGCCAGCTTGGTAGATGATGGCAGGCTTAATGCTGATTAACAAGAACATTAAAATTCCACTTCATAAAAAGGTTGCCAACCCCACCCTATTTTCAAAATAAACACCCTGTGAAGACTCCCGATCGTATATTACATCACTACACTATTTTAACAACTAAAACACAGCTCTTCTGTCCTCTGCCTGGAATCATGTGAAATCATGATACCTATTGGACTTTCCCATGCAGGTTTGTTGCACACGTGAAGCAGGGAACAGGAAGTAGGAAATAGGTAGTTTTTAAAAGCCTCCCATCCTCATGCTTCTCTGTTTGTAAGCAATACGCCAGCCCCAGAAGTAATCACTTTCAATCCTTGGTTGCAATGCTTAGTAAATCACTGGCTGTAAGTGAACCTTTTATTTTTATTTTTTTTTACTTGAATTGAAGGGTATTTGTGGCAGGTGATGCTTAACACCATTGTATTTGTGAATGTTTTTAGCACATGTAGTTGAGCATGTGAGTGTTGCTGTGTAGATAACATACAGTGAATATGATTTGAAGTAACACTAGATGAGATTAAGCAAGTTTTTTGTTTCGCCCGACGTATGCTGGGATTGGCTCCAGCCCCCCCACGACCCTGTGCGCGGGATAAGTGGTTGACGATGGATGGATGATGGATGGATGTCATTTTTGTTTCAATGTATCAGATAATTGGTTTATTGCTCTACATGTATTTGTTCATAGCATCTATTGTAATGCTAGCCGTTTTAGCTCTTTACATGATTCTGTAAAACACAGTCATTTGTGTAAGATAGATATTTATTGTTACATGAGGGAGATTTATCCGTCTGTTTTCATGCACATGGTAATATACACAGACAAATACATCAACAGATAACCTAAAGACAGAGAAACAACCGCATTTACAGAGTCACCGGGCCGGGTTTGCACTACCAATCCGCAGGGAGAAATACACCATTTTCAGCAGGCTACCATAGACTCAGACTTGGAGGTGCTGACCCTCACAGTCGGTCTCAAAGTGTTGGCATGTAGATCACCGTCTGAAGAAGCCTGTAAAACAATTAAACTCAGAAGCAATGCTGAGGCAATTATACCAGCCACTTCAAAGTTATTAAAATAAATGCAACGCCCGCCGCATCCCATCTTGTGTTCTTTTATATGAAGTTTAAATGATCATATCTCCATTTTTTTCTTGGTCTATCAACATAAAACAAAAACTAGAATGGAGTTTCAAGCCTGCACTTTCGACAGAAGCGGACAGCAGCGCTCAACGTGACTTTGTTGTTATGCTTCGACGTCTTAAACTGTTCATGTGACTTGATCACGCCGGCGTGATCGGCGACCCGGAAGAGTTAAATAGGCTGGGAGTGTGTCTCAAACTGCACACTTCCATTAGTGCTGTACAAAAGCCCATCAGCCAGTTCTGTTTATTTTGTTTCTTGTTATTGTATTTCAGTCAGGCAATGTTATTCAATTTCTGTGACTAGGTCTTATTATTTTGATCAGGCACTCTGTCAGGACCCTCCTTTATAGGTTTTTTTTTGTTAGTTTATTTTTTGTAGCTTGCAGGCTACAGTATTCTCAAGGATGTAAGCCATAGTGATGGTCATGCAGAATTTATCTGGAGGGTGGTGGTAGTGCGCTAAGTTAGTCCGCATCCGCCGTTAAACAAGCAACTCAAGGTCATGTCTTACAAATACTTAGGTGTCCACATAGACAATCTTCTCTGCTGGAAAACACACATTGACCATCTGTGTAATAAATTGCAGCAGAGATTATACTTTTTAAGGCGACTGAGACTGTATGGAGTAAGTAGCCAGATCATGCTTATGTTCTACCGGGCGATTCTGGAGAGCATTATTAGATATGGAATTACAGCATGGTTTGGCAACCTAACAGTGCAGCTAAAAAGCAGGCTGGTCAGCACACACAAGGCAGCTATGAGGATAATAGGGAGGAAAGAGTACAAGCCCATACAGAGCCTGTATGAGCAAGTAGTCAGAAAACAAGCTGAAAGAATCACCGCAGACTCTCTACATCCTCTCTTCCCTGAATATGAACTTCTGCCATCAGGCAGAAGATTCCGTGTGCCAAGATGTAAAACAAACAGACTAAAGTTATCATTTATTCCAACTTCTGTTAAGCTGCTGAACTCCAATAGTACATTTTAGTCCAGCAGAGCAGGGGTGTAGTAAATACCCCAGCTATTTTAGCATTTCGCACTTTAATTATTACAGTTAATTCTCAGGATGTTGTGCTTTCTGTGCTGTCATGTGTGTCCTCTTTGTCTTTTGTGCTTTTGTGTCCTTGTGTCTCAGGACGCTGTGCTGATCTCACTTTTATGTTGATTTTATTTTATTTCACTTTATTTGACTGTATTTAACTTGAGAATGTTTTTATGTTACATATTGTCTGTGTTGTGAAGCAACGGATGTGGCACTGTGCACAAGACAAATTTCCCCTCGGGGACAATAAAGTGTATTCTATTCTATTCTATAACTCAAGAAGAAGAAGGACCCTCCTTTCTAAAGTCATTCACACATGTGCAGGGCAAGATTGTGCAGCATCAGGTTAGATCTTTTTCATGCAGTATAGTTATTTGGTGTGCGTGCATCTAATAGTGAGTTGATACCAGTTACTCAATGTATGTTTCTAGCTGCAATGTTGTTGCATTTGCTTACTAGAGACACCACTCTAAGTTTATGTAGCCCATCGACAGAAGTGTGCTAAATTGTTTGTGCTAATGTTGCTATGCTAATGCTAATGCTAGGACATGCTAATTGCTAATATGCTAGCTTTAGTTGTTTCATTGTTAGCTATTGTTAGCCAAGCTGCTTAGCCTTAGGCAGTGTATTAGCTTAGCAGGCCAGGATGTAATGTTACCTATGCTAATTGCATGTTTTCATAAGACATTGAATCGTCTTTTCTCTTGTTAATTCCAGAACCACACCCAAGCTCCCAAGCTTTCATTCACCTGGGGCCTGTTTCACAAAAGCAGAATATATAAATCCAGGATAACTGATAAAGCGAGGCTTGACCTAGTCTAATCTGTACATCCTGGCTTGGTGCGTTTCACGAAGGCCAAGCCAGGCTGAGGAGGAGCGACTAGGTTGAGCCAGGCTGAAGTAATTCAGATAGATGCGCGTCCACGGCTTTCCTCAAAAGACCGCGAGGTCGATCACAGATTTACTGATGCCAAAATGGAGAATACGCATTGTTCATACTTTATACAGAGTGAGCAGCAGCTTCTTGTGGAAGTATGACGACGTGAAACACATTATTTGTATAAAAAGAAAAGAAACCCGGCCGCTGTAATGAAACAGCGAGAGAAAGCGTAGCAGATGATCACGGACCGACTGAATGCGTAATTGTAGCCTAAATATATACATTAACTGACCACGGCTCTGAATTGAAGTCGTCATAATCATTCCATTCAAGGATTAGTCTACTAATCATTTGCACACATTAACAGTTGTACTCTTTGCCTTAAAAGTGAGCAGAAGATAATGTTACTCAGGAAATTTACAATGAAGATCAATTTTCTACAACGCCAGAAAATGATGCGTAAATATCTCTTTTACTCTGTTCCTCCCTCTCTCTCATGGGCTAAAATATAAGTTTCCTAAGTCATATTAACTTCCACTGCTCGCTTTTAATGCAAAGTGTACAACTGTTCGTTTTTGCAAATGACAGTGACTCATTGAATGGTTTCAATTAAGAGCAGTAGTTCATAAATGTATATTTTTAGGCTATCATTCAGTCGGTCCGATATCTGCCACGCTTTTTCTCGCGTTTCATTTTTTTATTTTTTATAGAGGCCGAGTTTCCTTCTCTACATATTATATGCCTTGCTCCCTGTATATATGGACATAGAAAATAAAGACACTGAAGAAATTGGACTCTAAAATCTAGAAACTATGAAGATAATTAAGTGATAAATTCCATGCACACTGAATGGAACAGAGTATTCATCAGTTATTTCCCCCCAAATATGAGGTCAAAAACCATTGAGGTGTCCTCTCCCTGTTGTTACATGAATGTACAGTAGCCTACATCACTAGATAGTTACTGGTCCAGTGAACTAAGACTATCATTTGGGAGGACTGTACAATTAGGATATGTTCTTAAATTGTACAATCCTCCCAAATTATATTCCCAGTTTACTGGACAACATAAATTGTGTGCTAAGAATGCCAAATACAATGTACATGGAAGAGGAACAAACATGATCCTTATTGTTAAAGAATTTAAAAAAAATTAATCAACTAAAATAATTCAAGGTGCATTGGCCAACTATAGAAATGTACAGCATTGTATGTATTGCCCTTAGTAACAGACTTCATTTAAAACACATTTGAAATTGTATCAGCCTTTTCTAATTATCTCAACAACTGCCATAATATATTCATCAAACTTCTAACAACAATATGAACAGCAGTCTTCATACAGCAATATAACAGTAACAATGACTGTCACATGAATAATTAGAAATAAAAAAAATAATGGTCACAACTTTAAATAACAGTACTTAAATAAACAGCAATATGCACCTGTTGTATTTTAATCCAGGCTGATAATAACAATAGGGTAAAACCACTGCTGGGTGATCAGAAAAGGCTCCAGGATTAAATAAATCCTGACTGTAAGCCTGGTCAGGAGCAGGCTAGCTGTACAGAATAAATCTCCATGGTGATTTATGTGCCTCTGCTTTCGTGAAACCGAATCAAGGCTTAATTCATCCAGGATAACTGGGAAATCCTGGCTTAATCCCTTATCATGGTTTTGTGAAACAGGCCCTGATCATCTCTGTTCTGTGTTGTTGTGGGTGTGAAGACTTAATGTGCAATAAATCTTTGAACGACCTTGGCAAGCCTGGTGTTTGTGTTCTGACTGGACACCCTGTAGTGGTTGCTGCCGGAAATTAAGAATTACTTCCCTCATCACCCAAAATCCTTTTCATGGTCTTTCAAGCCGGAGTAGCAAGTTCTACAGCCTAACCATGACGGCCAAAGAGGAGCGTCAGTCACCCACAACACACGAAGACACAGAAGGAGGACGATCATACGCCACGGGCCTTGAGAGGTGTCTACTTATCCTCGCTGAAGAGAACACAGTATTAAGGCGCAGCCTAGAGGAAATGAAGGAGCAACAAGTGTACTACTCATGTCCAAGGCATCATAGCGCTGGGGCCAGGGCCTCACCCTCCAGATCAAGGTCGCCGGTTTCGCAGTGCATGGAGATGTCTCCAAGAGATTGACAGGATCCACATCCTCCAATGTATCCATACGAATCGACAGCTACTGAGGGCAAGCTACAGCATGCAATGGAAAGAGGGGATGTTGATGACATCGCTGATGACATTGCCCATGGTCTGGAAAGGATGGGACGACCATTCAGCCGAGCCCCCTCTCGAGACCACCATAGCGGGAGGACAGGTTGCCCTAGCAGATCTTCACTGTCTCATGGATATCAGTATGTGAGTGCATCTGCCAACTATCGTCATGACTATTCAAGCAAACATAGATATGACACCCCAAGAGACTATACCACGAGTCGGCACTACAGCCCCAGAGACCGTGAACCTTCCTACTCACCTGAGCGGCATCCTCGACGTATTCCAGGGGAGAGGGAGTTCACATACCGGTGCCCAAAGCCAAAGATTCCCGACTTTGTTCATGAAGATCCACGTGAGTTCGCAAGGCTCAAGGTTGCTCTTGACAACCTACTTCTACTGATGCCACAGAGCGCTTCAAATTCCAGATTCTACTGGATCACCTGAAAGTGGAAGAAGCATTACTCATCGCTGACTCCTACAGTCACAGCAGATATCCATATACTGACCCCCCAGGAGGGCCAGCTGCGGTCAAGACGTGGTTGGGATGGTCACTTCAGGGTCCCTCGAAAATGCTGAAACACAGCCTGACCACCCAGCAATGCCTTCTGACATCCATTGCTCCTGTGACTTCAGAGCTACTCAGCCATGTAGAAAAGTTGTGGAAATTAGATATTCTGCCCTACCGAAGCGAGAAACTTGTGACACGATCCAGGCAAGACACAGAGGCCATTCGGATTCTGGAGGAAAAGACAGTTCGCATGAAAGTGGAAGGAGTTCTGCGGTATGCTACTCCATTGCTGTGGAAAAGAGACCTACCCCCCCTAGCTGCTCCGAAGGAATCAGTCAAGGCCCAACTGCGTGGTACCGAGAAGAGGCTTTCTAGTGGTCCTGCGAAAGCTGCCACTTACAACATGGAGATAAGCAAGCTGGTTGAAGCTGGTTATGTTAAGAAGATCCCAATGGAGTAAGTGGCCACAAGTTCCGTGTCGTACATTCCACATCATATGGTTCACCATAATGGGAAGAATAGAATCGTCTTCAACTGTTCCTTCTCCCACAAGGGTATCATTTAAAACGATCACCTCCTTCCTGGACCTGTATTGGGTGCTACACTGCTCAGTGTTCTCCTCCGCTTCCGTGAACGTGCCTTTGTGATCAGTTCAGATATAAAGGGCATGTTCCATCAGGTCCGCCTTCTCCCAGAGGACCAGCCACTCCTCAGGTTCCTTTGGAGAGAGATGAGGAGAAATGACCCCTGACTATGAGTGGCAAGTGCTGCCTTTCGGCACAACCTCAAGCCCCTGCTGCGCCACTTTTGCTCTTCAGACACATGTGGCCAACCATACGGAGGCTGGAGACAAGTTGCGCACCTCAGTTGAGCAGTGCTTCTGTGTAGACAATTGTCTACACAGATATGGCACTGGCAGTCGGACACACTCTGTTACAAGCATGGCCAATTGGAGACTAACACACAGCCCACAATATGCAGTATCTACAGGATCCTTGCCAAGCAGTATGACCCACTTGGCTTCATTGTGCCATTTACTACCAGGGCCAAGATCTTGGTACAGAGGCTATGGGATCGGAAGCGTGAATGGGATGATCCAGATTTACCTCATGACCTCCTTCAAGCATGGTTCTCCTGGGTAGAGGAACTCCCACAGCTGGCACACATCACATTGCCGAGATGCTACACCACAGCAGAGCTGGATGCAAACCCCTGCAAACGTAGCATCCACGTCTTCTGTGACGCATCAGAAAAGGCATATGGCTCTGTTGCGTATCTTCGCACTGAAAACAGTGGACGGATCCAAGTTGCATTTATTGCCGCACGCTCTAGAGTGGCTCCTAAACGGCAACTGTCTATCCCGAGACTGGAGCTCTCTGCTGCCTTAACAGGTGCCCAACTGACGTCAGTCCTGAAGAGAGAGCTGACCCTCGAAGTCCACAGCTCCATCTACTGGACAGACTCTATGACGGTACTTACCTGGTTGCAATCTGAATCTTGCAAATACAAAGTCTTTGTTGGTACTAGGGTTGCAGAAGTGCAGGAATGGTCTGATGCAGGAACCTGGCGCTATGTTGAATCAGCTGATGACATCAATGTCAACAGTGGTCCACCGCAGCTTGATGTCAGTCAGTACAACACATTCCAGGAGCTCCTTGAAGCTGCAGCCTGTCCACTACACGGGGCGGCTTCGGAGACCCACTGCCTGTGAGCAGAAAACCTCAGGACAGCTGAATTGGATATTCCTAGTCGAGCTCAGATTGAGGGTTTTCCAGATGACGTGGCCCAGTTACAAGCGGCAAATCCAGTCTCTGCGAATAGTAGACTAGTCACACTTGCCCCTGCGCTTGACACTGATACCCAGCTCATTCGGGTTGGAGGCCGCCTACGTAGATGTGATCAACTAGATCAGGAAGTGCAACATCCAATCGTGCTTGATCCTGCCCATCCCATTACCAAGCTGATCATCAAATGCTACGACAATGACCTACACCACCCTGGTCCAGAAAGGGTATTCGCAGAGATCAGGCGGCGCTTTTGGATCCTGAGAGGCCAGGAGGCAATACGCAAGTTCCAACACAGTTGCCCTGAGTGCCGCAAGTGGCGTGGAACACCCGACATCCCACGGATGGCTGACTTGCCCTCCTCCAGTCTAAGGCTCTACAAACCAGCCTTTTATTCCACCGGAATAGACTGTTTTGGCCCACTTCAGATCAGAGTGGGGAGGCGCAATGAAAAGCGCTGGGGCATATTGTACAAGTGCCTTTCAACCAGAGCAGTCTACATAGACCTTCTTTCATGCATTGACTCTGACTCCTTCCTAATGTCGCTCCGTTGTTTTGTGTCCAGAAGAGGAAAGCCACATGAGATCCTTTGTGACAGAGGAACAAACTTCAAGGGCGGTGACAAGGAGCTTAAAGAGGCATTCCGGGTCCTCCAGCCAGACCTGAAAGAGCAGCTGACAGCCCAACAGATCGATTTCTGCTTCAACCCACCAAGTGCTCCCCACTTTGGCGGCTCATGGGAATGGGAAATACGATCCATTAAGGCAGCACTTTACACAGTCCTTGGAGCACAGACTGTGCCAGAAGAGCTGCTCAGGGCAGTCTTGGTAGAGATTGAAGGCATACTTAATTCCAAACCTTTGGGTTACGTGTCCTCGGATGTCTCGGATCCAGAGCCTGTGAGTCCAAACTCTCTTCTCATTGGACGGCCTGACACCTCTCTGCCCCAAGTGATCTATCCAGAGTATGAGTTGCTAAAATGCAAACGATGGAGGCACAGTCAAGTCCTGGCTGACCAGTTTTGGGCCAGATTTGTCCGCCAGTACCTGCCAACGCTACAGACACGTCAGACATGGCAAAAGGAGAAAGAGAACCTGACCAATGGCACAGTGGTGATGATCGTGGACCCTCAGGCACCGAGAGCCCTTTGGCTTGTTGGAACCGCCAAGGCAGTCCATCCCGGCTCTGATGGAAGAGTGAGGGCAGCTGAAGTACTGGTCAAGGACCGTACCTATCTCCGACCAGTGGCCAGATTGATCAGTCTTCCTGCGCTTCCAAACGACCATGGATAGATGGATTTTCAGAAACAAATCTGCACAACAGATTTGGGGGCGGCTGTTTCTCTTGTTAATTCCAGAACCACACCCAAGCTCCCAAGCTTTCATTCACCTGATCATCTCTGTTCTGTGTTGTTGTGGGTGTGAAGACTTAATGTGCAATAAATCTTTGAACGACCTTGGCAAGCCTGGTGTTTGTGTTCTGACTGGACACCCTGTAGTGGTTGCTGCCGGAAATTAAGAACTACTTCCCTCATCACCCAAAATCCTTTTCAAGTGCACTAACAGACAGTAAACTTTGTACACTTGTATAGTGCGTAAATTTCGACAGGCGAGTGTTTTCTCAAATCGTGCACAGCCAGTGTCCAATTACTGGAAATGACGATCACAACATTTTACCCCTTCTTCAGTAAAATTGTGAATTTACACCCGGGTAGAGCATTCCAGCCACCTATTGTTTTCTGTGAAAAATACATTCCTGCTTCGTTTTTGCGCATTTTATAAAGGCAACAGAATTAACATTTAAATGGATCCCATTGTATTTAAATGTTAATTTAAATTAACATTTAAATAGATCCCATTCTTCTATTCTTTTATATGCTGCAGTCATGCAAAGTGCAATGCAAAAGATAACACATTAAATACATTTAATAGAATTTTATTTAAAAGATGGTCCTGTGCTTATAGTACAGGCTCCAATCCCCAGGGCATAATGTTACTGCCAGCTAATCGATACAGTCCCAGTGCTGGCACTGTACTTTAGTTTGATGGGGAAAGTGACATGAGGGTGGACTTCAGACTCTCCAGTATGGCTACAACACATGTAACGTTAAGTTATAACTTATTCGTCAGTGGTTAAACTGTGCTGCTGTTAGCTAAGGTTAGCTTGCTAGAATGTTACAAAACGATACAAATATGGTATGTCATGATGTCATCATGGCAGCCTGTGCTGCTTCTTGTTCTGTGTGTTTTTTGTTTGTTTTTCACTCATGTTCTCCCTTCTGTGCTGATTGCTGTGGGCGTGGCTTAGCTGGCAGGTGGCTCCAGGTGAAGCTCATTCCCTAATCAACCTCCTGCAGTATTTAAGGCTGGCTCTGTGATCCACTCGTCGCCAGATTGTACAGTCAACTAGTGTGCCTGCCTGCTTGCTCCACACACCTGCTTCTCTCTCTCTCTCTCTCTCTCTCTCTCTCTCTCAGTAAGGATTGGACTCAATTGTTTGTTGGACTCTGGAGGAGGCCTACCACATGGTCATCACAATCACGTCACGGGGCACGCTCTGGAGAGCACACAGCACCCACCACTCGCCACTGGATTCCCTCGACTCAACTTCCCCTTTTTTTTGCCACCAGCACATTTATTGTATATACTTCACGCATTAAATAATTTAATCTTACTTTTTGTGTTGGTCATCTGCTTTTGGGTCCCACCTTCTGTGTCGTTCCATAACATGGTATACGTTACCAAAATCATTACCGACTGCAAAATTAACCAAATAAACATACGTGCTCATGTTATACAAGTATAGCAAAAAGACTCATGTTTAACTTACATTTCAATTTTATTTATATTATCAAATCATAACGAGTTCTCTCAAGACACTTTACAGATAGAGTAGGTCTAA
Organism: Perca fluviatilis; assembly: GCF_010015445.1. Taxonomy (NCBI): domain Eukaryota; kingdom Metazoa; phylum Chordata; class Actinopteri; order Perciformes; family Percidae; genus Perca; species Perca fluviatilis. The sequence continues at coordinate 6,722,796 of NC_053113.1, forward strand.
ACCACACTCTATAATTTACAAAGACCCAACAACAATCCAGTAATTCCCCAAGAGCAAGCATTTAGTGCGACAGTGGCGATGGAAAAACTTCAGGTGGTGAGGAAAATTTCCTTTTAGGGAGAAACCTTGGACAGACCCAGGCTCTTGGTAGGCGGTGTCTGACGGTGCTGGTTGGGGATGTGATGAACAGTGGCAATAATAGTCAAAATAAAGATAATGGAACTATGACTAGAAATAGTAGTTGTAGTAGTTCATGGCGTAGCAGGGCACTGCAGGGCGTAGCAGGACATAGCAAGATGTAGTAGGGAGTTCTCCACTTCCCCACCCATACTTGAAATGTTCTATATGCATTTCGAAAGTTTACTTTTTTGCGGACATTGATCAAACATAATCTCTAAAAATATCAATTATCACGGCCGATATATCAGGGGGAAACTACTTTAAAGTTTCTTTTCCGATACTGATATCGGTATTGGAACAACTCTAATAGAAACCATTTTTTTCTCTTTATGTTTCTGTTGTTTGAAATGCCTTTTACAAAGTTTACTTTTTGCTGACATTGACCAAACAGAATCTTTCAATGGGACCTTTTCATAATGAGGTCATTCTGCTGCTGTGGGTGTCCTCCTCTGGATCGAAAAGGATAAAAGAAGTCACAACGAAGTTTCAGCTCAGTTAGGATGGATTCAGTCTGACTACAGTGGGTGTAAGCTCAAATTTACACAATGTCACAGATGTTTTATTAATAATTTGTAACCTGAATATTATGTTGAACTAAATGGTACATTTGGGGGTGTTTGTTAAAACTGTTTCCATGATAATGAATCTGTTTAGTATTACTTCACTGACTTATGTTCATATGTGCTTGGTGTTTAAGTTACACATTGTGCCAACCTAGTCCACATTTAAACTAGTTAACATATAGTTTTACAAATGTAGAACAAAAGTTAACAATTATTTGTTGGTGTGTCTAATTGTTATAAACCAAGGTGAGGACCATGATAAACTCTACACAGGTTTCATATTTCATACTTGCTGCCTATTTTGACACCGGGGGTTTTAAATACTTACTTTTCTTGCTTATTTTGTCTTTATATGTTTTCATAGTTTGGGCCAATGTTTTGCTGATTGTGGTTATCTGTATGAACAGAAGCTTACATGAACCTATGTACCTTTTTCTGTGCAGCCTGTTTGTAAATGAACTGTATGGTAGTACAGGGTTGTTTCCATTCCTTCTTGTTCAGATCCTCTCTGACATTCACACTGTTTCTGCTCCCTTCTGTTTCCTGCAGATATTTTGTGCACACTCTTATGGAGCTGTTGAATATTTAAACTTAGCCATCATGTCTTATGACAGATACCTTGCCATCTGTTATCCTCTACAATATAACACTCGTATGACATCTAAAAAGATAGCCGTGCTTATTGCTGTAACATGGTTATATCCTTGTTTTGCAATGGTTGTTTTGCTGTCTTTGCGTTCTCCTTTACAGCTGTGTGGGAACGTCATTAACAAAGTTTACTGTGATACACACTCTGTTGTGAAGCTGTCCTGCTCTGACTCAAATGCAATCAACATGTATGGACTCATTGCCACTTTTAGTACAATCTCTGTTTCTTTACTGTTAATCCTTTACACTTACATGAGCATTCTTAAAGTGTGTTTTTCTGGTTCTAAGCAGACCAGACAGAAAGCTCTTAGTACCTGCACACCTCACCTCGCTTCCCTCTTGAACTTTTCTTTTGGAGCTTGCTTTGAAGTATTACAGAGCAGGTTTGATATGAGCAGTTTACCCAATATGTTGCGCATTTTTCTGTCATTGTATTTTCTTACATGTCCGCCACTTTTCAACCCTGTACTGTACGGCCTGCAAATGTCTAAAATCCGTGTCATATGCAAAAGTCTCATATCAAAAGCAGCCTATTAATAAAAAGTAGTAAAACAGGTTTTCTTGTTTGAAAAAATTTTATCAGACTGTTCTATTGTAGAACTGTGCACTGTGTATAATGTGACAAATAAAGTTTACTAAGCTTTTCTACCTGCTTTTACTCTGTCAATACAGGAACAAAACATCCACAATACTCTTAATCTTACGTTTATAGAAATTTTAGTGTGCACCATGTCATGTCAGAATAAGCTTTTCTAAGGTATTTACTATCGGACATGAAATCAAATTTACAGTTAACACCTAACTTAATATTTTTATTTTTTATTTATATATATATATATATCTTTATAATATATACATACATACATACATACATACATATACCTATCTACTTGCCTATCTCAGACCGTTAATAATTCAGTCAAGGACTTTGGATTCGCACGACTACTCATGTCAGCACATATACATTTGTACTAATGTTTGCATAAATCACAAGCGTGTGACCTAAGCTATTATAATGTATGGTGCTTCAAAGCTTTCTCGATTAGTTGTCAACTATTAAATTAATCTCCAACTTTTTTGATCATCTATTAATCGGTTTGAGCCATTTTTTTGTGAAAAAAAGTCAAACTTATCTGTTGTCAGCTTGTTAAATGTGAATATTTTCTAGTTTCTTCTCTCTTCTGTGACAGTAAACAGTAAAAATATATTTGAGTTATGGACAAAACAAGACATTTCAGGATGTCATATTTGGCTAGGAAAACACTAAATAATCCACAGATTAATCAACTATGAAAATAATTGTTAGTTGCAGCCCTAGTTCAGAGATATTTAGCTGTAACTTTTTAGAAGCATATTTCCAGCTTGACTGTTATAAGAACCGTAATGGACCCTGCCAGTGGTTCGGTTGGTCATGTTGGTAGTTGATATTATTGATAATGGGCACTTGAATCCACAAATGTGAAGAACATCTGCACAAGAATGTGCTAAGCATGTACACAAATGCTGCAGGGTAGACCAGTCATGTTTAATGCTGTATTCACACCAAACGGAGTATAAAATATTTGTTTGATGCGACCACATTCATAGTCAACGCTTGAATAGATGCAAATTCACTTTTTTTTAAATGGGGTATTGAATCCTCCGAAGTATCCTGAACTAAACTGTAAAAGTCTTCCCAAAAGTCTTTCCAAAGTGTCCTAAATTATTCCTTAAGTATGCCCTTTTGTCCGATGGATACATAGGACACATTTTGACATTTCCCGTGCACCTGTATTAAAAAGTTTGAAATAGTAATAGAGAAGAGAAGGGGTGCTGTGTCTGTAGTAATACACACTCCCCCACCATTCTAGGCAAACGCTGCAACTCCTCACTCCCTAACTAAAGGCTTTATGAAAGAGGAGAGTTTTAAGTTTACTCATAAATGTGGTGACCGTGTCTGCCCCCCGAACCCAGACTGGGAGCTGGTTCCACAGGAGAGGAGCCTGGTAGCTGAAGGCTCTGGCTCCCATTCTACTTTTAGAGACTCTAGGAACCACAAGTAACTCTGCATTCTGAGAGCGCAGTGCTCTAGTGGGACAATAAGGTACTATGGGCATTTTAAGATATGATGGTGCCTGACCATTAAGAGCTTTGTAGGTCAGTGGAAGGATTTTAAATTCAATCCTGGATTTTACAGGAAGCCAATATAGAGAAGCTAATACAGGAGACATATGATCTATTTTCAGCTGGAGAGTCTTAAGGGACATATTTGGCCTGGAAGTATCAAATGCATGGACTAGTTTTTCAGCATCATTTTGTGACAGGATGTGCCTAATTTTGGCTATGTTACCCAGGTGAAAAACAGCTGTTCTTGAGACTTGTTTTAACTGGGCATTAAAGGATATATCCTGATCAGAAATAACTCCAAGATTTCTGACAGTTGTCAATGCCATCCAGAGTAGCTATATCTATGTTTAGGGCCCAGCACAATAACCTCGGTTTTGTCTGAGTTTAACATCAGGAAATTGTAGGTCATCCAGGATTTTGTGTCCTGTAGGCCCGGGACACATTAACCCGATTATCGGCCGTGGGACAGTCTGGTGAGGTCAGTGACTCAAATCTGTTCAGTGTGTCCCGTGCCGTCGTCCGTCTGGGGGGCTGTCGGCGTTCATTTTGGCCGACCTGACATGTTCAGTCGGCGGCAGGGAAATCGGGACTCACCCGGAAATGACGAGCGCAATGAGCGTGACTAGAGTCTCTCAAAATCTGATGAAAATCTTTTAAACAGACCTTTGTTGATCTGAAATGAAGACAGATTCAGCAACTGCATGGCCTATTTCTCACTTAAAATGTTTTCAGAAACATGTTTCAGTGAACTATTTTAGTAAAATATGAGATTGTATTCTGAATGAGCCGCCATGACAGTCTGGTTCTCAATATCCGGAGAAAACAAACCCATGTGACGCGTTCATCCAATCAGCTGCCGGTTTTCATTTCTTGGGCAACATTACAGATTAGCGCCGCCTGCTGTTATGGAGATGTATTACGTCTCGCTCTCCTCTCGTCTTTTTGGTCTGTTCTGTGGCAGTTTTTTGGACCTCGGGGACGCGACTGATCATATCGACGGGGTTTTCTGTCAACGGTCGGCCATCAGCTATATGTGTCCCGGCCTTAGTGCATGCTTGAAGTTTAACTAACTGACTAGTTTTGTCTGGCTTGATTGATAGGTATAATTTGGTATCATCAAAAACTATCAAACTATTGTTATGTAGAAAGTTACATACAGTAACTGATTAGTGACTACCTTCTCAAGGACCTTGGAGAGAAAGGGGAGATTAGATATAGTTCTATAGTTAGCTTAAGCCCTATTCGCACAGGATAAGTATTACCTGGTGACCTCCAGTCATTTGTAATAATTGCGGAGGTTGTCTGTGATCTTAATCCCGTGCGAATCGGTCATGTCTGTAATTTGTAAAGTAATAATTCCCCCGCAAATTATCTACCATATTTCGCCGAAAACGGAGGTCCTGTGATAATATTAGTGCCGTGCGAATCGGCATCTCTGATTTGTCCAGGATTTGGTGGGGCTTTTTTGTTTTTTCAAGGTACCTATTTCCTTCTTTTGCGCCATTTTATCCATTTTCGCGAAGAATGGAGGGTGCGTTGGAGTGTTTTGACAGTGTTTTGGGTGCTGGGTCATGTCACTATACATCATATACAATTTGCAGAAAGAGAAAGATGAAAACCACCACAAGTGCGAAGACAAAAGAATGATTAGATGGCGATGGATGACATGTATAGCAGCATGCGGTAAGTATATTTTTATGTTTGTATCATACATCTAGAGATAACGACAAGACATCTCCAAGCAATAGCTTATCAAAAATAATGCACAACTCGCGAGGGGCCTACTTCATAATTAGAGGTTAATGTTACAAATAAATCAAGCGCAAAGCTTGAGCTAATAGATTTTAACTTGGTGAAATGTTTAGTTTTATCCATCTAACCGGACCCTGCTTGACACCACCTGGAGAAAAAGTGAGAGAAAGAAAAGGAGAGGTCGAATTTCGGACGATGACGGACTACCCGGTTGAGATTGTGTGCGTGTGTGCGTGTGTGTGGCGTTTGTCCTCGAGATCTGACCACACACAAACAAAGCGTAGCAGAGCTACCCACACCCATGTTTCTACTGTTGCTTAATGTCAGTAAATTCAAGTAAAATCACAGGCTTCGCTTATCCCGTTCGAATGCGCCAGATGAAAATCAGACGTGGGGGGGGAATTTATAATTCACACGAGGTCCCTAGATAATACTTATCCCGTGCGAATAAGGCTTTAGACCACAGGATCAAGAGTGTGTTTTTTCAGAAGAGGTTTAATTACAGCTACTTTAAATGACTGTGGTATATGATCTGTTAAAAAAGACATATTGATCATATCTAGTAATGTAGTGTTAACCATGGGCTTCTTTAAGTAGCATTGTTGGGATGGGGTCTAAAAGACTAGACTTTTACAGTTTGGGTCAGGACATTTGAGATGATTAAACAACCCTATTTGAAAAAAAGCAAACTTGCGTCTATTGATGTCTTTTTATTGACTTTGAATGTAATCGGACAACACGAAAAATGCATTTGGTGTGAACACAGTGTTAGACACGATCAGTCTACCCCGCAGCATTTGTGTGCATGTGTCTAATAATCTATGATACTCATTGCTCTAACAATTAAACAATGAACTAACACTAACAAAACTAGTCTTTAAATTTTAATTAGAAATCAGTAGAAAATCGAGGTGTCATTTGATTATGACGTCGGACTGCTCTCTGCTGTGTGCGTCCCCCTGACTTGAAAAGGATAAAAGGAGAATCTGTGTCTCTGCTCAGTTGGGAGGGGCTCACAGTGTGACTATAGCAGGTGAGCGGATCAACGTTAGATTTATCCAATGTCTCAACCTGTGTTATACTGTCGTGTGTGTGTATATACTATTGATGAGATCATGATGATAAACTCTACACAGGTTTCATATTTCAAACTTGCTGCCTACTTTGACACCGGGGTTTTCAAATATTTACTTTTCCTGATTATTATGTGTTTTTATGCTGTAATTATTTGTGCCAATGTTTTGCTGATTGTGGTTATCTGTATGAACAGAAGCTTACATGAACCTATGTACCTTTTTCTGTGCAGCCTGTTTGTAAATGAACTGTATGGTAGTACAGGGTTGTTTCCATTCCTTCTGGTTCAGATCCTCTCTGACATTCACACTGTTTCTGCTCCATTCTGTTTCCTGCAGATTTTCTGTTTGTACTCTTATGGAGGTGTAGAACTTTGGACCTTAGCCGTCATGTCTTATGACAGATATCTTGCTATCTGTTATCCTCTACAATATCACACTCGTATGACATCTAAAAAGATTGCCATGCTTATTGCTCTAACATGGTTGTACTCTTTTCTTGTCCATATTTTGATAGTGTCTGGTCTGACTGCTCCTTTACAGCTGTGTGGAAACATTATTAACAAAGTTTACTGTGACAACTATTATGTTGTCAAACTGGCCTGCTCTGACACAACAGCCAATAACATTTTTGGACTTGTTCACATGTTTACAGTAATCTTTGGTCTAATAATCTTAATTCTTTTCTCTTACATGAGCATTCTTAAAGTGTGTTTATCTGGTTCCAAACAGACCAGACAGAAAGCTCTCAGTACCTGCACACCTCACCTTTTTTCCCTGCTGAATTTTTCTTGTGGAGCTTTCTTTGAAATAGTACAGAGCAGGTTTAATATGAACTATTTACCCAATATTTTGCGCATTTTTCTGTCATTGTACTGGCTAACATGCCAACCACTCATCAACCCTTTACTGTATGGACTGCAAATGTCCAAAATACGCATTGTATGTAGACGTCTGCTCTTTGGGGGGAAAAGGTAACTACAAATGTTATCTGACAACTAAGAGCCTTGCTCGTCATGAATAACAAGAAATACATTCATTAAATGAGTTACCTTTGTATCTATATAATGTGACAACCTGAAACTGCGTGTTTTAATAAAACACAGATTAAAAGGTTGTTTTGAATCATTAAGCGAAAGGTTTTCTTTAAATCACCAAAATGAGATTCATGTACTGTTCTTCGTTTGGATTTTTGTAATTATTTTTTAGCAAGTGTATTGTTATCAGACTCCTGTTGCCACTTTCCTCCTGTGTTCTGCAGATATTTAAATCAGCTCTTTTCCATTCACTCTTTGCCCGTTTGTCAAAGCTACCATTGTAGTGGAAGTTTCCTTTGCAGCAGGGGGGGAGTTTAGAGTTTAGTAAATTGAAACAAATAAGACAGACTGAGACTAAACACCAAGTTGGGTTTTTGTATTTTATTATAAAAGATATATTTGGAAATAGGAGCAACATGATTTCACAAAAGGCCGCAGCCCAGTGTGGAGTCAGTTTCTCCAATGAGTGAACAGAACACCAGGCTTATATGCATCTTCAGAGTGACAACACACACACACACACACACACACACACACAACCACACACACACACACACACACACACACACACACACACTTGGATTATTATGACGCTACAGTTCTTACAGGCAATCTGATACACATGAAGACAATCAGAAAAAACACAAGAGACATCTTGGAGACATTTCACCTCCTCCTCCCTGTACGACTTTTTTTAGGGTGACCTTGTAGCCCCTATCTGTTCAGACAAACAGTGCTCACATTATGTGAATCAAAATCTGCATGTGGGAAATGAGATCAACTCTTTCAGCATTTGTGAGAGAAGTGAAGTACGAATTAAACATAAAAATATAAGGAATTAGGCTTAAATGTAATTTACCCATTACATTCCACCCTTTTGATTACATCCTAATCACAATACACAAATTACTTTTATGATTACATATATTTTTGCAAATAGCGTCTTCCGTGTTCTTCCATTGTCAGAGGTTCGTCCACTAGCACTTGACAAATCGTTGGAAACAATCTTTACCATTGTTTCGTGTGTGTGTGTGTGTGTGTGTGTGTGTGTGTGTGTGTGTGTGTGTGTGTGTGTGTGTGTGTGTGTGGTCCCCTTCTTGGCTGTTTTGAGCCTCTGTAAGAAAGAAGCATTTAAACACACTGCTTTTCAAAGTTTGATCTATGTCATCATTGATTCAAAAATATTGCTACATTGGGGTTAGTCAATTAAACAAGGTTCATACAGATAGTTATAGTGGACAAATAAGTACTGATTCCAAACTGTAAACATTTTCTGTTACCACCAATATTCCATTAAAAATATGTACTTAAGGTACAAAAAATCTGCAATATAGAAAAGTCCTCACATTTTTTGAAACTGGAAATGATCAAAGCAGTTTTCTGTCAATCAACTAATTGATTGAAACAACTAATCATTTCAGCTGGACTTGTAGGCCTATATATTTGTCGGGCAGTTTGATTAAAATAAAACATTATATTTCATAAACATAACACAAATGTTTTGTGTACAAAAAATCCTAATTCTTTTTAACCCAAATATGTCAGATAACAATAACATCTGTAAGCATTTGACAAAATTCTGATACTAACTTTTTTGTCTTTTGAAATCCAAATGTGTTATTCCTAAAAATGACATAATTTGTCTTTGAAATCAAAAACCAACTGTTTGTTCATCACCTATATGACATAAGAAAGATTTTATTTAGCCCACACTGGGGAAATTCCCTCCAATAAAAGCAAGAAGTATGTCAAATATAATTGACTCCTGACAGAAAGTAACTGTTAAATTTAACTCCTATACAATCCATCACTAGGAAACCTATTATCCTAATTCAAAAGTACATTTAGCTCTCTGGTACCAGCAGGAACTGGCCTGAAAGTCAAATTCTTGTTTTTTCTAAATTTTTAGGCATTTGAGTCAATTCCAGTTTTTTATGTTTGTGTGCTGAAAGCTCAGAGACAGAAGGTCTTGTGGCAGACTCCTCCTCGCTGGACACGCCTGCTGTAACCTGAGCCAGTCTCTCATAGACTGGCATCCAGTGACCTTCTCTCTAAAGCTCTGGTTTCCTCTAAGCTTTTCCTGACTGAATTGTTATCCCTTCTATTTATAAAGTATACTAGTATATTATATATAATTATCTTTATGGTATAAAAGTATTATGTTTTACTGTTTATAAGAGTTATCTTTAACTTATATTATATTTTACTTTTCGTGTAAACATATAGATATGAGAGTAAATATTAAATGAATGTGTATACCATTGTCTCAGTACATTACTCATAATGTACATCATTAAACAGTCACATCAACATTAAACATTTTCATTTAGATATTTAGTCTTAATCATATCTCCAAGTTGTTGATACATTTAATCATCATGGTTTCAAACCCCATCTCAGCACTAAAGCCTTACACAACTTACACAGGTCTCAGGAAAAATGCAGCAACTGCAAAAGACTAAAAAAATACAAATTAAGGTATTCCTCTTTTCAAACCAGGTTTCTAGGAAGTCTTTGAATGGATCATTTATGCCTGTATTTACCCAAAAATAGTTTACGGATGTTTATGTCAGACTTTACCTAAAGCAAAAGATATTTTTATCAACTTTTCATCAATCCAATTCAAATTCACAGTGAAATGTACTTTAAACATTTCCTGACACACCAACTGAATACTTATCTTAAAAGTAAGTACTTCTATTTATTTTCTCCTAATAGTGTGTATTTTCAGAATGTGAGTCTGTGTGCTACTTAACTTCACAGTGCGTCAGATGTGTCAGAGCAGAACGGTCTCTCGCCCCCCCCCCCTCCTTCTCTCAGTCCGTCTGCTGCTGGTCCGTACCTCCAGACAGTTTTTACCGGTCCTGCAGCTGGAGGGGGAGCAAGATGGACCCGACTGACACAAATGAGGCGCTGTGTGGCACAAAACAGAACTCCAACAAGCATTATTTGTTCTTTTATTAATATTATCACTTGGAGTGAATATCAATAATTATAAAACCGCATTTCTTTCCCTTATGCCGGTTTGACTCTATAAAATCCATAAAAATTGTGCTGAAAAGGAAACACTGGTTTTGTAACTATTCTCTTTTAGATTACTTTAATTAGGTTATGTTTCTGCAAATAGTGAAAGTCAATCAAAAACAAAACTAAATTTTCTTGAGTAGTTTTTAAATTTCAAAAAATTGTGTGAACACCCTATTTATTAAACACCTTATTTATTATTGCTACTATATCCCTTCTATTTGAGGCATGACAAGCTCATGACTCAAAAACGCAGCACATATAAATGATCTGTTTATTGGTTTAGCCATTAACACTGTCCTGTGTTACACAGCCAAACCTCTATAAAAGCAACAAAAAGTTCAATGAATCATTTCTTTAAAAGAAAATGTTTTCAACATCAACTTAATAATTTAGTTTTAACCTATTTGTACGGAGCCCCGGAGGTGACATGGAGAAAAAAAAAAAAAAAAAAAAACGAAGGAAAAAAAAAAAAAAAAAAATACATGTACTGGTGGCAAACACTAACTCGAGATCTCGACTTTGAAAGTCGAGATCTCGACTTTGAAAGTCGAGATCTCGAGTTTGCGACGGAGAAAAAAAAAAGTTATGAAAAAAAAAAAAATTATGAAAAAAAAAAAAAAAAAAAACGGAGAAAAAAATAAAATAAACACGCACTGGGGACAAACACTAACTCGAGATCTCGAGTTTCAAAGTCGAGATTCGAGTTTCAAAGTCGAGATCTCGACTTTGCGACGGAGAAAAAATTAATTATGAAAAAAAAAAAAAAAAAAAAAAAAAAAAAAAAAAAAACGAAGGAGAAAAAAATAAAATAAACACGTACTGGGGACAAACACTAACTCGAGATCTCGACTTTCAAAGTGAACAAAATGATCCAGTCCAGAAGTCAGCGGGAGGCGGAGATTTCCGGCCGGGGGCAGCGTATCCTCCCCGGGGAGGAACACAGCGTCGCCTCGTTGCTGCAGCGGTCCCCTGGTCATGTTTTGCGCCAGCTACTCGGCCTGGGGCTCCAGCTGCGTGGTGTCGGTTTGGGCTCCAGGGAAGCAGGCAGTACGCTCCAGATCCTGCAGCCACAGAACGGACTCTGCTGCCCTTTGGCAACTGTGTTCCCGGGGGGAAGAGCGGGCCGCCCAAGCGTTTTGTTCGCTGCTACGCCGGGTCCCTGCTGATCCAGATGGGACCGTCAAAGACACAGTGGTGATCGGGAGGATCTTCCACGTAGTCCAGGACGACCTGTACGTCGATTTCGGCGGAAAGTTCCATTGCCTTTGCCGGTGGCAGGCGGACGGAGAGGAGCTATTGCTGCTCTCCGCCGGTGGCAGGCGGACGAAGGGGAGCTATTGCTGCTACTGCTGCCCCGCACCGCAATAGCTCCTCTCCGTCCGTGGAAGATCCTCCCGATCACCACTGTGTCTTTGTCCGGTCCCATCTGGATTAGCAGGGACCGGCGCAGCAGCGAGGCAAAGCTGCCGGCGGCAGCGTCTCTTCCCTCGGGCAAGAACACAGCTGCCCCCCGGGGCAGCAGAGTCCGTTTGCGGCTGCAGGATCTGGAGCTCACTGCCTGCTTCCTGGCAGCCAAAACCGACAACAAGAAGCTAGAGCCCCAGGCCGTACTGCTGGGCCGGCTGGAAGGAAGGGAAGCCCGGCAGAACCAGTACCAGGATTGAGCAGAGCGGACTCTTAGAGCATGCTGAAGTTTAAATCACAGGTTTCTTAAAAAGAAGTCTGGCGGGACTCGGACTCTGGACAACGAAACATGACTTTAACTCTCGTGAAATAAATAAATAAATACATGCAGACATGAATTAATAAATAGTGGAGGAGTGAGCATGGGCATTTTAGTCTGTTTAAACTTCCTTTTGTACGAAGCAGAAAGTCTTAGTTCAGAAGGGTGAAGTTTCCGTTTGGACTCACATCTCTGAACTAATTATAATAAATATTCTTTGTATTAACACATTAATTAGTGTCTTTGCTTTGTTTGTTACTGCACATGATGATAATCACAAACAAAACGTTAATATTTATATTAACGCTATAACGAAGAAGACAAACGATCAGATATTAGAGTTGATAAAAAATAGACTCAAATAATAATTTACTATTTTGTGTTTAATGTGGATACATCTTCTATAAACTCAGGGGAACTGGCTCTTACATCACATGGTATTGCAGGCTTGCTGATGCACAAAGTAAATCAATAATTAAAATGTTTTAATTAATTAATCAATTAACATGTATTTTCAAATATGGATAGTCAGTCACTATGAGAGGGAAGAATAGCACTGTCACATAAGGAGAGAAACAGGAAAATGCTGAAAAAGCTGTTGTGTAGCGGGTTAATCGAGACTTTCACACTGATATATGAGGGTCATAAGAAACGTGAATATTCTCAGTCAGTGTGGTAAATAGGCTAATAATAATAATAATAAGAAAACATGTTTGATCCGCGATCTTATCGAGCAAAAACTACACTACCCACAATCCTAATCGCAACAGCAACGTCTGTGATTGGTCCAACTCGTTGTTACCATAGTCACGTTTACCGTACCCGCGAAACAGCCAACGGCTAGAGCGAACCATATATATATATATACCGGTATTATATATAATAATAATAATAATAAATTGAATTTATATAGCGCTTTTCATGGACTCAAAGTCGCTTTACAGGGCAGGGTAGATTATAAAACATAACAAAACAAGTAGAACAAAACAAGATACAAATGAAAAAGGGAGGGGGGCAGGTGGACTATGGGTAGGCTGAGGTGAAGAGATGGGTCTTGAGGCGGGACTGGAAGATGGTGAGGGACTCAGAGGTGCGGATCTCTTTGGGGAGGGAGTTCCAGAGCCTGGGAGCTGCTCTGGAGAAGGCTCTGTCCCCAAAACGAGCGCAGGTTGGACTTTTGGATGGAGAGGAGACCGGCTGAGGTGGATCTGAGGGACCGTGAGGGTTGGAAAAGGGGAGAGGAGGTCAGTGAGGGCGAGGGGGCCAGATGGTGGAGGGCTTTATAGGTGAGGACCAGGATTTTGTAGGTGATCCGGGGGAAATGGGAAGCCAGTGGAGTTGTTTTGGGACTGGAGTGATGTGGTGCCAGGATTTGGAGCAGGTAATGAGGCGGGCGGCTGAGTTCTGGACCAGTTGGAGTCGGTTGATGTTGGTAGAGCTGATGCCGGGAGAAGTGGAGTTGCAGTAGTCCAGTCGGGAGGAGATGAAGGCGTGAATGAGTCTTTCAGCAGCGGGGGTGTGAGAGAGGGTCTGATTTTGGCGATGTTGCGGAGGTGAAAGAAGGAGGTTTTAATGACTTGACGGATGTGAGGCCCAAGGGAGAGGGTGGAATCAAAGATAACGCCAAGGGCCGGGCCTGGGGAGATGGGGAGACAATGGTGCCGCGATGGTGAGAGTGGGGTTATTGGTTTTGCTGAGTGTGGATTTGGAGCCGATCAGAAGGAATTCTGTTTTGTCGCTGTTGAGTTTGAGGAAGTTGTGTTGCATCCAGGTTTTAATAGCTGACAGACAGGAGTTGATGTGGGAGAGGGGAGGATTGTGGGGGGATTTGGTGCTGAGGTAGATCTGGGTGTCGTCAGCATAGCAGTGGAAGTCCAGGTTGAAGTGGCGGAGTATCTGACCAAGAGGGAGGATGTAGATGATGAAGAGGAGGGGGCCAAGTACGGAGCCTTGGGGAACACCTTGAGTGACTGTGGCTGTGGCAGAGGTGTGGTTGTGGAGAGAGATGAAATGGGATCTGTTGGAAAGGTAGGAGTGGAGCCAGCTGAGTGCAGTACCGTCGATACCGAGGTCTTTGAGTCTGGTGAGCAGGATGTTATGGCTCACAGTATCGAAGGCTGCACTCAGGTCGAGGGAGGATGAGGATGTTGAGGGAACCAGTGTCAGCAAAGGTGAGGAGGTAGTTGAGGACTTTGAGGAGAGCGGTTTCTGTGCTGTGTAGGGGGCGAAACCAGATTGGAGAGGTTCGAATAGGTTATTGGCAAGAAGATGGGTTTGTAGTTGTGAGGCGACTATGGTTCCAGGGTTTTAGACAGAAAGGGGAGGTTGGATATTGTGGTGGTAGGTGTAAGAGGAGGGATCCAGACCAGGTTTTTAAGGATTGGGGTGACAGCGGCAGTTTTGAAAGCAGAGGGGACAGTTCCAAGGGACAGTGAGGAGTTGAAGAGGTTAGTGAGGTAGGGGCATAGGACCGGGAGGCAGGACTTCAGAAGTGGAGTGGAGGGGGTCAAGGGAGCAGGTAGTGGGTTTGGAAGAGCTGATGAGTTTGGAGATTTCCAGGAGGAGTGACTGGGTTAAACTGGGAGAGGGGGAAGTGTGGAGGAGGGGTCGGGAGGTCTGGAGGGATGGAGAGAGGAGGGTCCAAGGTAGGTGCTGGAGTAGATCCTGGAAGGTCAGATACCGGGGATAGGGATTTGTAAATGAGATTGATTTTGTCAGTGAAAAAGTGGAGGAATGAGTTGCAGAGATCCGGAGTTGAGGTAAGGAGGCTGTTGGTCCGAGGCTTGATGAGGTTGTTCAATGTGGAGAAGAGGGTTCTGGGGTTTTGGCAGGGGTCGGTGAGGATGGTGGAGAGGTAGGCGATTTGGCAGCAATGAGGGCATCTTTGTAGGCGGTGAGATGGGATTTATAGGCTTCATGATGGACTGTGAGGGATGATTTCTTTGTCAGACGTTCAAGTTGCCGGCCAGTTTGTTTCATTTTCGGAGTGCAGGTGTGTACCAGGGTGAAGAGGTGTTAAAAGTGACGAGTTTTGTTTTGAGGGGGCCAGGGTGTTGAGGGAGGTAGACAAGGTGGAGTTGAGGTGGTCTGTGAGGTCATCGGGTGAGGTGAGGGTTGAGTCCAGGTGGAGAGTGGAGAGCAGGTCAGAGAGATGGTGGGGATTGATAGATTTGAGGTTGCGGAAGGTGATTTCTCTGGAGAGGCGGGGGCGGGGTTGGAGAAGGGATGGTGAACCGTATCAGTTTGTGATCAGAGAGGGGAAAGAGGCATGGATGGAGGTCGGAGCATTGGTTGGTTGGTGGAGCAGACCAGGTCGAGGATGTGACCTTTTCATGGGTGGGGAATGTGACATGTTGGGTGAGAGAGAAGTTATCCAGTAAAATTTTGAATTCTGATGAGAGCTTGCATGTTGGGGAGTCCATGTGGATGTTTAAGTCACCAGTAGCAGCAGACGTGGGAGAGATATGAGGCTAGTGTGAGGAGTTCAGTAAAATCAGAGAGGAAGGAGGGATTTGGTTTGGGGTGGCGGTAAAATGAGGATGACTGTCATGGAGGAAAGAGTTTTGAAGGCGGAATACGTAAATTGGATACTGAGGGGAGGGTGAAGTTCTGTGATCCGGAAGTTCTGATTGAAAATGACGGCGAGGCCACCTCCACCGTGGGAGGAGGGGCGGGGTTTGTAGTTGTAGCCAGGGGGATGCTTGGTTGAGGGAGAAGAAGTCGTTGGGTTGTTGCCAGGTTTCGGTGAGCAGAAGGAAGTCAAGAGTGTTGTCGAGGATTAGTTCATGGAGGGCAGGGGCTTTATTGTTGAGCGCTCGGGTGTTGAGGAGGGCAAAGTTGGCATGGTGAGAGGGTGGTGGGATGGGGGCAGGCTGGAGAGATCTGAGGTTGTCCGGGTTAGCAGTGCGTGTGGTCGTTGGGGTGTGGGGTATTGTGCAGTTGAGGGGGGACAGTGAGCCGATTAGCAAATGATTGGAGAGTATGATTGAGTGTATGTAAGTGGGGAAAGCACTGTAGTCCGGTCCGGGGTTTTCTGTGTGGCATGATGTGCGTTCAGCCCTATGTGAACCAGTGGGTGAAGCATTCAGATGACGTGGGACAGGTGCAAAAAGAGATGCGAGGTGACCAGATGGATGGAATGGATTGTCCGTGGTGGAAGAAAACAAACTTGTGAAGGCTCTGTGGTGCTGTGGCGTAGCCGCGCTAGAAGTCCGAGCTGTTTGATGACTGGGATGCAGGATGGAATGGAGTAGTTGATAAATTGGACCAGTTGCAGAGTTGAATATTTGATCATGATGCCGGGCCGGAGGGACGGAGAGCTCCGTGATAGTGGTTAGCCGTGGGCTAGGAGCACAGAGGTGGAGGTGGAGATGAATGAATGAGGTGATTGCCAAAATGATCCACAGCATCACCGAAGGAGAGGAATGTCTAGTCTTGGTCGGGCTCGCATCTGGTGGAAGTTGCCTATGAGGAGGAGGTCAGCAATCGGGTTAGCCGCCGAAGCAGCTAGGATTTGCCGCCACGCGTTTGGTGAACGGGGGCAGCTAGCTAGCGCGCTAACCGCCGAGGCAAGAGTCCGGGTCAAGGAGCCCCAGGCGGCGCCGAGGCAAGCAGAGAGACTGTCCAGAGGTACAGAGGCTGTCCAGAGGTAGGGGGTACAGCGAACACAAACACAAGAGAATAGCAGACGAATAGCAGACGAATAGCAGACGGAGAAGCGGCGAATAACCAGCGCCAGCGTCCTCTCACGTCAGTTGAATAGACGTAAAAATCACCTTTATATATATGTCAATGGAGCGAACAAGTGTTTATTGTTGCTAGGTTACAAAGTTTCAAGTGGTCGTCGAGAGAGAAGTGACATTGACAAGGCCAGCGCTGTTCTAAAATGGATCGACAAATTGCGCTTTATTTTGAGATGGGGCTCATATACACAGACATTCAGTCGGCCTTGGAAATGAGGCATGGTTACCACATCAGCCTCAGACACCTCAAGAGGCGGATCTCCGAACTGGGGCTCAACCGTAGGACATACGCAGATTTGGGTGTCCTGGTGGACTTCATCCATGGTCAGCTACAACATTCGGGCCAGCTTCATGGCTACCGCTGGATGTATGAGAAGTGTCACCAACACGGACTACGGGTAAGGAAGGAGGACGTGCGGTTAGTCCTGAGGGAGCTGGACCCCACAGGTGTTAGTCAAAGGCAGGCGGGACGACTCCGGCGTCGCCAGTACTTTTCCAGAGGCCCAAATTTTATTTGGCATGTGGACAGCTATGATAAACTGAAGCCATATGGTATATGCATCAATGGCGGCATCGATGGCTTCTCCAGAAAGTTGATCTGGCTGAACGCCTACACCACCAGCAGCGATCCTAGGTTGATTGGGGGATACTACCTAGAGGCTGTACATCGTCTACGGGGCTGTCCCAGGGTTGTCCGAGGTGACCTGGGAACCGAAAACGGCCGTGTGGGTGCTTTTCAGCGTTTCCTCGTCCCCAACCAGCCAGAGGACACTCTGGACAGTTACTTGGAGGGTGCAAGCACCGCCAATCAAAGGATTGAATACTGGTGGGGGTTTCTTCGCCGGCAATGTGCAGAGTTCTGGATCGCACTATTTGGAGAGCTCAAGGACAATGGGCACTATGATGGTGGATTCTTGGACAAAAGTCTCATCCAGTTCTGCTGGTTGGGACTTATTCAGGTGAGTCAGTCATAGGTGGGATGTGGTATGATGTGCATGCCTTTATATTGAATTCTACCAACAGAGTTACAGAGCAAGTAACCTGCTACATATTACACACATTTTATTGGCAATGCCTTACATTACAGCGTTACAGCAACATGTAATCTGCATTAGCCTACTATTGTAATACGTTAAACCCAACACTGCCACTAGGCCTAGCCTACTTCCCAGAGAGATGAACACGGAAATATTCCTTATCCAGAAAAGACTAAATTGTATTTATTTTTGAGGCTGTTGATGTATAACAAACTGGTCCTATATTATGAAAACCGACCATTTAGTTATTGTTTTCATTTCATGTGTTGACTCATTACAGCACATACTATAAATTGCTATAAAATCACTTGTGGTGTGGTATGCATTTTGGGGTGTAGTGTATTTGGTAGCGATGCTGTAATGCTATGTGGAGAGGAATCCGCCGACACTGATTCTTGATTATAAAGGTTTATTTACAACAAGAAATCAGCATAATTTACAAGCTCTGAAGAGCCCGGAGAGGACCTGTTTCCCAATTCTCCAGTGGTCCTCTGACTATCTTAGTTTGAACATGATATATATTCTATAATGGGTGTAACATAGATGGGGGAGGAAACAATAATTTGAGCAATGGCTATCATCCTTTTGGAACCAAGCCAACAAGGGCATCCCTAATTCTTTCCAGATGTTTCCAGAGAAGTGTCCAGCGAATGTAGGCTAAAGTTCATACGAGTTTCTTTGTTACCAAAAACTTAAGACAAAGTTTATAAAAGGTCTGAAGAAATAAAATCATCAAGTAGAAGACATCCGTGTTGCATTGGCAATTTTTTGCTATTTGTGCTGTTGTGTCCTGCCTTGATTGCGCCGGATTGTTGTGGTCTGCAGAAGCGCAGAGAACTCCCCCTTTTTTCTTTTATAAAAGGTCTGTTAGAAGTCCAGATACTACAGGGGCTTAGGGGCTCTATGGGCTGGCAGGTTAACTATGCTGCAATCTTTCCTAATTGTCACCATTTGTTTCACCAGGATGAATTGGACGACACAGCACAGACCTGGAACGCCCATACCATCAGGCCATCAAGAAATCCTAATGTCCCAAGTGGCCGGCCTAATGTCATGTATGCCGTGCCAGAGCTTTATAATGTTAGAGAACACCTTTGTCCTGTTCAGAGTGAACATCTTGATGCGTGCAAGACTGAGTGCATCTTTCGGGAGACCATTCCCTGTGATCGAGATGTTTATTCACTCTGCATTGATTTCATGGTCGAATTACATCTGCATCTACCAGAGGACCCTTATCAGGCTGTTAACTTGTATATGCACCTGAGAGAGGCCGTTACTTCTGCTCTGCAAATGTGACTTACAGTACTCACACCCCTCCCCTACCATTGGAAAATCACCTGTAGTGCACCCCCTCTCCCTTACCATATTGGACACTCACCTGCAGTGCATAGATTATGTTGTTAGGTCTTCTTCATTGTTGCTTATTTGAAGCATTCGTTTTGTCTTGTGAATCTTATGTGTATGGAGTTCAACAAAAATGTCTAATGTGTGGATACACTTTACTATATGAATGGCAGCCATGCCTTTGTTCAGGCTAGGCCAGTAACCCCATCTGACCTTAAAATCTGTTAATTGTACATGTAGTTTCACTACTTGAGTAAATTGAATGATGTGCTACTTGTGACACTTGAGTACTGCACATATATATACTTTAATAAGTTTCCACAAATGATATGTTCATAGGTAGCTTCTACCTTTACTCATTTTCTGGTAAAATAGTTGCACTTAAACTCCAGTCTCGATTTCTCCCTCTCCCCAACACAGTGGACACTCACCTGCAGTGCACTCACCCTCTTCCTACTGTAATGGACCCAGTGCAGCTTCCAGACAGGTGTTTTTGAAACTTTGTGTGCCACAGCACACGACTCATGGCCCGTCAGGGTTTAAGATTAAACTATTTTTTGGTTTTGTTTACTTCACTCTAGAGAAGTAAACCATTGAGCGTAACTAGAACATGGAGTGGTAGAAATTCAGCAGACAGATTCACACAAGGCAAAGCAGGATCTGAAAATTGATCACTCACTTTAATGTACAGGTCTCCACAAATGCAACAAAAGAAAACAGTAGTGTGGGTGATCTCACAACTTCTGGGGAAACAAGTACTCCTGAACAAATGTAACAGTAAATTGCAAATGGAACAATAAACTAAATCAGACAGACTTGATGCTTCACACTGCAGGAACATTTAATTTTTCATATGCTTGTCTAGTTTATGTGTTAAAAAAATAAAAATAAGAGACCCAACATATGCCACCAACCAGTTTTAAGCAAGAGGGACATAACTGTAATGGGCAAAACACACAGGATATTCAAGCATAATAACAGTTATGCAGTCATTGTAAGCATAATAACAGTTATGCAGTCATTGTCCTAGTATCAAACAAGTTCCTTTTGAAAACACCAACTTACAGGTTATTTTTAAATGAAATTTGACCATCTGTGTTGCTTGAAAAGGTCTTTGCAAATGTACAAATGTATATATTTTGAAATTCAGACTTAAAACTGTACGAGAAAATGAAGCAGATGCATCACCCCCTACGTTGTAAATGTGAGTCTGAGGCCAAACGAGTAAATAAAGTACAAATAAGAAAAATCCAAACATGATTGGTCGCTTTTCCTAAAATGAATGTGAATGTGTTTAGAGCTATAATCAAATCATTACTATGATACGCTGCCATTTATAAGTATAGAAATACAGTGGTGTGCATATGTTTACACACCCATGCTTAAGTTGACTAAAAAGAGGAAAACAAAAATTATCTTTTGGAAATTGATCTTAATGCCTTTATTAAAAAAATGAAGAAAAGTCCAACCTTTAAGGACACCAATTTTCTTTGTGAATGAATAAAGTTTCGCAAATAAGTAAATGTTCTTCCTTAAAATACAGGGGGCATAAGTATACACACCCTTATGTTAAATTCCCATAGAGGCAGGCAGATTTTTATTTTGAAAGGCCAGTTATTTCATGGATCCAGGATACTATGCATCCTGATAAAGTTCCCTTGGAATTAAAATAGCCCCACATCATCACATACCCTTCACCATACCTAGAGATTGGCATGGGGTACTTTCCATAAAATCATCTCCCAATGCAAATCAAACCAGCTATTAGGCTAACTGAAATAAAACCATGCCAGTCTCTCTCTATGGTGAAGGGTATGTGATGATGTGGGGGGGGGGGAGGAGGGGCTATTTTAATTCAAAGGCAGGCCGAGGGAACTTTATCAGGATGCATAGTACCTGGATCCATGAAATAACTCAAAAATTCTGCTACTGCCATATGTGAATTTAACATAGTGGTGTACTTACTTATGCCCCCTGTATTTTAAGGAAGAATATTTATTTATTGAAGAAACATTCATTCACAAAGAAAATGTAGTGTCCTTAAAGGTTGGATTTTTCCTCATGTTTTTAATTAAGGCATTAAGATCAATTTCAAAAAGCTAATTTTGTATTCCTTTTTTTAGTCAACTTTAGCATGGGTGTAAACTTCTGCCCACTAATTTAACGTTGCCTGTTACAGTTGCCGTATAGTGTCATGCAGGCATTACTAAAATAGATATGACTATGGACATATACATTAAAATTTCAACTGAAAGAATGTCTCATGTTGTGCATCTCATGTTATGTATGCATTTTACAGGCACATGCTTTTTGTTCTGTTAGAAGTATGAGTACTTCCACAAGTGTGCCTAAATATAGAGCATACCTTCACACTTTTTTCCCCAGATACACCATCATTTTAAGTTGCAATAGCAGTTAAATGGCCAAGTATGTGGATTTATCACAACTTGAAGTCTAAAGGCTGATTTATAAGGGGTGTTTAACCTTTGATTAAGAGATCATTTTAAATAACTTTAAATAACAAATTTCACAATTAGAAATAAAACAATGAAAACAAATAAAGTGAAACAAATATATAAAGAAAATAAAGATATTAAATAAAATAGGCCTTCATACAAAAATAATCAGCTATCTGTAGCTTACACAGCTCACTTTTAGATTATATCCATTTCAAAGTAATTGCTTGACAGGACGTTATCAAACTCTGTCCTGAATTCAGGGAAAGAACTATATGTGCAAGGTACCTCAAGGATAGCACCACATGTGTGCCCAATGGGCCTTCTGTTGAGTCCAGTTTCAACATTAAAGTATACCATCACCCTATCTACACATATGACACTGGACCCTGTGCAGAAGCGTAGGAATGTTTCCGCCTTCGTTTGGTCAGCATTTTTAACATAACGCTGGAGATAACTAAACACGGTCTGTTCTCTCTGGCTGAGGACAACATTAGTTGTCTCCAACAATTGCACTACTCGCTTGCCTGTGGCCTTTTTGGACTCATACAGAGCCAACACACTTTCTTTGTTTGTAAGGTTTTGCTGTACAGCCATCATAACTGTACTGAAGCAATCACGGACAAATTTAGGTTCCTGCAGAACAGCTTTGTGAGCCATGGTTTCAATGGCAGCTCTCATATTATCTTTTGGAGGAAGACAATGCGAGCCCATTCGTGAGAAAAGTTCAAGTAAGTCATCTTCATCATCTTCCTCCATCGTCCCCTCAAGTGCCCTTTCCACTGCTGCCCTCTCAACTGTAGGTAGGTAGTTGAGAAAGGACATAATGAGTATGTCTACATCTACCGAATCCATACCATGTATACAAGCTAAAATGAAAGCCTTTGAAAGCATCACTGGCATTACACCAAGATCTAGCAGCCCTTTCACCCATACACGTCCAACTGCTTGCCATTCAACCTGACTGTAATCAGGCCTCAGCCTTGGGACCCTCTCATTTTCCCCATCACACTGCTGAAGAAACATCTCCCAGAATGCAGTGTAAACCTCCCGCGAAACCCCTGAATCATCAACGGCATTTTCATTAACAAAGTCCATCTTTAAAGACACATTCATTATACTACTGTCCATAAACACAGACAGAACATCTTCGACCACCTTAATTCTGCGAATTGATGCTCGACGAAAACCCTCTGTGGGTTCTGAGCTGGCAGCTGACGATGACTGGAAGATTTCAGGTGATGCTGGTGCGATCGGCTGTAGTTCTCTTGACTGGAAGGCCAAGACAGAACACAAAAAAGGGTAATTGTATGAGAATGTGCAGCATGTTTCAGGTCCAAACACTTTGAGACTGCATATTCCCCAACATTCAATTATAGTAATAATTTTAAAACTAGAAATAAGAATTTCTAAACCTCAAAATAACATCACAGAACCTGATTTGTTGCTCGACGAAAACCCTCTGTGGGTTCTGAGCTGGCAGCTGACGATGACTGGAAGGTTTCAGGTGATGCTGGTGCGATCGGCTGTAGTTCTCTTGAATGGAAGGCCAAGACAGAACACAAAAAAGGGTAATTGTATGAGAATGTGCAGCATGTTTCAGGTCCAAACACTTTGAGACTGCATATTCCCCAACATTCAATTATAATAATAATTTTAAAACTAGAAATAAGAATTTCTAAACCTCAAAATAACATCACAGAACCTGATTTGTTGCTCGACGAAAACCCTCTGTGGGTTCTGAGCTGGCAGCTGACGATGACTGGAAGGTTTCAGGTGATGCTGGTGCGATCGGCTGTAGTTCTCTTGACTGGAAGGCCAAGACAGAACACAAAAAAGGGTAATTGTATGAGAATGTGCAGCATGTTTCAGGTCCAAACACTTTGAGACTGCATATTCCCCAACATTCAATTATAATAATAATTCTAACACTAGAAATAACGAAACTTTCTAAACCTCAAAATTACAGAACCTGGCAGAACAAACAAAATTTCTCACTTGCTGGTGTTATGTGAAACCATGCAAAAGGGACAATCCATACAGGAGTTGACCCTGAACAGCCCAGAACAACAACTGAAATGGTCCAAATCATAAAGTGGATAGATTCTTAAATAGGGTTGGGTACCAAAACACGGTGCCAATAGGAAACCGGTGCCGACGTAAACGGTGAAATAAGAATGAAATTTCCGGTGCCTCATTTCAGTGCCTGACTTTACACTATACCTGACAGCAGGTAACGTTAGTCTACCTTTAGCTAGCAGCTGGATTAAACACGGTTAAAATGCTGACAGCTAACGTTAAACAGTGTAAAGTGTGACTGTATTTCACTGGAGAGGATTCCAACAGCGGGACGTAACAGTCTGCTCTGCAGCGCAGCAGCAGCTGCCGTTGTCGGAATTCATTGATATGTTTATATCTATGGTCGGAAGTAAACATTGACATTAAACAACACAGACTGTGCGTTCACTTGCAGCTACCGTTGTCGGAATTATACAACACAGATGGTGCGTTCACTTAAAACAGGTAGCCTCGTGGTGCATTCACAGTAATTGTAAAATATCCTTTTCCCATCTGGTGTTCAACAGCAATTTACTGGAGAAATAAGTTATTGTTATTACATTATTATTAAATCTTTATATTCTATTTATTTATATTTATATAAATTTTGACCATGGCCTTAGCAATAAACAAGTCACTGACTATCGTTTACTACCCTTCTTTTTTTTTTTTACTTTATTGAAAAGTACCTGTTCAGGCACCGGTACCGTTTTAAAAGTATCGACTTAGCACCGGTATTGGAAAAAACCCAAACGATACCCAACCCTACTCTTACATATCATTGTCTTTGTGATGTTCACAAGCATTTAAAGCAGAATAATGCAGAATGTAGTTCAAATGTTGATGTTTTTCAACAATTCAGGTGTACAGCTAATATCTTTGGGACCGTGGAATTAAGGGGAAAGTAATCTTCATAAAGTACAAGTTCAAGATGTCATAAAACACAAGTTGGGACCGGTCACCCCCTGCCACCCTCAATAGACAATAAAAGCTTTAACAAAAACTGATTTAATTCGAGACAACTGGAAATATTGACTACAAACACAGTGCAAGATATGAGCATACATTCATTGATGGGGACCTTGAAGACCACTGATGTCTACATAACATCTGACTGCATTCTTTTAACCCACCAGCATCAATGGTCAGAGATGTATATGATCTCAAAAATGATCTCATAAAAAAAAAGAGGAAATTTGCCATTTGTCACTGCCATTGCTTACTATATGCACATAGACTTTTTTGAGATTCTCATGGAATCTTGACCAAAAAATGGGATTCAAAGAAACTGACCCGCCATCTATGCTAACATGCTAAAAACACAAACTTGAGTTTTGAATCATTGGCTATTCAAGTGACCACCCCAACATTTGGTAAAATGATTAGGTTATCTGATTCTCTCAAATTTGCCGATTTATTTCAAAAGGGTTTCATAGACCTAGAACTAGTGTATAGGTACTAATAAGACATGATAATTACCTGTATGACATCCAAAGGTCTAATTTGGACTGTCAACTCATCATCTGAATCTGTAGCAGGCTCATAATCTGAACGCCACTCTACTGTGTCTGCGTCAGAAGCTGCATTGTAATCATTGACTCTCCTCGGGCTCTTCACTTCTATGTCCAAATCAGAAGACTGCTCTGAAGTGCTGTCATCAACAATAATAATGGAGTTGGTCTCCTCTTGCCTATCACTGGGAATGTTGGTGGATGAGTCAGATGTTCTTGGGTCTGAAGCAATGGCATGCAGATTCTGCAACAAACACAAAATGCTTTAAAGGAACACGCCGACTTATTGGGAATTTAGCTTATTCACCGTAACCCCCAGAGTAAGACAAGTCGATACATACCCTTCTCATCTCAGTGCGTGCTGTAATGCTGTCTGACGGCTCCAGCGGCATCAGGCCAGCACAGAAGATGCAGGTGACTGGTTCCAGCAATCCTACTGCTCCGAATAAGTGACAAAATAACGCCAACATGTTCCTATTTACATGTTGAGATTTGCAGAGTCACAGCGTGTACAAAAAACAACGTAACATGAGACACAGCCATCTTCTAACTGTAAAGTAACCGGGAACTATAGTACTTGGGCGGAGTGATATGCTCGCAGCAAGCCTGTCTGAGAATATAGTTCCCGGTTTGTTTACTGTTAGAAGATGGCTGTGTCTCACGTACGATTTTTATTAGACCCCGCCTGCTTTGTAACTCTAAATCACAACATGTAAATAGGAACATGTTAACATTTGTCCACTTTTCACAATTGGGAGCAGTAAGCCTTGGAACCAGTTACCTGCAGGATCTGTGCTAGGCTAAGCTAATGCTGGAACCGTCAGGACGGCGCAACACGCTACGGATAGAAGGGTATGTATCGACATGTTTAACGCTGTACGTGAATAGTAAATTCTAATAAGTCGGTGTGTTCCTTTAAATCTTGCAACAAATTACTTAAAAATAAAAGTGTGAGGACTATACATTGATCATTGGGCTGATTTTAACAAACACCAAAAAGACATCTGCTAAAAGGGGAATTCAATGTTATTTGACCCATTGCTCCGTTGTTTGAGGTCACGATATACTGTCGATGGGAACAAGAATGAGTAACAGTAACAAACCCCTGTGTGTAGATCTTCTCCATCTTCAGTCGAGGACTCACTTTCCTCCTCCACAGAGGATTGATCTGAGAATTTGTCCTTCGTGCAAATGTAAAAACGGAGAAGCTTCAACTTTGTTGACTCATACAACTTGCCCACAGTGTCTTCCAACGAAATGGAATTCCTTTTGAAGTCACACACCTCAAAATCAAAATTCTGTTGTGGCCCCTTGGTCGACAATCCATTTGGAAAAAACAGCCGTTTTCCTGTTTCCAACACCTGTTCAACAGTAGTTTCTTTATCAACTGTGGTGTGTCTTGTCCCACCACCATGCCTCATTCTCACCTGGGTGTACTGAGGTTTTGAATAGTGAAGCCACCCAATTTCTATCTTCCGTACCCCCTTTTCTCCATTTTTGCTGTGTTTTCTTGACAATCCATGAGATTCTGATGTCAGGTGGCAACGTTTTTTAGACATCTTCCTCTCCCCTATCTTCTCTTTTATCCTCTGTAAGACAGCCTCTCTGTTATGTGTATGGCGCTGCTGATGACAAAAAGAGACAACAGCTAGTCGATCGCCGTAGGTTGGTATGTATCGCGCTAGTTGTTCATCGGTCATCAGTGTAAGCACTGCCTTGTCAATCTGCAAGTGAAAAATGTGGGAGAAAAGGATTTAAAAAAATACTTGGAACATAAAACTCATATACATACAACAACATACGGTGTACAACCAACAAACATGAGTACCCATGAACCATTAGCCTAGTTAATTAGTGTGAATGGTGTGTTTCGCTTAAAAGGTCCCATGGCATGAACATTTCACTTTATGAGGTTTTTTTAACATTAACATGCGTTCCCCCAGCCTGCCTATGGTCCCCCAGTGGCTAGAAATGGTGATAGGTGTAAACCGAGCCCTGGGTATCCTGCTCTGCCTTTGAGAAAATGAAAGCTCAGATGGGCCAATCTGGAATCTTGCTCCTTTTGAGGTCATAAGGTCTCTTAAAAAGTTTTAAGCATCAACAACTTCATTTCCTGCATTCCGATACACGTTTATACACCAAGTTACGGTAAAAACAATACCTTTATTCAGCCTACAGATGTTAAGAAAAAAGGACGGATGACAATTCAAAATGTATCTAAAATATAATGGAAAGTATGTTGATACGTGTCACTGGGCATTTTTAAGTGGGTATACAGAAATCCTGGAGCTTACTATCGCTTAGACTACACCACTGGAAGTGATATTGATAGGAGTTGTGATTTACGCAAAACAGCGTCCGCTTTTTTTGCCAGCTTTCCTTCCTGCATTTGGCCTGTAAAACCGTGTCTATGATCATCATATTTATGTAGATTTATAGTT
The DNA here is from genome assembly GCF_010015445.1 of Perca fluviatilis. Lineage (NCBI taxonomy): Eukaryota > Metazoa > Chordata > Actinopteri > Perciformes > Percidae > Perca > Perca fluviatilis. The sequence continues at coordinate 6,750,494 of NC_053113.1, forward strand.
TGCCATTCTTGTTTAAAATATGCGGCTCTGGTAAATGTTTGTGATTGGTTTTGGTGCGCAAACACCGCCTCTTTAATGTGAACGCGCACGCCGCTGGATTGGGAAACCCTGGGTTGACTGGAGATGTCTGCTGTTTTAAACAACAGTTACAGAGGGGATACACATTATATCAGGCCGTTTTTCACCTGATATAATGTATCCCCTATGTAACTTTTGATAGAAAACAGCAGACATCTCCAAATTATCTCAGGTTTTTTACTGTGACCTGGTAAAGTCAGAAAATAACACATGATGACAGGACAGACCCTAAGCATGTTAGGGAAGGGGATACACATTATATTGAGTGAAAAATGGCATGATATTTTGTGTATCCATTTGTAAATTATATGGTAGACAGGTGAACAAAGCGGTTAACTGAAAAGCCATATTAAACTAAATTAAATTAAAACAGAAATCAAGTTAGAGGGCAGGGAGGGAGGGTTTAGCAAAGACGAGGAAAAAATATTCTTCATAAACCTGCATGACTCACATAGATAGCTAGGCCTATAAGTCGGCCAATGTAAAGTGCATGCAGCATGACAATATGGAACTTTGTAAAACATTGTCGATTAATCCACAAAACGACGCATTAAACAATTCACACATCGCCTAAATGTAACAGACAAATAAAAGTATTTATGTAGATAAATGAGACCCTTGTTACTATGGAAAACCCTGTCGAGTAGTTCCAATGAGACAACCTGTAGGGGGACCGAAGCTCCACTCCCGAGTGCACGCGCGCACCTGCGGCCAGGGGATACAAATCCTGGCGGGCATAAGTACCTTGGCACGACACCGGGCCAAATTCCTTACAGTATTTAAGTGTTGCTTAAATTGTCCATAACGGTGGAAATAATCTTGTTTCAGGTACCCAAACAAATTGTAAGATGAGCCACAACCTGAGCACCAGCCCGTCCGATCCTCGCCTTGGGACCGCAGATCGTGAATTGATTTCCCTTGAATCCTGTTAACTGCACCTATTTCTCTTGGTGATGTGCCGCTAGCTAGCTAGCTAGCTAAAACACCACACAAATCTTCACCCACTGACCAGCTTAGCTGCTAGAACTCTGGTCTATACCTTCGAAAATGACGTTTTTTAAGGAGGATGTTTCACAATTAGCTATATTACATTAAGATTGCAACTGACAGAAAGCGTTACAAAAACAAGTATACCTTACTTCTATACTAGTTAGCTATTACATTGGGCTCGAAAGACGTGAGCGCTAACCACTTGCGCTAGCTATCAGTTACCTAAGTTTTTTCTTGAATTCTAGGACGCTTTCCTGCACTAGCTACATCTATCATCATACTTATTGGCCCAGGATGGATGACACGGCAAGTAACTTTTTATTAAGTGCATTTCCTACCCACCTTGTCTCTCTTCATGAGATCAATATGGTCCTGGGCCACCGCTCTGGCGATGAGGAATTCCTCGAGGTCCTCCACCATAACACACCCTTCTTCTTCACCACCACCATCTGAAAACCCGCCACAACCAGAAGCTGCGATGCACTGACCCGGAAGTTAATTTAAAATGGAAAAAAATAACATATACATGAAAAAAAAAATAGACAAAAAGCTTTGACTGTCGTCCCAACCTCTATATGTCTATGGTCCCAGCTAATATGAACGATAACATTTTAACAATATATCTATAAAAAAAAGAACGACGTGAGAATTTTTAATATAGTTTTGTTTGCCTTATGCTGGTAAATTAAGGAACTGCAAGCGGGGGCCGTGGTCCGCATATATGTTGTTCTATATTTATGGTGGTCCCGACCTCAAAATTACGAATTTAATTTACATCTTCACCCATGTCAACGTTTTTTTTGTTTTTTGTTTTTTTTGCAGAGGTCATGTAAAAAATCGTATAAGTACTAAAGACATTGTTTCCAAGTTTGTTGTATGCACATTGGACGAAACATTTCCTTACAAACTCGTACTTTTTTAAACCGGCAAATAAGCAGGATTACTAAAAACACAACGTTAGTGTCTATATCATATATCTATGAGAAAACATAGATATATGTATGTATATATTATATGTCAATGGAAAACACAAATGCCAAAACCTCCCGTTTCCTTGACAACCAAAGTAAATAACCAAAGATTCTACAGCGGAGCCAAAGGAATCTTTTTCGGTGACCAGAAATCTGAATTTTTAAGAATTAAACTTTGCTTTAATCATAAAAAAAAAAAAATAGTGTATGTTAAGATTTTGTACAGACGAACTTGCGCTTGTACAACAAATTACGATGGGTTAGCCTCAATTTATGTGGTGAGATGCAGCGCTTCTCTTTCTATCTAACCCATCAACACAATGTAACAACACACAATGTATTCAGTACATCTACATACATAAGTATCAAACGGCTCGTGCTATTGAGGTAAAAATGATGTGTAGTATCCACTTAGCTTCAAGTGTAAAAAGCCCTGTAACACCCTTTTCCAAGACAAGTTGGGCAAAGTTTGTGCAATGTACACACTATGGGTGAACCTGCAAACCATAGAGAGTACAGTAGCTGAAAATTAATAGTATTGGTTAACTTCAGCAAGCCTGCAGTTCCCCTGAGTTTATAGAAGATGTATCCACATTAAACACAAAATAGTAAATTATTATTTGAGTCTATTTTTTATCAACTCTAATATCTGATCGTTTGTCTTCTTCGTTATAGCGTTAATATAAATATTAACGTTTTGTTTGTGATTATCATCATGTGCAGTAACAAACAAAGCAAAGACACTAATTAATGTGTTAATACAAAGAATATTTATTATAATTAGTTCAGAGATGTGAGTCCAAACGGAAACTTCACCCTTCTGAACTAAGACTTTCTGCTTCGTACAAAAGGAAGTTTAAACAGACTAAAATGCCCATGCTCACTCCTCCACTATTTATTAATTCATGTCTGCATGTATTTATTTATTTATTTCACGAGAGTTAAAGTCATGTTTCGTTGTCCAGAGTCCGAGTCCCGCCAGACTTCTTTTTAAGAAACCTGTGATTTAAACTTCAGCAGGCTCTAAGAGTCCGCTCTGCTCAATCCTGGTACTGGTTCTGCCGGGCTTCCCTTCCTTCCAACCGGCCCAGCAGTACGGCCTGGGGCTCTAGCTTCTTGTTGTCGGTTTTGGCTGCCAGGAAGCAGGCAGTGAGCTCCAGATCCTGCAGCCGCAAACGGACTCTGCTGCCCCGGGGGGCAGCTGTGTTCTTGCCCGAGGGAAGAGACGCTGCCGCCGGCAGCTTTGCCTCGCTGCTGCGCCGGTCCCTGCTGATCCAGATGGGACCGGACAAAGACACAGTGGTGATCGGGAGGATCTTCCACGGACGGAGAGGAGCTATTGCGGTGCGGGGCAGCAGTAGCAGCAATAGCTCCTCTCCGTCCGCCTGCCACCGGCGGAGAGCAGCAATAGCTCCTCTCCGTCCACCTGCCACCGGCAAAAGCAATGGAACTTTCCGCCGAAATCGACGTACAGGTCGTCCTGGACTACGTGGAAGATCCTCCCGATCACCACTGTGTCTTTGACGGTCCCATCTGGATCAGCAGGGACCGGCGCAGCAGCGAGGCAAAACTGCCGGCGGCAGCGTCTCTTCCCCCGGGCAGGAACACAGCTGCCCCTAGGGGCAGCAGAGTCCGTTTGCGGGGGCAGGATTTGGAGCTCACTGCCTGCTTCCTGGGAGCCAAAACCGACACCACGCAGCTGGAGCCCCAGGCCGTAGGCTACTGCTGGGACGAAACATGACCAGGGGACCGCTGCAGCAACGAGGCGACGCTGTGTTCCTCCCCGGGGGAGGATACGCTGCCCCCGGCCGGAAATCTCCGCCTCCCGCTGACTTCTGGACTGGATCACTTTGTTCACTTTGAAAGTCGAGATCTCGACTTTGAAAGTCGAGATCTCGAGTTAGTGTTTGTCCCCAGTACGTGTTTATTTTATTTTTTTCTCCTTCGTTTTTTTTTTTTTTCATAATTTTTTTTTTCCGTTTGCAAAAGTCGAGATCTCGACTTTCAAAGTCGAGATCTCGAGTTAGTGTTTGCCACCAGTACATGTATTTTTTTTTTTTTTTCTCCATGTCACCTCCGGGGCTCCGTATATTTGTGATATAGCAAATCAAAATACAACCAAAGTCTTTAGAGTAGCTTTACTGAAAAAAAAACTCATATAAAATTAACTGTTTTCAGGCTGAAATCTCACATCAACCTGTATTGGTTTGAATATAACCAATAAACTAAGATGAATTAAACAAAATTATGTTGTTTATTTTCTTTTTATCTTTAGTTTGCAACCCAAAGTTATACTACTTGCTGTTTTGGTATTTCTAAAAATCATTATAAATTAAAGTTTTTAGGCCTATACAACAAACCTAAGTACTTCTAATTTGACATATATTTATCCAATTTGTTACCTGATATGGGAAACATATCACATTTTATAATTTTTGACAAACTATATCAAAATCATTGCTGAACCATTTACTGTACATGCAACAACATACAACTCCTGTTTTTCTCTTATCTCTGAGTGTGTGTGTTGCTATGGCTTTGCTGCTCTGTAAGCTTAGTCTACAGTGAGGGTTAACCAATCACCTCACTGAGTGTCTCTGCTGCTCTCATTGTGGTTGTTAGCATGTCATCAGGAATTTGTGCCTTTTGCAGTGAGACACAATACGTTACCAGTTGGTCCTCACACAGTGGTGTATCTGGTGGGTGTCCTCTTTACCCAAGTCCAATGTGTGGAGGTACTGTAAACTAAATCTCAAAAGGGTGACAGGTTAAGTTGCTTGTGCGTGCACATTCTATACCTCAGTACAATAAGCAGAGCTTTTGTCAAATGTAGGCATGTTGCATTTTGAATGCAAACCACTATACTTGAGATTTTGGTTGGAATTCTCCATTTTGGAATTATTTCAGTGAGCAGGGCTTTGGCTCCTACACTGCCTGTCTGTTTTGACATGAAACATTCCTGACAGTAGTCTTGATCCAAAAAATAATTAAAAAAAATAACAATAATCATTTGTGAACCTATGTTGTTTCACCATTGTGAAACAATTGTTTTTCCCTCAATTGTATTTCCATCATACTAATCATCCCCCCTTTTTACACATGGTTTTTAACCCATGTGTCAACTTTGCAAAATTAGGAAAGAAAAAGCTGGATAGCTTTCTGTTACGAAAAATGAGCTCTACTGCTTGTACTGAGAGATGAGATGGCAGTGGTACAAATCAGATAGCATCAGAAACACCTACAACAGAGAAGCCCACACGGTTAGGCCACTGCTAGAGTCTCTGGAAGAAGAACTGTTAACCTAAAAAAATGAAATCAGGGTTAGTGAGAGGTGTGTCAGACAGGTCAGGTCGTGGTATTCAGACCACCTGTAGCTCTGCAACACAATTGTTTCTCTCTGTCAAATGGTGTGGAGAAGAAAATCAAGGTTAAGAACAGTGCATCTGTTAGGGTGACATCTTGAAATCTAACAGAGTAGTAATATCTAAGGTACCTGGCCACAGATAAATAGAGTTTTTCATTCTGTTCCCCCAAAATGTGTGACACAGAATGTGGAACTGGGCGTATTTAAAGCTTTGAGTGGCAGAATCAAGTTTAGCAGAGAAATTTTCAACCGGACGGAGTTTGTCGCCGTGGTGTTGCAGCAACACAGAGCCACGCAGCTCTTGTGCTTATCAACGGTCTGCATAAACAGTTTTTAGGGATCTGGCAGTCCCAGCGTCGGAGAAGACTGCAGAGCCAGTTTCATATTCACGACCGCTTCATTAGCTTCAGCAGCAAGATGTCTTACAGTGACTACGTTTACATGCAGCCAATAACCCGTTCAAAACCGGAATATTAGCAATAACCCGGTCGCACACGGCCATGTAAACACCGGCAAAACCAATTCTACTCCGGTAAAACAAAACCCAAAATGCTACCTGGGTTACCCCTTTTCTTACCCGAAATTTTGGTCATGTAAAGCGCTAATTGGCATATCCCCATCAAAAGGAACATTGATTTGTGTTCTGCGTATGTTCTATTCGCCAAGGAATCTTGGTCTTTTGAGTAGAGGAACTTCTTGTATGTGCCAGAAAACATAGTTATAATAATAATAATAATAATTATATACTATAATAATATAGTTATATATATATATATATGTCAATGCAGAAAACTCGCGCGCAGTATACCCGAAGTAAACAAGAAGTAGGAGTTAAACATGGCGAGAACGCACGCACAACCACCACACTTTTGGAGCGAGGAGGAAACCAATTTCTTTATTAGTGTGGTGAAAACCATGAATATAATGTCTTTTGTTGATGGCAGAAAGTACCGAGATACTGAGATTTATAAGAAGGTGACCGAAGAGTTATTGCGTCTTAAGGTTGTCCGTAGGCTACGTCCAGACGCTAACCGTGCGTCGCCGTTTACGTCGGGATATTGCCAATTGATTACAAAGTCCATGTATACAGGAGAAACTCTCTCTGCTCACGCATGTAAACGGGTTATTCCGAATGTTTCAGAAACCCCAATAGTGACCTTAACCCGACCATAACCCGGAAATTGACAGCTTGTAAACGTAGTCACTGACATCAGGAACGTGTACAGACATTTTATGTGACAGGCTCAAGTAAAAATCCTATTCGTTAACACTAACCTAAAACAACTGCTATTCTGTTCATTTACATGAAAACAGCACTGTACCAAAAAAACTTTCTCTCGAGGAAGAAAAAAGCAGATGCAGCCTTGAGATATGTAGAAAAAATACAAACTGGGCACTTAAAAAAACTATATTGGTTGTCAGTCAAGCATGCAGCTACAACACAGTCCATATCAGTCCAAATCAGATGTGAGGTTGTCAAACTGTCATTATGTCTCTGAAGAACCGTTTTGAGCATTCTTCATCAGGCCCTGTAGTAACATGAGCTGTGTAGTTCAGGTTGTCAGGTTTCATGCAGTCAAAGGCAGGGCTGATTACAGACGCCACCTCAGTGAGGTCATTTTAGCCACACTGTAATTAACAAATGTGGTTATGTTAGATGCATCATTACGATAAATTCTCAATCCATCAGGTGTTGAGGTTAAACCAATGTTAAAAGTGCACATTAAATCACTACCTGAGCAAAATAAGTGGACATAAATCAGACACCGAAAAAACATTTCCCATGTATATGAGAAAGGAACAGAGAATTGTTCTCTTACTGTTTGACCTGTAGCCCCAATTGACCAAATAGAATGACCACTGCGCTTCAGTGTCAAATCTATAGCTCTAATAATCAAGTTATGTGAGTGGAACCCCTTTAACTTTACACTCAGTAGTAGGCATCTTCTTGTAGGTTTCAGAAGATAACATACTATAATGGTTTAACTGATTAGATTATTTTTCAGAACTTTGGGAAATGAGATCAACTCTTTCAGCATTTGTGAGAGAAGTAAAGTACGAATTAAACCTAAAAATATAAGGAATTAGGATTAAATGTAATTTTCCCATTACACCATGTGCCTCATGTCTTTGTTTTAAAGCCACCAGAACCTGAACCTGACTCTGACTCAGACCCTATACCCTTTAGAAAATGTGTGTGAATGCGAAAGAAGAAGCTGTTAAAAACTCTGTTTTGTATGCACTTTGTCTTTTAATGTGTGCTGTGCCTCTGAGGCCCATTCCAGGAAGCAGGTTTAGTGAAAACTCTGAGTTTGTTAACCCTGAGATGAGGGAAACTCTGAGTTTTCTGTTTCTGAAAGAGAGGTAAGCAGCAGCAGCCGCTGTCTTGCTTTTTTAACGAAATGCATGTTCAAACTCGCTGTTTATGCGCATGCATATTTCCACCGACATGTTTGTTTGTGGTTGTTACCACGGTGAATTGTGGAATCATGGCTCCATTCATGCTGCCTTTTAATAGTGGTGGTGCACGCGCGTAAACCTGAGTGAACCTACTCCGAGTTGATTGAACCAACTCATATCAGCTGTTCTGGAACCGAAAACTCAGTTTCCCATCTCAGGGTAAATCAACTCAGACATCAGGGTTAGTTCTGTCAGGTCCATTAAAGTCAAGAACAACACAAACAATAAAAATGCATCAGGAATTTTTTATTAAATAAATTATGAATTAAATTTGCCGGTATGGCTATGTTCAGAGGAGTCCCCTGACCTTTCATAAGCACCATGAAAAAGCAGAGAGTCAGGGGACAGCAGCAGCATTAGGGGACACTCGCACAGTTTAGGACTAGGATAGCTAAACAATTCCCCCCAAACAGACCATACCTGGCAATCCTCTTGTGATAAATTAAAACAAGAGGATGGAATTAAGTAGCCTTTAAGCACATTTAGATAACGAACGTCCTTATTTAGATTGTTTCGCGTAATAAAATTTAAGCAGATGAGGCACAAATTTGCCGATTTGTTTATTGGTCTAAATCAATCAGGAGCAGAGCACATAGCTTTCTGAAAATAAAGAATAGCGCGAATGTCAGGTCGAAGGTAATGTCCATCGCCCCATGGCTTTTAGGGTTGAAACAGGAGCAGATGCCACTGCAGTAGTTGCTGAGCTGTATAACGGTCCGGAGGCAGTCCACAGAATTGGCAGACGAGGCGTAGGTGAGATGCAAACCAGGCTCTGGACATTGGTTTCCCTTTCTGAGTGACGAACAAGCGGCTCCTGCGGACCAGCACGAGGACGGCTCCTCCAGTAGGTCAGCATGGAAGATAGAGGACAAACCGTAATAGACTCGGAGATATAGACAACTGTACCTTTACTATTTATATTTGTTTTGGAGTGATTGAGAAACGAGGTGAAATGGTGATCATTAATTGAAACATCAAAAATGGTGAGATCGTGATTTGGGTCAAGGAACACGTGCATGAAGAAATTTCGCCACCCCTTTCTTTGGTAGGTAACCAAAGAAAGTTGTGAGAATGATTTATCCTAAAAATTGGAAAAGGAGACTTATCAAACGGTCCTATCATAAAACCTTTTCTAACCTCCTTCTACAACAAGGCATTCACCATTTCTGGCTCCTTTTGACTATAAGTTTTTACAACTGAATAACACAGCAATAACCTTTATTTAACCAGGTAGGCCGTTGAGAGCAGGTTCTCATTTGCAATGGCGACCTGGCCAAGAAAAGCATAAGTGTGCAAGACAACATACAGCTTCACATTCAATACAGTACAGGAATACAGAATACAATAGGCTACATGAAGTACAGATTAAGTAGGCATTACAAAGCTGGTGCAAAAAGGGGTTGTAAGTATTGATGGATATGCGAAAGTGATAAGGTAATAGCTCAATAAACACAATAAATCCCAAAATGTACTGACTAGAGTCAGTATACAGTTAGTGCAGATTGTGGTCTAGCTAGTGATGTAGATCAGTAGATGTACAAAAAATTTAAAAAAAGGTGGGGGGAACAGTTGAGCATGCCAGGGCAGATGAGCGTACAACAGATATGAGGTGCAGGTGAAGATGTGCGTCTGTGCAGCTATGCAGGGGCATGACAGATAATGGGTTAAGGGTGTGCAAAACAGAGCATGAATGATGGAGAACAGTTAGCACGTACAGTGATCCGACAGGAGCTCAGACATCCATCCATCCATCTTCGTCCACTTATCCGGTGTCGGGTCGCGGGGGGAGCAGCTCCAGCAGGGGACCCCAAACTTCCCTTTCCCGAGCAACATTAACCAGCTCCAACTGGGGGATCCCGAGGCGTTCCCAGGCCAGGTTGGAGATATAATCCCTCCACCTAGTCCTGGGTCTTCCCCGAGGCCTCCTCCCAGCTGGACGTGCCTGGAACACCTCCCTAGGGAGGCGCCCAGGGGTCATCCTTACCAGATGCCAGAACCACCTCAAATGGCTACTTTTGACACGAAGGAGCAGCGGCTCTACTCCGAGCTCCTAACGGATGACTGAGCTTCTCACCCTATCTCTAAGGGAGACGCCAGCCACCCTCCTGAGGAAACCCATTTCGGCCGCTTGTACCCTGGATCTCGTTCTTTCGGTCATGACCCAGCCTTCATGACCATAGGTGAGGGTAGGAATGAAAACTGACCGGTAGATCGAGAGCTTTGCCTTCTGGCTCAGCTCTCATTTCGTCACAAGGGTGCAATAAATTGAATGTAATACCGCACCCGCACCTGCGCCGATTCTCCGACCAATCTCTCGCTCCATTGTCCCCTCACTCGCGAACAAAACCCCAAGGTACTTGAACTCCTTCACTTGGGGTAAGGACTCATTCCCTACCTGGAGTAGGCACTCCATCGGTTTCCTGCTGAGAACCATGGCCTCAGATTTAGAGGTGCTGATCCTCATCCCAACCGCTTCACTCTCACCTGCGAACCGATCCAGTGAGTGTTGAAGGTCGTAGGCCGATGATGCCATCAGGACCACATCATCTGCAAAGAGCAGCGATGAGATCCCCAGCCCACCGAACCGCAACCCCTCCCCACCCCGACTACGCCTTGATATCCTGTCCATAAATATTACAAACAGGATTGGTGACAAAGCGCAGCCCTGGCGGAGGCCAACTCTCACCTGAAACGAGTCCGACTTACTGCCGAGAACCCGGACACAGCTCTCACTTTGGTCGTACAGAGATTGGATGGCCCTGAGAAGGGACCCCCTCACCCCATGCTCCCGCAGCACCTCCCACAGTATCTCCTGGGGGACCCGGTCTTTCGCCTTTTCCACATCCTCAAAACACATGTAGACCGGTTGGGCATACTCCCAGGCTCCCTCCAGGATCCTTGCAAGAGTGAAGAGCTGGTCCGTTGTTCCATGACCAGGACGGAATCTGCATTGTTCCTCTTCATTCCAAGGTTCGGCCGATAGTCGAACCTTGGGTTGAAGAGGAACACCTTGGAGTAGACTTTACCAGGGAGGCTGAGAAGTGTGATACCCCTGTAATTGGCACACACCCTCTGGTCCCCCTTTTTAAAAAGGGGAACCACCACCCCGGTCTGCCACTCCTTTGGCATTGTCCCAGACTTCCACGCAATGTTGAAGAGGCGTGTCAACCAGGACAGCCCCTCCGCACCCAGAGCCTTGAGCATTTCTGGACGGATCTCATCAATCCCAGGGGCTTTGCCACTGTGGAGTTGTTTGACTACATCAGTGACTTCCGCCTGGGAAATTGACAATGATCCCCCATCATCCTCCAGCTCTGCCTCTAACATAGAGGGCGTATTAGTCGGATTCAGGAGTTCCTCAAAGTGCTCCTTCCACTGCCCTATTACCTCCTCAGTTGAGGTCAACAGTGTCCCATCCTTACTCTACACATCTTGGATGGTTCCCCGCTTCCCCCTCCTGAGGTGGCGAACAGGAGTGGCCTCTGGAGTCTTCTGGAATAACATATCCTGGAAAGACTCCTTCTTCAGTCGGACGGCTTTCCTGACCACCGGTGTCCACTACGGGGTTCGTGGGTTACCGCCCCTTGAGGCACCTAAGACCCTAAGACCACAGCTCCTCGCCGCAGCTTCAGCAATGGAAACTTTGAACATTGTCCACTCGGGTTCAATGCCCCCAGCCTCCACAGGGATGCACGAAAAGCTCCGCCGGAAGTGTGAGTTGAAAGTTTGTCGGACAGGGGCCTCCTCCAGACTTTCCCAATATACCCGCACTACCCGTTTGGGCTTACCAGGTCTGTCCAGAGTCTTCCCCACCCCTGACCTAACTCACCACCAGATGGTGATCAGTTGACAGCTTCGCCCCTCTCTTCACCCGAGTGTCCAAAACATACGGCCTCAGATCAGATGAAACAATTATAAAATCGATCATTGACCTTTGGCCTAGGGTGCTCTGGTACCAAGTACACTTATGAGCATCCCTATGTTCGAACATGGTGTTTGTTATAGACAATCCATGACTAGCACAGAAGTCCAACAACAAACAACCACTCTGGTTTAGATCAGGGAGGCCGTTCCTCCTAATCACGCCTCTCCATGTGTCTCCATCATTGCCCACGTGCGCGTTTAAGTCCCCCAGCAGAACAATGGAGTCCCCCACTGGAGCCCCATGCAGGACTCCAGTCAAGGTCTCCAAGAAGGCCGAATACTCCGAACTCTTGTTTGGTGCATATGCACAAACAACAGTCAGAGTTTTCCCCCCCACAACCCGCAGGCGTAGGGAGGCGACCCTCTCGTCCACCGGGGTAAACTCCAACGTAGCGGCGCTCAGCCGGGGACTTGTGAGTATCCCCACACCCGCCCGCCGCCTCACACCCTGGGCAACTCCAGAGAAGAAAAGAGTCCAACCCCTATCCATGTGTATGGTTCCAGAACCGAGACTGTGCGTAGAGGTAGTGCTCCACCTCCCGCACCAGTTCCGGCTCCTTCCCCCACAGAGAGGTGACGTTCCACGTCCCCAGAGCCAGCGTCTGCTGCCCGGGTCTGGTCCGTCGAGGTCCCTGACCTTCACTGCCACTCGTGTAGCACCACACCCGACCCCAGCGGTTCCTCCCACAGGTGGTGGGCCCATGGGATGGAGAGGGAGTTGCCACGTTGCTTCTTCGGGCTGTGCCCGACCGGGCTCCGTGGCAAACCCGGCCACCAGGCGCTCGCTGACGAGCCCGCCATCTGGGCCTTGCTCCAGACGGGGGCCCCGGGCTTCCTCCAGGCAGGGTAACTTCACCTCTTCCTCGTTGGCTCATAGGGTTTTTGAACCATTCTTTGTCTGGCCCCTCACCTGAGACCACTTTGCCTTGGGAGACCCTACCAGGAGCACACAGCTCCAGACAACACAGCCCTCAGGTTTATAGGGACACACAAACCTCTCCACCACGATAAGAGAGAGGACAGACCTACTTTAAAGGCAGTTAGGGATAAGGATTTTGAGTTTCAGGGTTTTTTGTAGTTCATTCCAGTCATTTGCAGCTGAGAACTGGAAGCAGTGGCAGCCAAAGGAAGTGTGGGCTTTTGGGGTGACCAAAGAGATGTAACTGCTTGAGCGCAGGCTGCGGGTGGGTAAAGCTATTTTGACCAGTGAGCTTAGGTACAGTGGGGCTTTGCCTAGCAAGGACTTGTAAATGAGTTGGTACCAGTGAGTTAAGCGACGAGTGTGTAACGAGGGCCAGCCAACTAATGCATTGAGGTTGCAATGGTGGGTGTTATAAGGGGCTGTGGTCAGAAAACGTATGGCACTATGGTAGACAACATCTAGTTTTTATAAGGAGAGTTAGTTTGAGGCAGTTCTGTAAATGACATCACTGAAATCGAGAATTGGTAAAATTGTCATATTCACCAAGGCAAGTTTGGCAGTGTGAGTGAAGGAGGCCCTGTTGCGGAATAGGAAACTGATCCTAGACTTAAAGGAGAACTCCGGGCAATTTTTACGTTCATCTTGATCGCTATACGCATGTGAGTACAGTCAATAGCAAAAAAAACGAGCCGAATCAGTGCTAGCAACATGGAGCGGCTGCAGCTAATGCCGAGAGCTCCCACTTAGCTAAAAGGGCAGTTATGGGGGCATAAGATAAAGAGTGCCTTGGTGCCTCTTAACAGACACAAAATGCAATTAAAATATCTGTGCAACATGAACAGGGCCCTTACATGACAACAAGATGAGTTTTCAACTCAGACATTGTTTAAATTCACCTACCCTGTTAGCTGCTGATTCAGATTTCAGATTCACTTTATTAGCCATTTGCAGTGTAACCCACATTGTAAAACATTTGCAAGTAGCTCAAAGCGCAAAGTCAACACATAAGAGTGTGTTCAGCCGGGCTTGTATAGGGAGAAAAGAGTCGGCCCGAAAATCAAACCTTCTGGCACCCCCATAGAGACGCCCATAGGTCCAGACAACAGGCCCTCCGATCTAACGCACTGGACCCTATGAGAAAAATAGTTATATAATAGTTATCGTTTTTTTTTTTTTATTAATTAGGTGTCCTACATCACTTTTTTATGGACAACCTGAAGCCAATCAGAATCGAGTATTCACCCAGACCATGGTATAAGGCAAGATAAGTATCAAGTTGCGAGCCGGATAGGCTTCACAAATTACATCCCTATGTACTCCAAAGGCTATGCAGAACTCGGGAAAGGTCAGAGTCTTAAACAGTCTAGGGTCCCCATCTTTAATGCGACGGATAGGTCGCCACAGTCTAAAAGCACGCCACTCACACAGCTCAGAGCCCAGCAGACCTTTAACAAGATTGGTGTCATTACCTGTTAAAATCTGGCTCCTCAGCTGATGAGAGATGGCAGCAGATGGTGAGAAGGGTTAGGGTTAGGTTAGGTAAGGTCCTTCTGGGAGTGAACTCTGGGGTGACGTCATCATGCTGAGGCTGGTGCTGGTGCTGGTGGTGTCGCTGTTCGGACATGGTGGAGACTTCTGGAGCGGAAATGGATGCCGATGGAGCGGAGATGAGGTTCGATGAAGGCTTGATGGTTGAGTCGTTTTCCAGTTTTGAAATTCTGGCAGTCATATAGAGGAGGAAAGATTGAATGTTGGACAGTGCCATAAACACTGGATCCATGGCTGGAGGTGCACTTGGGCCCGGACGAAAATGGCCACCGGCCCGTTTGTGTGCAGTACCGGCCGGCTCGAGATTTTTTTCGTTTCTGAGTGTGCTTTTTTTCCGGATGTGTGGGGGAGGAGGCACTGGCAGGATGTCAGCTGGTGGAATACCAGAGAGTCGCAGAGGAGGATAAATAAATCCTTGTGAGAGGTGCTGATCGGAGACTGGATGTTGTCATTGAACAAGGTTTCCAGTATCTTGGGCACAGGCGCCAATGCTGGGAGGATTCAGGGTTTTACTCGCTGGGAGGATTCAGGGTTTTACTTGCCAAGCTTTGACAGACGGCGGCGGCATTGTCATCCGGAGAGGCATCCTCCGCCAGGCCTAGTTGAAGCTGCAATGGCTGGGTGTCATCGATGGAGTTGATTTGCCATGAATCATCATCGACAGCACTGGAAGTCATGGCCATCAGCAGGGTGAGTAAGACCAGACGTTGGAAGCTAGACAAAAGCATGAGCTTGATGTGCAAACGAGAACTGAGATGCATAGATGCAAGCAGCAAGCAGTTAGGAACAACCTAAAGTGGCTTTAAGTAGGGTGCCCTAGAAGCGAGGGGAGTTGACCAGCTGATGCGCTGATGCAGATCAGCTGATGCGGCAGTGTTGTTGGCCAATAGCGGTTAGCAGCATCTTGACTACTTGGCCTGCCAGAACTGAACTCGCAACCTTCAAACAATGCACCATTATGCGATAAAAGCCTAAACTTTTTTTATGACTTCTGTGCATCAGAGATCACCTGGAGTAACCACTTCCTCAATGACTAACACAGCTCTTTTGCAATGAGCACATACACACATTTTGTTAATAAAATATTTCTACTTTCTAATACCCATCCCTACTGTATATAACACCTTTAAGATGGATATACAATTGCCACAGTTTGCTTCTAGCTTGGGGTGTTCATTAATTTGGTATTTTGACATCTTTTTAAGCAAATTTCCTATCCATTTACATACATACATCCATATACATACATACATCCATACATACATAGGAAGTTTGCTATTTGACCTGACAATAGGAATCATCGACAACCAGTAGGTCCTTTGATGAGGACATCAGTCTGCTGCTGGGAGAATCAATTGACTTGGAACGTTTAAAAGAAACAGACGCAGAGTTTCAGCTCAGTTGGGAGGGACTCTTGAGTAGAGCAGAGCAGCAGATGAATGTGAGGATTAATACAATGTCATGAACTGTGCCTCCTAAGGTTTAATCTTTGTGTTATATAGATTTAGTTCAGGGTAATGGTAGGTTTGGGTTTTGTGGCTTATTTCCTTTCATAATGAAGAATGAATCGGTTTACTGTTGCTTCACATGAGTTTAAAGTGTAAACCATATCTTTACATATCTGGAACTAAATGTCACACAATAGTTAAGTTTAGTTTATCCTCCTATATTTTGATTGCTTAATGAACCAAAGGAGGGATCATGATAAACTCTACTCAGGTTTTATATTTTGCACTCGTTGCCTATTTTGACACTGGGGCTTTCAAATATTTATATTTCATGATTGTTATGTTTTTATATATGTTAATAGTTTGTACCAATCTTTTGCTGATTGTGGTTATCTGTATGAACAGAAGCTTACATGAACCTATGTACCTTTTTCTGTGCAGCCTGTTTGTAAATGAACTGTATGGTAGTACAGGGTTGTTTCCATTCCTTCTGGTTCAGATCCTCTCTGACATTCACACTGTTTCTGCTTCTCTTTGTTACTTGCAGATTTATTGTGTGCATTTCTATGGAAGTGTAGAATTGTTTACCTTAGGAGTCATGTCTTATGACAGATATCTTGCTATCTGTTATCCTCTGCATTATAACACTCGTATGACATCTAACAAGGTTGCCATGCTTATTGCGGCCGTATGGTTATACAGTGTACTTCCAACGGTTGTCATAATGTCTCTGAGTGTCCCTTTACAGCTGTGTGGGAAGAAGATTCAAAAAGTGTACTGTGACAACTACTCCATTGTTAAACTGGCATGCTTCGACACAACTGTCAATAACATATATGGACTTGTGTACATGTTTACAGTAATATTTGTTCTTATAATTCTCATTCTTTACTCCTACATGAGGATTCTTAAAGTTTGTTATTCTGGTTCTAAACAGACCAGACAGAAAGCTATCAGTACCTGCATACCTCACCTTCTTTCCCTGCTCAACTTTTCTTTTGGGTGTTTCTTTGAAGTAGTGCAAGGGAGATTTAATATGAACAGTTTACCCATCATGTTACGCATTTTTCTTTCATTGTACTGGCTTACGTGCCAGCCGCTCTTCAATCCTGTAATGTACGGACTAAAAATGTCCAAAATTCGTAACATATGTAGAAGTCTTGCTTTTGGTAAAATAATGTAGAACAGGCCTATAGAGCTGAATAATGCTACCTAAAGTTACGATTAATTGAACATATTACCCTGATGATAATTAATGAAAGATTTTTTATTTTATTTTTTTCACTGTCAAGGTTTGTACTGTAAACATGCTCAACTATTAGAGGAATGATTTTATTTCTAATGACAGAGTGCATATCTTATCTTTGTGATTTTTAAAATACTTAAAGGAAACACACAGATGAACTATTTATGAGTATTTATTAGGGATGCACCGGATCCAGGATTTGGGTTTGGATTTAACGTTAGCTTTCTAATTTCACCCACCCAACATGCCTTCTGTAGTGGAATGGCTTCAAATGACAACCAAAAACGCTTGTCTTTTACTGTGAACATTTACTGTTCAATATGTTGCAGTTTTACAAACAGGAAAGTGAACAACTTAAGCTTGACGGACATGTTTTGCATCTAGCGTCTCACGTTCATCTCAGTAATCTAGCAAGACTACACAACAGACAACTTCCGTGTAGGCTACTTCAAAATAAAATCACTTCCTGTGACGGTTAGCAGTAAAATTAAATTACTGTTAAACAAATAAGGTTGTGTACCTGTAAATATCAGCTGTAAATCAAGTACTGTAAATAATGTAAATAGTGAGATTTAATCACACTATAATTTACCATTTCCTTTAGACCGTTTTAAACTAAACAACATGAATGTTGTATTTAAGCGCTTTAAACAAACATTTCATAACACCTTCATTGTACACTGGTTTGCTCATCTGACGATAGCGATGTGCTTTCCTACGATGTGAAAAGAGCGTGTAAATTCAACATTAAGTTGTTACATTTAACTATTTTAGAGACCGTAGACGTTGTTTACTTCATTAATGTGTTCACTGTGTTAATGGACTGAGGATGGGAGGAGGATTTCGGTTTCGGATTCGGAAGAATCTTAACCAGTGGATTTGGTATTCGGCTGTACCCCAAAAATCTGAATTTGGTGCATCCCTATTATTTATTGAATATTAACAGTTGAAATCAAAGCACACATTACTCGAAAAGAAAATGTTACATTTTAGTTTTAATGTAAAAAGCAATTTTCCTGAAAAAGTAGACACAAAATAAATGACGCATGACGGTCATGTTTTGTCGGCTTAACTCAATTGGAACGGCCGTCACCTCGCAGTGATCAGCGACCGGCTCACACCTTTTGTCGGCTAAATTTACTCCTTCGGTGTCGTCTTTACTGAATTCAAAATGTATCGAAACAACGGACACTGAGTCACGTGACTAAACACGCGGTAGTCAGTTTTTTAATGGAAAGTACATGAAACAGTAGGGAAAGTATTTACAGGATTTAAAAATAAGGAAATGGGAAAATTATATCAGTTAGAGGTTCTGAATTCAGTTTAATTTACTTTTCGAGCAATTGTCCTTCCCTAATTTTGAATAATTTACTGTGTCATCTAACAAAGTTGGAATAATAAAAACGTCAATGAAATGCACAGATGATAGTAGTGTTAACAGTGATCATAATGTGTCCCTAATGATGTAAAATTAAACATGTAAATAAAGTTGGTTTGAATCTTTCAACGACTTCAGGTGATAAATCACTCTGGCACCACCTACAGCCTGTAGTGTGATTTGCAAAAATCCACGGCTCCCTGTTCAGATGCACCAATCAGGGCTGGGGGGGGGGGGTCTAACTGAGTGTCAATCACTGCTCATGCACACGCATTCATTGTCCCTTGTGGGGGGATGGGCTTATGAGACCATTTGGGGTAAACGCGTGCTTGGTCGGGACTATTTGCATCACTTTTGAGGCAGTTAGGTTAAGGAAAAGGTCATAGGTGGGCTTAAGTTTGGGACGGTTGGGATCAGAAAAAGAACGCGATGGTTGGGTTTAGGAACAGAACAACATGACGGTGACTGTTGGGTTTAGGAAACAACGGGACGATTTAGTAAAAGAAGAAAGCAACTGTTTGGTTTAGGAAACAGCGGGACACGATCCCCGGTCTCCTGGGTGAAAATCCTGTGTTGTTTGACCCGTCCAACACTTTTTTCTAACCAGGGTCTCTTTTTTTATCTCAGGCACAAACATTAACACACTTCTCCAGCAAAGGGGCGCTATAATAAAAATCTGTTTTTAGAACTCCCCATGGGGTCTTTGCTCGATCTGCCTGAAACTTGGCATATAGCATCTTTAGAGGGCCCTGACCAAACGTTACCAAAATAAAAATCTGTTTAAAAATGTGCAAATAAAAAAACCAACAAATATTTATAGCTACCGACCAAAACAAGAACTTTTGCATATCTCGTCCATATTTAAATGCTGTCAACACACAACTTAAGATTCTTGTTTGCCATGCTGCTCTAAGGCTCTTGACCAAAATTGGCTAACTGCGTGTCAATCATTGCTCATGCACACAGATTCATTCTCCCTTGGGGGGGGGATTATGGAGCTAGATTTGTTTCTTTATTACATGCGAGAAAATAAATGATCTGAGAGGAAAAAAAAAGTTTGAGAGCAAAAGTTATCACACTGATAGCAAAAAAGCATTTTATGAGAGAAAAAAAAATATTTGAGAGAAAAAGTTTTTATACCAACAGCAAAAAATAATAATATTTGAGACAAAAAAAAGTTTTGAGATAAAGTATTTTCTCATAGAACATAAAAAAATATAAATTTGAAATTTTTGAAATTATTTCTGAGAAAAGAAAATCTCTCTCAAAATACATTTTTAAACTCTCAAATATATATTTTTTGCTATCAGTGTGAAAACATTTTCTCTCAAAAAAAAAAGTGTTTCTCTCAAAACGTTTTTCTTCTTGCTCTCAAAACCTAAGTCTTTGCTCTCGATGCAATTTCTTGCTCTCGTGTCAGGATTTTGCTCTCGCTGTGAAAATAATGTCATGGGCGGGGCCACGTTCCTATTGGCCAGTCGGGTGAGCACCATTTGTCTTGGGAGTCGAACTGAATCATTACACTGGCTGAGCAATAACAGCCAGGGGTATCCAGATACATTGCGCAACAAGGAACAACGGCTGCCAGGTCGACCAGAGAGACCCATAAATGTAAGTATTTTCGGCTTAAAGAATTGATTTAAAAATTACGACAGTCTTGTTTTGTGCTCTACACAATCCTGTACATAGATATTTACAACTATATTTGTAACTGAAACGTTTTTAAAAATCGCTAGCTTGCTATGCTAACGCTAACCTTAACGTTAACGTTACATTGCTGATTTGCACAACAATCCCGCATTTCTCTGCCTTGACTGCATGCATGTCTACATTGTTAACTAAACTCCATTAGCAGCGAAATTCGTTTGATATCAGTGCATAACACTACTTGCTTTGGAGACACATGCTTTACATATACCGTCCTGTATCACACAGGGACGCTGGAGGAAACCCAGCAGCTGATCCACTTCCTGCCTGAGAACGAGCAGTAATCATTTGAATTCATTCCTGTTCATGTACCTGTACATTGTTGTTGGTAAAGATACAGGACACTAATTAAAGAAATGGGGTTGGAGGGAAAGGTTACTGGCCAACAGGCATCACACTATGGTCTGGAATTTCAGAATAGCTGTAGTTTTGTTTGTTTGTGGTCTTGTGTGTCTTTTAGTTTTATACATTTGAGTGCCTTTTTTAGTGTGACATCTAAGTTATTGTTCTAATAGTTGATAATGGTTCTCTACATTTTTCTATAATGTTTTTGCATGTTATGTTAATTTTTTGGGGAAATAAAGACATTTTTGTTAACAAAAAGTGTTTCTGAACATCAATGACATTCAAAACAGTGATAACTGAAACAGATATACAACACACTATGCAGTGTATAGAAATATTGATTGCAAACAGACCTAAGTATATATGATCATGTACCCAAGTGGGCGTTATTCATTTCATAGGAGTATGTTTCACTCTAGCCCTTACCGTTTCGAGGGACAAGGGCTAGGGTGAGACAAAGGGGAAGAGGTAAGATGAGAATTGAGATTCAGCCTTAGTTCTAGATCTGCAATTTACTTTGTCAGCTCTAGACCTCGGTAGATGGTAAAAATATTTAGAATAAACCCTGTGTAGCTGAGTTTGCAAGCTACACGTGCAATGTAGCTAAACGTGTAGTGCAACAACCATACAAAGACTATTTTACACAAAACTAGGTGGGACACTTTCAAACGGGTATATCAATCACTATCTAACGTTGTCTAGCTATAGGGTTGCCACCTTCCATGCAGACTAGCTGAAAGTTGTACAGGAGGTTGTATATGATGATCAAGCAGTTACTCTTCAGGTGCTTTGAGGCTAGCAAGGGCAAAGGTAGAAACTAGCTCACTAAATAAGGAGTGAAACTATCTAAATCAACATATTCATTTGGCATTTGATTTAAAAATGGTTCAAACCAGGTGAGTTTGCAAGTTTACCTAGCATGATGGCTAATTAGCGATTAGCTTTTCTAGCAATTAGCATGCTAATAATATAATACACATTCATGAATATGAGTGCTATTCTTTGTCCATGTCAATCTGACAAACGCATCAGTAATGGCAAACTAGCTTACATTTAGGGTTAGCCTATTTAATGTTTAATCTTCAGTGATGCTGAGCTTGCTCAGCCAGTGTAATGATTCAGTTCGACTCCCAAGACAAGACGGTGCTCACCCGACTGGCCAATAGGAACGTGGCCCCGCCCATGACATTATTTTCACAGCGAGAGCAAAATCCTGACACGAGAGCAAGAAATTGCATCGAGAGCAAAGACTTAGGTTTTGAGAGCAAGAAGAAAAACGTTTTGAGAGAAACACATTTTTTTTTGAGAGAAAATGTTTTCACACTGATAGCAAAAAATATATATTTGAGAGTTTAAAAATGTATTTTGAGAGAGATTTTCTTTTCTCAGAAATAATTTCAAAAATTTCAAATTTATATTTTTTTATGTTCTATGAGAAAATACTTTCTCTCAAAACTTTTTTTTGTCTCAAATATTATAATTTTTGCTGTTGGTATGAAAACTTTTTCTCTCAAATATTTTTTTTTCTCTCATAAAATGCTTTTTTGCTATCAGTGTGATAACTTTTGCTCTCAAACTTTTTTTTTCCTCTCAGACCATTTATTTTCTCGCATGTAATAAAGAAACAAATCTAGCTCCATAGGGGATGGGCTTATTATTATTATTATTTACTTTATTTCAGACACGTAAAAAATGGTCCATATAACAAAGAAGAAAAAAACATAAAAAACAATACATTTATCTCCTGGATAGGCTCATAAGCCAGTGAGTCCAAATACCAGAGGAGTATCGCACAGAGCTTAGTCCAGGATTTGTGACCATTTGGGCTTTAGTAGAAAGGGGGGAGGGACTGAGAAGTTGTCGATGTTCAAATGTTTTGGCTATGTCCTGGATCTTCACAATCCTACCTACAGCACCTTTAATAATTATTTAATTTTCACTTCAAGAACTTAACCCATAACCTGGAGCTTCCCATGAGCAGAATCTAAAGGAACCATAAAGGCTGGTTTATAGAAGTTTGTAAGCTCTATGCAGAGCTTACACCATAGCCTATGTCTCCCCTGTGCTTTCTGACCACGGTTGGAAAGCTGTTGCAGGAAAAGTTAACCCTCTCCTTGAACCCATGTTGTTCAAGTAGAAGGAGAACCTGGGAATTAGTAGAAGGAAATGCGATGCTACCAAGCCACAGCCAATCTAGCCAATCACAGTTGTTGTGGTCTGCTTTGCCTCTATGTGAATAAAAATTTTTGGGGACATGTACCTGCGTACATACGTAATTGCGGTGTAGATATAACCATATATCAAGCTTAAGAAACAATCCGGATTGCCAGGAAACCCTACCAATAATGCTGATGGTCAAAAGGTGCTCAGTGTGATACCACACATCTCTCAGTCTCCACAGGCCTCTTTAAAAGATAAAACCATTAACCCTTGGTGGAGGGAAATGTTCAATACTGAACAGATGGAATAGATACAACTCAGCCTTTCGATTCGCCCCGCTTAGTGCCAGGTGTACCAAACCAGATAACTGACCCTGGTACCAGGGATAAACGGGTATAGATAGATTGATGAAAGGAACGCAATTGACTGAAACACCTTCTTTTAGGTAAATTAAATTGGACTATTCCTAAACTGTCTGGTGTTAGGGTTAGAAATTACAAAAAGCAGACTATAAAGAGTTATTTTTGCTGACATTAATTAAAAAAAGTGTTTAATCATTGGGACCTTTGGTTCTGAGGTCACACTGTTGCTGCGGGTGTCCTCCCTCTTCAGATGTTTTATAAGACTTTGAAGCAGAGTTTTCGCTCAGTTAGACGGGACTCACAGGATGACTTTAGTGGGGCAGCAGGTGAATTCACACAATGTCACTGACTGGTTTTGTATATTTTAACCAAAGCATTATTGTGACTTTGAAAAGAAAATGGTCCACCCAGGGATGTTTTATACAATTATTGCCATGATAGTTAATCTGTTTGGCTTTACTACACTGACTTCTGTTAATGTGTGCTTTATGTTTGCAAATTGTGCCAAACAAGTCCAAGTTGAAGCTACTTAATATTTTTACAAATCTCTAACAAAAGGTAACATAATTATTTATTGATGTGTACAGTAGAATCATTGTCAACCTAAAGAATAATCACGATGAACTCTACGCAGGTTTCATATTTCACACTTGCTGCCTACTTAGACACAGGACCTTTTAAGTACTTATATTTTATGATTGTCATGGCTTTATATATTTTCATTGTCAGTGTAAATGCCTTGCTGATTGTGGTTATCTGTATGAACAGAAGCTTACATGAACCTATGTACATTTTTCTGTGCAGCCTGTTTGTAAATAATCTGTATGGCAGTACAGGGTTGTTTCCATTCCTTCTGGTTCAGATCCTCTCTGACATTCACACTGTTTCTGCTCCCTTCTGTTTCCTCCAGATTTATTGTGTACACACTTATGGAGCTGTTGAATATTTAAACTTAGCCGCAATGTCTTATGACAGATATCTTGCCATCTGTTATCCTCTGCAATATATCACTCGTATGACATCTAAAAAGATTGCCACTCTTATTGCTCTAACATGGTTATACCCTTTGATTGCATGTATTGTTTATAGTATATATTTGCACTCCCATTCCCGGCTCTGTGGGAATGTCATTAACAAAGTTTATTGTGATGGCCACTCTATTGTGAAGCTGGCCTGCTCAGATTCACATATAGTTAATGCATTGGGGCTTATTTTATCTTTTGGTGTAATCTTTGGGGCTTTAATTGTTATCGTTTACACTTACATGAATATTTTTAAAGTATGTTTTTCTGGTTCCAAACAGACCAGACAGAAAGCTGTCAGTACCTGCACACCTCACCTCGCTTCACTCTTAAACTTTTCTGTCGGGGCCAGCTTTGAATTATTACAGAGCAGGTTTAATTTGAGCAATGTACCCATTATGATGCGAATATTTTTATCAGTATATTTTCTTACATTCCCGCCACTTTTCAACCCTGTAATGTATGGCCTCAAAATGTCCAAAATCCGTGTCGTAGGCAAAAGTCTGATGGCAAATGTAGGCTATTAATATGAAGTTGTTCAACAGATTTACTTATTATCTTTGATGTAATCATTAGACATTAGAAGTTCTCTAATGTAGAACTGCGCATTTTATTTTGTGAAAAATAAAGTTAACTAACTCAGCTTTTCAACCTCTGTTGCTGTTTATACAAGTACCTCCAAATTGTACTTCAGTACAACACTCAAGTAAATGTACTTAGTTACTTTCCATCACTTCAAAAGTCACAAGGACAGACACAGGGAAACCAAGGTATCTAGCATAGAAATGTCCTGCTTAGCCTATAGACCTACAATGAAAGTGCAAGGCCAACCCGTTCTCACTCCCAACTCGTCAAACACTGACGCTCGGTCAACATCCTACTAGAGCTGCAAAGATTAATTGATTAATCAATCAGTTTTCAACTATGAAGGTACTACACCTATTTTCATAATCAATGAATCAGTAAAAAAAAAAGTTGCAGAGAAACTCCCGCACACTGTATAACTTGCAAAGATAAATGTAATAGCTGGCAACATTTCGGTACTAGGCCTTCATCAGGCACAATCATAATCATTTTGCCTAATAAAGGTACGGACACATTGCCAGCCATTACATTTCTTCTTTGCATGTTAGACAGTGGGCAGGAGTTTCTTCGCCAACTTTCGACCTGCTCGTCCATCTCTAACGCACCTGTCTAGAGTGTGAAGTATTTTCCTATAATGAAATAAAATAAAGGTTCTCTGATTGCAGCTTGTTAAATATATGAATATTTTTTAGTTTCTTCTCTCCTCTGCAGTCTTGTATAAAGTAATTGAAAGCAATACTTAAGTAAAAGTACAAGTATCTTACCAGAAAAGAACTTTGGAAGAAGTTAGTCACTTTTTAGAATATTACTTGAGTAAAAGTCTCAAAGTATCTGATATTTACTGTATTTAAGTATCAGAAGTAATTTTCTGATATGAAACGTACTTAAGTATTAGAAGTCAAAGTTAAAAAACTTTGATTATGAACTTTATGGCCAAACATTAGCTTCATCACCACTGTTGTCGGGGTGATCATCGTCTGTTACCATGCCATGTCATTATGCTTCTTCTTTAGTTTTGGCCTTTTTTTTTTTCACTTGGCAACAAACAGGCATTAGGTCACCAACTGGAATGGAGCGTTCATTAACTTGCACATTTTTGCTGATTTTGTTTTGTAGTAATGAGTAGCTAAGACGCTCAGGGGAAATGTAGTGGAGTAAAAGTAAAAGTTTCTGGAAATATAAAAGAAATGTAAAGTACAGATACGTTAAAATTCTACTTAAAGCTGCAGTAGGTAAGACTAATAAAACTAACTTTTTGTCATATCTGCTGAAACTGACCCTATGTTCCAGTAGAACTACATGAAGCAGGTCATTTAAAATAAATCCAGCTCCTCTGGCTCCACCTACAGCCTGGAGTGAGATTTGCAAAAATCCACCACTCCCTGTTCAGATGCACCAATCAGGGCCAGGGAGGGTATCTCACTGTTCAGATGCACCAATCAGGGCCAGAGGGGTGTCTAACTGCGTGTCAATCCCTGCTCATGCACACACATTCATTCTCCCTTGTGGGGGGAGGAGCTTAGGAGACAGTTTTGGGCTTTAGCAGAAAGCGGGGGAGGGACTGAGAAGTTGTCGATGTTCACATTGTTTGGCTAAATCCTGGATCTTCACAATCCTACCTACAGTACCTTTAAGTACAGTAACAAAGTATGTGTACTTCGTCACTGTAGAGTACTGCTCCTCTGTGACAATAAACTGAATATCTTTGATTTGTGGACAAAACAAGACATTTGAGTGACCCGCGGGACAAGAACAGGACATGAAGCCCAGTCTGCTGGGTTAAATTCTTCTGCCCATATGTTGTGCCAAGCTTAAACTATAAGCAGTACAAAATTAGTCGTCTCTGGTTGTCACCCTACACTAAATTCAGCTGAGCATAATTTGAAAGACTGGGCTCGAGTAGTAGAGCCGTGGTTGAGAGTTCCCCAAGTTAAGGAGTTCAAGTGTCTTGGGGACCTGCTCACGAGTGAGGGTAAAATGGAGCAAAAGATCAAAAGTGGAATGGTGCAACGTCAGCTGGAAAGACTCTTAATTGACCAGTAGAGCTTCATTCCAACCTCCACCTATCATCATAAGCTTTGGGTAGTGACTGAAAGATTGAGATTGTGTGACATAATTGTCTGAAAGGATTTTCTTCTGTAGGGTGGCTGGGCTTAGCCTAAGAGAGGGTAAGGAGACTTCCCGGAGAGAGTTCAAAGTAGAGCCACTGATCCTTAGGGGGCTTTCACATCAGGGACCCGGAACGGATCAGAGTACACTTGACCCCAAATTTTAGATCATGTGTACGCTGGCATGATTACCATCAAGTATGAAAATCGAACTGTTCCACAACTGGAAGTGGAGTACTATTCAAAACAACTACAAGTAGTTTTTAATCTGTTATGAGACGGTCTCAATTTAATACTTATGCCACTATATCAGACGACAGCGTAGGACCGCCGTGGAGTTTCACCTCGCTGTTCCGCCAGTCTCTGGGCCAGGAAGGTCCATCTGCAGCATGCTTTTCTATCATTACATAAACAAATGATAGATTCAGTTCAGTTAAGACACTTTTATTAAATTCCAATGGGCAATTAATTTGCAGCTTCCCAGTCTATACAGGCCAACGAACACTAACAAACAATAGTTTAAAAGATAATACAAGTGCACTAGGTACGGAACATAATTGCTAACATGAAATCGTACTCAACGTACCTAAAATAGCCTTAGTGTTAAAAGGGAAGTTTAGGTTATTCAGGCATCTGATCAGGATCCTTCTGGGTGCCTTCCTTCTGAGGTTTTTCGTGCTCATCCAACTGGTAGCAGACCCTGGGGCAGAACCCAGAACTTGTTGGAGGGAGTATATATCTCATCTGGCTCATCTGAGGATGTAGAAAATGTTGCTGAGGAGAAGGATGTCTGAACTACCTTTTTTTAGCCGGCAGACCCCAGATAAGCAGCAGTAAACTGATGGATGGAAGGATGATCACCCATGTTACGGACATAACAGCATTAGCATATTAAAAATAAAATTCTCAACATTTGCCTGAATACTTGACTGAATTGTATTCATATTGGCCAAAATCACAAACAAATTTTCCTCAGAGGGCTTTACAATCTCTAGACACACTGTTAGAGCCTGGTTCTGTTTTATAAATCTGAATCTTTGTGGAGCTAGGTGCACACACAGGCCTCATTTCCACTCCCCACTTAGAAATGCCCTCAAATAACCACTAATTAGACCTGTCAGTTAGAAATATGCCTATTATATAGTAAGAAAATTCAGTTTCCCAACATGCCACAGCTTCTGTCATTATCCGTGACCGCATGCACAGCTGTGGCTATTTATAGCGTCTGTATCACTTATTCATCACGTTTCTGCACACCATCACAGTAAAATCTCTATCGTCATTATTATTATTATTATTATTATTATTATTATTATTATTATTATTATTATTATTATTATTAATGGTACACAGACAGAAGGATGATCAATAAGGTATTATATTTATAGTGAGTTTATAGTGATTCAATATATTTTGAGTTTACAAAGTACTTCACAATTCAGGATAAAATTAAAAGATCATGAACAGGGAGATGATGCTAAAAGGTGATGTAATCCATCACTCATAAATAATTTCAAATGAAGTTTATAAATTCACCTTTGATTGATATTGGACAGAATGATGTGCAGCCTGAAAAAAATAATAACACAATCAATGAATGTGACAGTGATTTTAATCAAAGTCATCCTGATGTGCCACAAATCTGAGACTGAGTGACCTTCTTAGATGAGTTTGTACAAATATTGGTAACATGTATATATAATTACATATTTTTTGTGAAATAAACAGCTCCCCCCATTGATATTTATACTGTGTATTAAAAATGACTGAAGGGAACAAACATTTTTATTTATTGGACAATTAAGCACCTTCAGTTTCTGTACACTAAAAGTGTTGATCAAAATACAAATGACAAAAAAATATATTTTTGTCATGTATGAAATTTTACGTTGTATTTTCAAGCACATTGAGTCTACTCTTGTCATATAAAATGTGCTGTAAAAATAAACTTGACCGCATTACTACTGTGGACGTCATATCTCTGTGTTTGTTAGTTGTTTAAGATGATAACACAATGCACAGAACAATACAAAGGCCCACATCTGTTAGGTGGCTGCTAAATACTAAAAGCCTACATTTTTTACAAGATTTTTACATGCAACACGGATGTTAGACAGTTTCAGGCCGTACATTACAGGGTTAAAGAGTGGCGGGCATGTAAGAAAGTATAACGATATAAAAATGCGCACCATAATGGGTAAACTGCTCATATTAAACCTGCTCTGTAATATTTCAAAGCAAGCTCCAAAAGAAAAGTTGATCAGAGAAGCGAGGTGAGGTGTGCAGGTACTGACAGCTTTCTGTCTGGTCTGTTTAGAACCAGAATAACACACTTTAAAGATTTTCATGTAAGTGTAAAGGATCAAAATTAGAGGAACAAAGACTGACAAGGCACTAACAATGAGTCCATAAATGTTATTGACTGTCGTGTCAGAGCAGGCCAGTTTTACAACAGAATGGTTGTCACAGTACACTTTGTTGATGATGTTCCCACACAGGTGCAGAGGAACAATCAAAGGCAGTGTAGAAAAATTCACAAAAAATACGAGTGACCATGTTATGGCAATAAGGCTGGCAACTTTCTTATTTGTCATACGTGTGTTATATTGTAGAGGATAACAGATAGCGAGATATCTGTCATAAGACATGACGGCTAAGTTTAAAAATTCTATACTTCCATACGAGTACACAAAGAAAATCTGCAGGAAACAGAATGGAGCAGAAACAGTGTGAATGTCAGAGAGGATCTGAACCAGAAGGAATGGAAACAACCCTGTACTACCATACAGTTGATTTACAAACAGGCTGCACAGAAAAATGTACATAGGTTCATGTAAGCTTCTGTTCATACAGATAACCACAATCAGCAAAAGATTAGCACAAATAATAAAAAAATATAGTGACATAACAATCATGAAACATAGGTATTTAAACAGCCCAGTGTCAAAGTAGGCACCAAGTATGAAATATGAAACCTGAGTGGAGTTTATCATGAGGCTTGTTCTGGTTCACAGCAAATCTACCGCTGTACACACAAAGCAAAAGTTTTGTTACATTTTTAGTTGCGGTGTCGGTTATAATGTGCCTCTTTTAAACATCTGCTTGTTTGACACAATTTGCAGCCAATACATCAAGCACAAATAAACAGTGGCCGGCATAATAGTACTAAATAGAGTCATCATAATTTACCATTTCCTGTGTGAATATAATGCTTAGGTTAGAAGTAGATAGTTGAGAAGTAGTTTGTGACACTGTGTAAATGTGAGCTTTCACCTGCTGTAGACGGTGAGGCCCTCCTAATTAAGCTGAAAGCTTTGTCTTGAAGTTTAAAAGAAGTCAGAGGACGCCCACAGTGGAGTGACCTCATTACGAAAGGACCCACTGACTGATACTCATATTTAATTAATGCCAGCAAAAATGTAATCTTTGTAGAGCGCCTTCTTTTGGTTAGTTGGTAGTTTATGGTCTTACTTCAATACCAACTAATGTTTTGATTGTGTCACTTTTATCCACCCGTACTCTATTCCCATTTTTGGTTGTCAGTGGTTAGGCTCGGTGCACCTTATGGGTATCAAGGTGTTATGATATACAAAGTTTTTTTCAAAACCTCTAAGGATGATTTCAATACTATCAAATAAACAGACGATACCTCGTTCTATTAAACTGATATGGAAGTGCTGTATCGAGGCAGGGTTACCAACAGTGTATTGCAAGCATGGTGGTCCACCAGGCCTTATCAATTTTAAGTCACCTACATGTCTTTGGTTTGTTAAAGGAAACCGTGGAACCAATGGAAAAACATGCAAACTCCCCTCAAAAAAATCCCAGCCAGCTCATGGAATCAAACTCAGGGCCTTCTTTGCTTGCAAAGATTATTTTGGGCTTTTATGGTTTTTAATTGACAGGACAGCTTGAAGCAAACATATTCAAACCTGGGCCACTGCCAAGGAATCAGCCTATATGGCGCGCACGCTATATACGCTCAATGGTGTTTTAAGCGCCCAATGTCAACTTCAAGGCAGCGCTGCGACCATCGACTTCAAGGCACCTAACCCTAACCTTAACCCCAAACCTAACCATAAACATTGCCTAATCCTAGTGCCTACCAGGCGACATTGGGGGCTTAAAACACCAAACACCACACTCTACTGGGTGAGCTAGAGGTCGCCCCAAACCCAGGGTCTTCTTGCTGTGGTGCCATAATTCTAACAGCGGTATTACTTAAAACAACCTAAATAAGTCTCACAAAAAGCACTGAACACACGTTCTGTAAGGTCAGATGGCTGTGATGATCCATCAGCTTGTTGATATTACTAGAACAAACTAGGGGACAAGCATGTGAGTATGGTGACAGGGTGAAAAGGCTTGTCAGTCTCAAACATATCTTCTGTTTAACACCAGGTACCCAAGTTCTTCTCAGGGATCAATAAAGTATTTCTGATTCTGATTTCATTGGATTTGAAAGGTTTTAGGGGTGTCAAGATTCTCCTAATCCACCATTCTAATTGACTTTTGATTTTGTCGTCATGATTCAATTCATTTTTTGATTTAAACATGTTCTTTTTAGCTGTGACAGCATTGCCAAAATAGGAGCCAATAAATGTCAGAAGGGTACTTTATATCAACAGTTTGATTTTCGCATTGTTTACGAAGTGCACTTCAATTCAATTTCAATTCAATTCAATTCAATTCAATTCAATTTTATTTATAGTATCAAATCATAACATAAGTTATCTCGAGACACTTTACAGATAGAGTAGGTCTAGACCACACTCTATAATTTACAAAGCCCCAACAATTCCAACAATTCCAGTAATTCCCTCAAGAGCAAGCAGTACAACGTGGCGAGGAAAAACTCCCTCTTGGGAAGAAACCTCGGACAGACCCAGGCTCTTGGTGGGCGGTGCTGACGGTTTAAGCCGGTGTGATGAACAGTGGCGATAGTAGTCACATTAATAATGGAACAGTGACTGGATGCAGGGAAGCTGCAGGGTTCAGCAGGACGCAGCATGACATTGCAGGGCATCGCTGAGCTTAGCAGGGAGTGCAGCAGGACCACGGCGACAGCTGCAACCAGGGTCTTGGTGCCAACGTTCTCCAGCGAAATACGCTGGGGAAAAAAGCATAAGGACCCGGGAGTAAACTCCCCAGAAGCTAGGATTAGTAACAAGCATTTCTGGGACGGGCTGCACACAAATAGTAATAGTAATAGTAACAGTAATAGAAACAGTAATAGAAAGGGAGAGGAGAGAGCAGCTCAGTGTGTCAAAGGAAGGAAGTCCCCGGCAGTCTAGGACTATAACAGCGTAACTATAACAGGTAACTAACTAAGAGAGACAGGTCATAAGGAGAGGTAGCCTTTTCGGGCTTAGAACTCTCCCCCCTGCCGGATCTGGCTTGGCTGGCCTGCCTCCCTCTACTTTGTTATGTATTATTAATCTAACAATTATGAAGAGAAGCAGTTGGGCCAGTTAGGTGAACACTGCAACTCCTCACTCCCTAACTATAAGCTTTATCAAATAGGAGAGTTTTAAGTTCATTCTTGAATGAGGTGACAGTTTCTGCCCCCGAACCCAGATCGGGAGCTGGTTCCATAGGAGAGGCGCCTGATAACTGAAGGCTCTAGCTCCCATTCTACTTTTAGAGACTCTAGGTACCACCAGTAACTCTGCATTCTGGGAGCGCAGTGCTCTAGTAGGACAATAGGGTATTAGGAGCTCTTCTAGATATGATGGTGCTAGACCATTTAGAGCTTTGTAGGTCAAGAGAAGGACTTTAAACTCAATCCTGGATTCAACAGGAAGCCAATGCAGAGAAGCTAATACAGGAGAAATATGATCTCTTTTCTTAGTTCTTGTGAGAACACGCGCAGCATTCTGGATCAGCTGGAGAGTCTTAAGAGACTTATTTGAGCAACCTGACAGTAGGGAATTACAATAGTCCAGCCTGGAAGTAACAAATGCATGGACTAGTTTTTCAGCGCGTTTTGAGACAGGATATTCCTAATTTTGGCAATGTTACGAAGATGAAAAAAGGCTGTTCTTGAGGGTTGTTTTAGATTGGCATTAAAGGATATATCCTGATCAAAGATAACTCCTAAATTTCTAACAGTGGTGCTGGAGGCCAGGGCAACACCATCCAGAGTAGCTATATCTCTAGATAATGAAGTTCGGAGGTGTTTAGGGCCCAGCACAATAACTTCAGTTTTGTTAGGGTTTAACATCAGAAAATTATAGGTCATCCAGGATTTTTATATCCTTAATGCACTCTTGAAATTTTGCTAGCTGACTGGTTTCGTCTGGTTTGATTGACAAGTATAATTGGGTGTCATCCGCATAACAGTGAAAGTTAATTGAGTGTTTTCTAATAATATTGCCTAGAGGAAGCATATATAAGGAGAATAGAATTGGTCCAAGCACTGAGCCTTGAGGAACCCCATGGCTAACTTTAAGCGTACTTGGAGGATTTATCATTAACATTCACAAATTGAGATCGATCAGAGAAATAGGACCTAAACCAACTCAGAGCAATTCCTTTAATGCCAACCAAGTGTTCCAATCTCTGTAACAGGATCGCATGGTCAATTGTGTCAAATGCAGCACTAAGATCTAGTAAAACAAGAATGGAGACAAGACCTTTGTCTGCAGCAGTTAAAAGGTCGTTAGTAATTTTCACCAGTGCCGTCTCTGTGCTATGATTCTTTCTAAATCCTGATTGAAAGTCATCAAATAAACGGTTGCAATGTAGAAAATCGCATTATTGATTAGCAACCAGCTTCTCACGGATCTTGGATAGAAAAGGAAGGTTAGATATAGGTCTATAGTTTGCTAAGACCTCAGGATCCGGCGTGGGTTTTTTCAGAAGAGGTTTTATCACAGCTACTTTAAATGACTGTGGTACATAACCTGTTAATAGAGACATATTGATCATATCTAGTAATGAGGTGTTAACCACAGGTAATGCTTCTTTGAGTAGTCTCGTTGGGATGCGTCCAAGAGACAGGTAGATGGCTTAGCTGAGGATATCTTTAACAATAATTGTTGAAGATCTATAGGATAAAAGCAGTCTAAGTATATGTCGAGACTAGTCTTTATTTCTAACGACTCTGCGTTTAAAGGTGAACCGTTAGAAGTTGAGTGTAAAAGGTGATGAATTTTATCTCTAATTGTTGTAATTTTATCATTGAAGAAGCTCATGAAGTCATCACTACTCAGAGCTAGAGGAATAGATGGCTCAGTAGAGCTGTGGCTATCTGTCAGCCTGGCGACAGTGCTGAAAAGAAACCTTGGGTTGTTCTTGTTTTCTTCTATTAGTGATGAGTAATAGTCTGATCTGGCCTTTCTTAGGGCCTTCCTATAGGTTTTGAGACTTTCTTGCCAATCCAAACGAGATTCTTCCACCTTGGTGGAACGCCACTTACATTCGAGGTTTCGCGAGATTTGTTTTAATTCTGGAGTTTGGGGAGTTATACCAAGGTGCTAGTTTCCTTTGCTTCATCATCTTCTTTTTCAGGGGAGCGACGGAGTCTAAGGTCGTCCGTAGGCATGTCGTAACACCGTCTACAAATGCATCAATTTGAGAGGGACTGAGGTTAACATACAGGTCCTCTGTTATGTTAAGGCATGACATAGAGTCGAATGCTGTTGGAATATCTTCTTTAAATTTAGCTATAGCACTGTCAGATAAGCATCTGGTGTAGGAGCTTTTATCTAATTTAATATAATCAGGTAGTAAGAATTCGAAAGTGATTAAAGAATGATCTGATAATACCGAATTCTGCGAAAATATTATTAAATCCTCAATTTCAATACCATATGCCAGCACAAGGTCGAGGGTGTGGTTAAAACAGTGTGTCGCCTTGTGCACACTCTGACTGAAACCGATTGAATCCAGTAATGAGTTGAAAGCAGTACTAAGGCTGTCATTGTCAACGTCCACATGGATATTAAAATCACCTACAAGAAGTACTTGGTCTGATTTAAGGACTAAACATGATAAAAACTCTGAGAATTCAGATAAAAATTCAGTATACGGACCTGGAGCCCTGTAAATAACAACGATATAATTGGCTGTAATGTTTTCCATTTTGGATGTTGAAGATTAAGAACAAGACTTTCAAATGAGTTATAATGTAATTTAGGTTTAGGAGTAATTAGCAGGCTTGCATCAAAGATGGCTGCAACTCCCCTCCTCGGCCTGAGCCTCTAGGAATTTGAGTATTAATATGGCTGGGAGGAGTGGCTTCATTTAGACTAACATAGTCTTCATGGCCCAGCCAGGTTTCAGTAAGACAAAATAAATCAATTTTATTGTCTGATATCAACTCGTTTACCAGTACTGCTTTAGAAGACAGAGATCTAATATTTAATAGTCCACATCTAATTTTCCTATTTTGTTTTATTGCAGTAGTTTTAATTCCAATTAGGTTGTTAAGTATACGCATCTTTCGTTTACCTTTGATTTAACCGATCTGAGCCGGGGGACAGACACCGTGCTTATTAGACTATGAGTGGGCGACTGCTCCAACGGAAGCACAGAGGCGCTAGCACTGCACCTCTGATTACTAATATCAAACTTGGGTTGTCATGGTTTATGTCTGATAAACTCGTTCAGATTTTTGATATGAGAGCGGCACCGTCCCAGGTGGGATGAATGCCGTCTCTCAACAATCAGGACCTTTCCCCAGAACGCCCTCCAGTTATTCACATAGCCCACATCATTAGCTGGGCACCACCCCGACAACCAGCGGTGGAAGGATGACGTAACGGCTGTACATTTCATCATTGGTCAGGTTTGGCAGGGGTCCAGAGAGAAACTACTGAGTCCGACATTGTCTTTGCGTATGCACAAAGTGACTCAACATTCATTTTAGTGATCTCCGATTTACGACCATTACCACCTAGTGAAGTATGATCTTACTGTATTTACGGTTCTTTTTGCCAGCAGCTTTAGATGGGTTTCTATATCGCCCCGCTCCAGCCCCGGGGCACATAATAACCGTAGGTAGGCCTACTGTAGCCGCCCGGGGCGCCGTGGCTTCACATATCGCAGTATAGAGCTCCCAATAACCAGAACTGGCTTCTCAGCGGGTGTATCGCTGAGTAGGGAGAACCTGTTAGAGAGGCGAAGACGCTCCGGTTTAGAGCGACCTTCATCATGTGCACTCCCCTGGTCTAGATCTAACGCTACGCTTCCCTCGGACAGTCACCCACTCGCCCGGCTGCTCGGGTCTGCCGGGGGACAGCTAGCAGAAGCTACAGAAGCTACAGTATGTTGGCCCGCATAACTACATGGTGCTGGCTAGCTACGGGAAGCATACGATTCTGATTCCATGGTGCGGAGCCGTGACTCAAATTCACTAAGCCTTGCCTCCAAAACCGCGCAATATACTACATTTATTACATGTATCGTTATCACTAAAGGAGGCAGGGGAATAGCTAAACATTTGACACACAGAGCAAGAGAGAGCAGGAGAGGGAGAGGAATTAGCCATTGCTAATGGCTAAGCTAAAGTAGCTAACAGTGTTTTAACCATTGTAAATTAAGATGCTATCCGTAAATAAAGCTAAGTTAAGTCAAAAGATTTTTTTTTTTTGGGGAAGTTAAAAAGCGAAAGAGGAAAAGGGGGCGCGGCGCCTTTTTAAATGTTGAAGGCACTATGGAGTCTAGTCGATGCCCGTTGTTTGTTTCCATAACTCACTCAGGGCTAGATTTACTAACACTAGCGCAGTTTGCGCTGCGTCCGTTTATGCAAGTTCGGTAATAGCGCATGCTATGCTTCCACAGTTTGCGTAGTATTTTTCACCCTGACACCCATCAGGCAATCAGCGTCTTTCTCCGCCCACTATACCGTGAAATCTGGTAGCAAAGCGGTACTGGTGCTATGATATGGCTGAGTGCAGACTGCGATATTCCCACTGCTGATGCTATGACTGTTTGAAATGATCCTGATGCCAATATTTGTAATATAGCGAGGAGTTTAACAACTGGTGGAATGGGATGTGAACGCTGAGTGGGAGATTCAATTTCATCTTTGATTTCTTCCAGTAACTCTAATATTGCACGGCTGCTTGATCTGTAACGCTAAATTATGTTGTGTTCACTGACAAAGTGTGATTCTTCTGTTAAAAATATTTTCAGCCTCGCCTATGTCTTCGTCTTGCTCAAATTGCTGTTGCCATTTCACCAGCGGCATATAAAGGTCTACGAGGAAACTCGATTGCGGCTGGTTTAAAGAGGCGGAGAATTTCCCCCGCAGAATAGAGGCACGCTCTTACTGACAGTCTTTGTAAACACCACGGAATATATAATTAGGTGCACTTTGCGCTTATCCTCCCACCTTTTTGGGTGGAACTCCCACTTTCCCCACGACCCTCCCACGAACGCATATTGAAAGTGCAACTTGTCTCTTCTCGCTCATGTGGCAGACAATCTGCGATTTTACCCAAGTGCGCCCTGTATGTAAATAGCCCGCATCGGTTACGTCCGTCTTTGCGACGAATTAGCGCCTGGAAACAGGCGCAAACGGCTTGATAAATCTAGCCCTCAGTGTTTAAAAAAGCAGACTAAGCAACAAAAACAGAGCAAGACTACAGAAGAGAGGAGGTCCATTCTAAGAGTTGCTTTGACCGCAATTTATGAATGACCAGATGTTCACAGGGATTGATCTCCACCGCCCAGACCACACTGACCGCGAGAAGTATGAAAGACATTTAAGGATCAACCTACAGGACAGACTTCTCTTGTAACTGCAGACTATTGATTAGGTCTGTGATGCATCTAGAGTATGCAGATGTGGGAAGGTCTTCCATGTGAGTGGGATCCCGAGGTAAATCAAAACAGGATGTGGTGTTCATATCCCAGTAGTGTGCAGTGCACTTGGTAAGGTGGTGGAGAAGCTAGGACAGACTAGTCCAACCAAAGCACCCAGAAACTTCTGATAAATAGACACAAGGGGCAATTAAAGATGGTTTACCAGCAAAGAGAAGGCTTTCAGAGTCCAAACCATAAGACATAAGGAAGAGATGGAAAGGACACCTGGATAAACTCGTAAACTGGAAGGAATGGGACATGGTTCAACAGAGATATGGAGCAGTATGGGAACGATGTCCACAGTAATCTGGAATTTTGCAATTGTGACCAGCTCGGGCTACATTATCCCAATTATTACATGGCCAGTTACTAAAGAAATAATAATAATTTGACACAAACTATTGATTTAAAAAAGATTTTATTGGCATTGGTATTTAACAACCTGGGAAGGAGAACAGGTTGTTGAAACTGTTGACCCCCCCCCTTTCATGTTCATGTCTCACTGGCTGGTTGATCTGCACTACACGCTGCCCAGGCAGGGCTTCCACAGGAGATCGGGGCTCATACAGAGGTAACCCGCTGATAATGCCGGCCTCCCGTTCGGGAAGGTTTACATTACCGCAGATGAGCACTACTCTCAAACGGAAGCCAGGTCGCCCCAGTGAGCATGTGAGCTAACCATGGAGCTAACTAATGCTCTGTTTTTCACTGTAGCCTTTAGCACTGTTAGCTCTCCCTATTTCTTTCACCTTTCTCTTCGCCTTTGTGATCAGCTGATCAGCGTCAGTATGAGCACTGATCTCCGACAGAAGCTCGGGTAGTGCGCAGTGCAGAGCGGCAGCAATTAGCTAGAACGGTCTGCTCTACATAGCAACGGTCTGTTATAAAGAAAAGACAGATCATGGAATGCCGGTATTGACCAATCAAGAATTAAGTATTCAACGAAATTGTGTAGTAATAGCTTATCAGCGTGGCTGATTTAAAAAAAATCTTTATCTCTAACAGTGAACTTCTTGCGACAGTTATGACATATTTACTGCTCTTTTCAACATCACAACGTCATTGGTTGATGTCTTTATTCATGGAGCGAAAGCTCAGAGTAATTAACCTCATTTCGGAAAAATCACTGTTTTATCACTGTGTCATATTCACCTTCTAGTTTAACGTACTAATGACAAAAACAATGGTTCAAAAATACCTTAATAGTGTTGTAATTCACAGACCCAAGGCTGTATTATCAACCAGGCAAAGTTGACCGCAGTAGTAATAACCACCCCACCTTCGCGCGTGCACGTACGTGCACGTGCACGCGCGTGCATGTGACGGCCCGCGCTTTGGAATCAAGATTTTTTTTTTTTTTTTACTTTCTTTTTTTTTTTTTTTTTTAAACTTACTTTTTTTTTTTTTTTTTTCAAGTTGCGGGGCAGATTAGGCGTACAGTCGAAACTGCGCACGCATCTCACGAACGTGATGACGTCATCATCACGATCGAAGCTGCGTGCGCCACTCAAGGATGGGATGACGTAGGGCCTGGACAGCCCTGGATTTCCTGAGATGGTGTATGTGTCCCAGTGGGATAGCAGCAAAGGCGGCATAATCTACCGGGTGGAAGCAGACCGCTTCACAAGATCTGCTGAGGATTTCATTTTCCTCAGTGTATGTGAAGAAAAGGAGAAGATTATTGCAGCCAGAGGTCGTGAAGAATGGCTGTTAAAACCATATCCTGTTTCTAACGAGGAATGTAACAAGTGGTTTAAAAATGGCTTTATTATACAATGGTGTGACTGGGAGTTTCTGAAGAAGCAGTTTGATACAGTTGACTATGTCATCAGAAGAGATCAGATAAGGAGCTCGTATGATACCATAAGAAAAAAGTTGATTTTCGATGACGACGGACAACACACACTGCCCATGCCAAGACCGCTGTACAGGCCTAAAATCGTCAGACACAAAGATTAGTAAGATGGTGGGTCTATTCTACGTGCTGTTAAATTGCAAAATAGTTAAACATGCTTCTTACTCTGTTACTATGTTTTACAGTGACTGTAATGTGTGTATTTTTCTCTAGAATGCATGGAGTGGAACTGTCATCATCATCATCACATATGTCCCTCAAAAGCTTCCTGGCGCCGCCACATATGTCCCCTCCTTTACCGCCCTCTCTTTTGATCAGGTCACCTATACCATCCCCCAACCCCCCAGGTCATCTGTTCTTCCCCCAATCGTCTGATGTTTTACAACTGACAGGTGGTCATGTTTGTTCAGACATTGTGGGGGATGATCAAGCGGATGGATTGGTGACAACATTGTTTATAGACAGTGTTAAAACAGCGTCTCTACATCTGCTCAACGTCGTACTTTACCGATATTGGGGGGAGATCTGCCAGGGTTGTCAGATCAATCATCCAAGTCAGAAGCAGCACGAGTGTTTGGGCAGTATCCCAGAGGGGTTCTATGCAAGACATTTTGAACAACTTATGAAAAGACTGTTGACGGATAAATTTGTCCCAGTCGTTTCAACGCTTCTGGCAATGAAACATCTCTGTGCTGATGGTGCAAGAATCCGGTGTAGTAGCGAAACTGTTTTGAACGAGTTGAAAACAGTGGAAGATGTCACAGTCAAAATACAAGAAATGTATTATGCTATGATTGGTGAGGACGTCATCAAAGTGGCCGAAATTCGGAGAATTGGAGACTACTGGAGAGATTTATATGAGAGAAAAAACTGTGTGTGAATATGGGTAATTGTTTACGTGTAATGTATAACCATAACACTGAGAGATATGTGATAGATCGTTTATCCTGTATTTTAGAACAAGCCATTGCAGGCAAAGTGAATGGTGTTAAAAGTATCAAAGTATGCAGGTCGGTTATAGCATTGACGTGTGTAGGCTAGAAAAACTGATGGGTCTTGTTAGAAAACATTATAGCAAACCACGTTGGGATGATTTGTTGCAAATGTTGTTATCAATGCTACTAGCTCGTGAGAATGTTGTGGAGACATTCTGTGCAGTCATAACTAACATCACCCATGATTTCAAGAAGTTGAATGTATGTCATGTACTGGTTCGCATTACCGCGATGCTTATAGATGTGTTGAGTCTGTATGTGAATGAAAAACAATGTATTGATGTCTTACAGGCTTTGCAAAAACTACACGTTTTCATAATCAGTGAATCCGGTGTGGCCATTTTAGTCAAAACTCTATCTGTAATAGAGGGGGTTTCGCTGTCCTCATAATTTTCGTGTGTTGTAGAATAAATAAGCTTGACATAAAACTAATGTGGTCACTTGTGTCGTATATGAATCATGGAGAGGGTCATGCGAAAAATATATTATGACCCAGCACACCCTGGAGGGTTAAGTGGGGTGCATAAGCTCCGCAATGCAGTCAAAGAATGTACGGGGGTTACCCCGCCAATCCCTGCGGTTAAAAAGTTTCTATTGCGACAGGATGCTCATACTCTACATGCACCTGCCTTGAGACATTTCCCCAGGAACCGTGTGTTAGTTAATAGTATCGATAAACAGTTTCAGGCCAATTTGGTCGATATGGCTGAATATTCTGTAGAAAACGACAATGTTCGGTATATATTAACTTGTATCGATGTGTTTTCTAAGTATGCCTGGGTCAGATGTCTTAAAGATAAATCGGGCCCCAGCGTTACAAGTGCCTTTAAAGAAATATTGTGTCAGGGGCGTGTACCTGTGAAACTTCAAACAGACGAGGGGGGAGAGTTCTATAATAAGGGATTTCAAAGATTAATGACTCAGTATAAAATTTATCACTTCTCTACATCAAATGAGACAAAAGCAAGTGTTGTTGAGCGTTTCAATCGATCTTTTGAGACTCGTATGTGGAAATATTTAACAGCTGTTAACTCGCGTAGATACATCGATGCATTGCAAGATCTTGTGAATGCTTACAATAATTCATATCATAGGTCAATAAAAATGGCACCCTCTGCAGTGGACAACGAGAACAATCTGTACAAACTAAAACACCCCGGAATGATTGCTTTTAAATTTCAGCATGGCGAGACCGTCAGATTGTCAAAACATAGGGGAGTGTTTCGTAAAGGATACCATCAAACGTTTACAGACGAGTTTTTTACAATAGCAAAGCGTATAGGTAGGACGCCTCCTGTTTATATACTAAACGACAATAGTGGGGAGACACTGACAGGCACCTTTTACGAGGCAGAGTTACAGCCCGTAATTGTAGACAAAAACAAAGTGTTTAAAATAGAGAAAGTTGTGGCTAGAAAGAAATCCGGTCGTAAAACTCTAGTACTAGTGAAGTGGTTAGGCTGGCCAGACAAATTCAACTCATGGATCTCTGAAAAAGACATAGTTGATGTGAGATAAAGGAGCGATGACACAGTCTTAAACTAGTCACTTTGACTTGATAGTGCAAGACATCGGAACGATGAATAAGAACGGATTTTTTGCTACGTTACCTAGTAACGCATCACCACTAGTTTACCCCAATAATGAGATTTGCCAGTTCAGAACAAAACTGGCAAAGCCGATCATATTATCACAGGCGTATGAGGTGGGTCTTATTGAGATTCAATACCCCAGAGTCTGGAATAGTTTTACGGAGAATGATTCCAAAATTGAATTCTTTGACACAAAGACAAAACTGATCAATAAGATACGGTTAGCAGTAGGGTATTATAATACGATAGCCAGTGTTGTTAAAGAATATAATATGAAATGTGCATCTACCCCGACCACGGCACACATAACTATGAACTACAATCAGGTCACTAATAAAATATTCTTTACTGGAGGAGATGGGTGGCAAGTGGTGTTTAAAGGTCGTCTAGCCGAAATTCTTGGATTTGCCCCAGACACGGCGTTCGATATACGCATTAGACCCCATTTAAAATGTATAGCTCCGCACCCTGCCGACATTCATGGGGGGCGCTATAATATATTTATCTACAGCGACATTGTGGATTATCAGTTGGTCGGGGATAGTCACGTGCCACTACTCCGCTGTATAAATATCTCTGATGAGAGTAGGCGCATGCCCACTCTGACCTACGACACACCCCACTACACATCGTTGTCACGCACAACTACGGACATCCAAATAGATTTCGCAGGCGCGGCACAGAATCAGCTCATCCCGTTCTCATACGGAAAAGTAGTTGTTAAACTACATTTCAGACCTGTGAAACAACACTAAAATGATGCGTAAAGCATGCACAGCTGATGATGGGAGGTACCTGACCTATTATATGAATCAGGCCGGTGGGGAGTTGCCAGGATTCATAGGAGCCAGTACGCAGTATGGACACGGACTAGGGGGAATATTCAGAAATCTATTCCGAATGGCTGTGCCGCTTTTAAAAAAGGGGTTTAATATAGCCAAACCTCATCTGAAAACAGCAGCCACCAGTATTATTGGCGACGTTGTATCTAATGTCAGGAATGCTGTAGCGGCCAGACAGCAGGGAAACGGTCTCATGGTGTACAGGCGCAAAGCCTTAAAAAGAACCCCACCAGGATGTGGGCGTACCCAGGCTGTGAACAAAAAGAATAAAAACGCAAACAAAAAACGGAGGGTCGTCAAAAAGAAGAAGACGACCAGAAGTCGCAGAGCTCCGACCCGACTCTCCCTCATCTCAGCAAAAGACATATTCTAGAATAATCATGGCATTCATTCATAATCAGTCGGAAGAGTGTGTGAAAACAGAATTGGATCTGTTTACAGTTCCTTACACCCAGACATCTATCGAAAAATCATCATTTGTAGAAATTCCACCAATGTCCGCCCTAACGGACACGGGTCCTATTGAGTTTTTCATCGCTGCTAGCGGAGAAGATTATCTCGACCTTAACGATTCATATCTGTACACACGTGTAAGGATTACAAATCCTGATGGCACAGTGCTGGCTAATGACGCGAATGTGGGTTTTATAAACTACCCCGGATGTAGTCTCTTCACCCAAGTAGATATAATGTTGGGTGATAGACTGATTACACAGTCTTCGAATACTTATCCATATCGAGGAATTATTGAGGTTTTACTGAATTATGGAAACGACACATTGGACACACAGTTTAGCACGGGTCTATTTTGTAAGGACACTAACGGAAAAATGGACGAGAGGTCTATCCTCGGCGATAATATGGGGCTGAACCAAAGGGCTGCATACACCTCCGAAAGTCGTATTGTGGAGTTAATATCACCAGTGCACGCAGATTTGTTTTTTCAAGAAAAACTGTTGTTAAATGGGGTGGACATGTCACTTAAATTCATCCGGTCAAAAGATGACTTTGTTCTTATGACCCCCGGAAATGTTCAATTCACTGTAAAAATAATGTCTGCCAGTCTGTTTGTAAAGAAAATATCAGTGTCTCCTACTGTGAGACTAGCACATAGCAGAGCGCTACAACACACTAATGCCAAATATGCTATTGACAGAGTAGCCATAAAAACATTCTCCATACCGGCGGGTACGCGCGTGTGCAACCAAGAGAATTTATTTATTGGTCAGATA
The DNA here is from genome assembly GCF_010015445.1 of Perca fluviatilis. Taxonomy (NCBI): domain Eukaryota; kingdom Metazoa; phylum Chordata; class Actinopteri; order Perciformes; family Percidae; genus Perca; species Perca fluviatilis. The sequence goes on from NC_053113.1 coordinate 6,794,440, forward strand.
CCTAAGTTTGTTGTCATAGTTTTCGTCGATAATGAAGCATACACCGGGTCGTATGCACGTAACCCCTTTAATTTCGGACACCATAATACAGAGTTTATAGGCCTATACGCTGACGGACAACCTCACCCCGCACGACCTTTTCAACCACATTTTCAAAGAGGGCAATATGTTCGTGAATATTACCAGATGGTGGAATCAACAGGCCGCCACTTAAAAGACCGACCATTGTCCATAACACGTGAGGATTTCGGGGGCGGATATACACTATTCTGCTTTAATTTGGAACCTGATGGAGGGGGGTCCGGAAACGTTTCACTGGTTAAGACAGGCAATGTGAGATTGGAGGCCCGTTTCCGAAACCCACTCGCACGCACGGTGACGCTGATCTGTTATTCTGTTTTTGACTCTGTAATCGAGATATCTAACCGGAGACAAGTCCTATTGGACCACTACTAATAACATGAATACAATTGAGCTTACCAGCGTCCTTAGAAAAAGAATGAATGGGGAAGTAAATTTCTTGGGAGTCAGGCCTTGGGACCAACTTCCAAAAACCATCATTCGCAAGCTGCCTGCGATGCTGGTGATAAATACTCATCCAAGTTATATGCCAGGTGAACATTGGTTGGCTATATACATAACCGAAAACAAACATGGATTGTTCTTTGACAGTTTTGGTCCTTTACCTACCGCTTTTCGTCGGGAAATCAATCATTTTCTCTTAAAAAACTGCGTGGAGGTGTACCATTCGGGGGTCCAAGTGCAAAATAATTATTCTACAACCTGTGGGCAACATTGTGTTTTCTTTTTATGTCATATTCAGAAAAATATTCCTTATACAAAAGTGTTGAGCCTGTACGGTTCTAATCTTGTATGTAATGATACATTGGTCACTCATTTTGTTAGCAAAATACATCCAGATGTGTGTCATGATCAGAAATTTAAATGTGTGCAATGTGCAAGTGTTGTATATAGGTAAAAGTCTTGGGCAATGATGTTTTTTTTTTTCCAATAATAAAGAATGCAGAATATATCCATCTTACCATCTCTTTATTTATTTATTTTTTTAAATACATGGTAAAACAGTAACACAGTAGGGTAGAATACCTGAAAATTTTTGAAAAACAAATAGTGAAATACATTCAACATTTTCCGCGTTTATTTTCAATAATGTCTTTTAGGTTTTCACAGTGGGGAAAAACATTTTTCGGGTGTCAGTCATAGTCAATAGGAAAATTATGTAAAAGTAGTATTAAAATATAAAACAAACAATACGTAAAAAATAGAAAAATAGACAAGATACAATCATTAAATGTCTGCGCAGCATGAGGGCAAGAGTCTTTTTTTTTTAGGTTTTCACAGTAGGAAAAACATTTTCTGTGTCACAGTCAATAGGGAAATTAATGTAAAAATAGTATTAAAATAGAAAACAACCAATATGTAAAAATAGACAAAAACAAACATTAAATGCCTTTGACAGTTTGGCGATAAAAAATAAATCAAAAACTAGTCCACCGTGTACTGGTCAAGGGTGAAGCCAAGCGTACTGTCCTAGGGATGAGCGGTGTGCTTGTACCTGTCAACGAATGTTGCCTAAGGGGGGCATCAAGACGAGCTGCCCTATGTCTGAACATGTCTGGTGACCGTGCATCAGTAACTGTGTGATGACTATTAGCAGCCACAGGGGACAGTGTTTTAAAGCCAGTAACAGCACGACGTACAGTTGTGTTTGGAATTACGGATAGGGGTATGTTTAAGAGCGCTAACGTCTTTAAAAAAACATTCCACCCCGCAGGTCTCGAAAGGTCTGAAACATTGTTAGGGGTTGTCACACTTTTCAGTAGATCATACAGATGACTGCCTGTTACAGTCTTATCTTCAACAACAATTTCCCCATTATTTGTCCACGAGATGTGATCGGTATTACGGGATAAAGCGGTGAGTATGTATTCAGCGTTGCGTTTATTCCTGGGTGGCATATGTGCCAATATCTCTGATCTTATTATATCGTCTTCTACGACTATGTCTTGTGACTCAACACCTGTGTCATCGCCCTTAGATGCATCATGGGGTAGGGATAACGTAAGTACATTCTTCTCACGCGCCCCCAGTTTTACCAGGTTTAGATACTTCTGCAAAACACTGGAATATTTTTTGGCTTTTTCATATACGTCAATGTCGGACTGGTTTAGTATATCACTCATGGCTCTGTCCAATTCGTTTTGCACAGACTGCCTCAAAGAGACGCTTTGAGGGTCTGTGGATTGATGATGCTGTAATGCTGCTAGCTGCTGTTGAGGCACCAGATACATTTTCTGCGTGTGTTCCATGTCAGTTCCTGTTGATGAGGCTAGCTATGAAAGGAATTGCAGCCCCCAGTAGAGGCAATAGAAAACCACCGGTTTGGGTAATTGTCTTTTTTTTTTTTAAATGTTTGACTTTTTTATCCGCGATTAGTCTGATAACCTTCTTCTTCTTTTTCAACAACTTGTACTGAGTACTAGACAGAGGTATATTCCCTCTTAAAACGTTCAAAGCTATCTCGCACAGTGCATTAAGAAAATCTGGACTAGCGTTGCTCACAATGACACCTCTAGCACGGGGTGCCGCCTTATGAAGAAGGTCCAGCAGAGCGAAGTTCCGTTGCATCCGGATTGACATTATTACACCCTCTGTTTTCTCGGGACATACACAACCTGCCGTGGCGATATCAGATCTGTTCTGAGGCGTAAATTATCTGGGGTTTTGGATTTATAATCTATCATGAGATAGCCATACGGTGAACTTGTTGCATCGTTAAATGCCTCTAAAAAATTTTACTATTTCTGGGGAACATCTGACGTCCTAATAAACTCATCTGAATCTGGTCTCTAGGATTTTTGAACAAAAACATATAGCTTGTGTTCAAACTGATTGTATGACTGGACTTGCCTTGTATAAACAGATTCTGCACTAAATATATACAACTTAAACGTCTATGGTGCACGTATTTTGTGAAAACATTTTGCACCTCCAAATTACCACTGGCCTGGTTCATAAGGTCATCGATTACTAGCAGATTATTCTTAGTAGGGAGAAGGGGGGGGCGCCCACGGCGGTCAGGAATATCTTGCACAAAATTTATATTCGCTGTTTTAAGCATCTGATCGTATATCGGCTGCCAGCAAGAGTAAATGTATACGATGTTATCGATCTCGTGTGATATTACTTTTGATGAATTTTCGATAATATCTTTGACAAAATACGTTTTTCCGCAATTTGAGGGACCGCTAACAACTGCACTGAATGGATGCTGAAGCCGTCCATCAAAACCTGCAATAAGCTGGCTACTATTATTATTATTAGTAGCCATAAGGGAGGGTTGTGAAGTCACAGAGCACACGGCGCTTATTGTACACGACCTGCACTTTCTTGGTAACTGTGTCGTTTTTGAGATGAAACCGCTTTTTGTCGCGTTTTATGGTGAATGCGCTAGTGGTCAGATGGTCTGTGGACTGGCGATTGGCCACAAAAGACTGTACAAGACCTATTAGTGACTCGTGTGTAACAACTTGTGCGTTCTGCGAGTTGAGGGTCACGCCTTTACACTTCACCTGGGTTTTTCCTTGAGCGGTTCGATAAGCATAGCATTTCGGCCCCCCCGAAACAAATTCTGTTATATAATCCTCTGTAGGAGAACCACAAGCTTGTGCGTGATTGAGCTCATCTGTCAACTCTCCAAGATATGGCCCCAGAGGGGGGACCCACTCATCTTTTTTGGTTGTGAAAATGACGCTGTCTGTGTCACAATAAAGAACTCTGTCTTGCAGCTTATCCAGCAAACCGTACAACTCCATACGAGCATAGGCGCTGGTCATAGCCCCGATGAACACATTCACATCTTTTACTCTGGACCCTTGACTCTCTGCATGGCGCCACTGAACAATGGCAACCTCTGGAGAGATAAATGAGAAGTGTCGAACGTCGAAAGCATCGCTGAACATGAGCTGTGTGAAACGTTCTGGGGCGGTTATGAGCTCAGCAGATGGCATGTCGTTACGCATCGCAAAGCGACCCCAAAGACTGTTAAGCAATAGCTTATTAAGACTTCTGACTGCCGTGTTAACGGCTATCTTGTCAGACTCAAGTTGTATGCCCTCACGCTCGTAGTAGTCCTCTACGTACTTTTGTTTCTCATCTTCCGTTTTGATATGCCCTGGGTATCCGGAAGCCTGCTGCTTGAGTTTGAGAAATGTCTTAACATAGCCTTTAAAAAGCTGGTCAGATTTTTCCGGAAAATGCCAAACCTCCGAAATGGTGACTACGTGGTACCCCTTCTCCACGGCTTTGTTTAGTTCAAATGTCACCCACACACGGACAGCTGTCTCTCCTGATCGGTGGGGTGAGTCGGCAGCTGTCTGATTCAACTGCTCAGCACAGAGGCCACATAGCGGGAACATCAGCTTACCGTGACAGCGATAGGGGAGAACTGGATGGTACAAGCCTCTAGGGGGAGCCACAGTGCATTTCACAAGGCCAAAGTATGTTTTTAGGTCGTCAAAGTCACGGTGGATTATCTGAGGGTGACCGATGGGGTAGTCTCTTTGTGCCTGAACCATGGGGTACAGACTTGTAAAGTCATAGTATCTGATTTTTTCATCACCTTCTGTCTTGTGATACAACTTAATTGCATTTGTTCGCCCTCCGAAGAGGGCTTCTCGGGGGTTGAGACGCTCTGGTTTTTCATATGTCGACATGAACCTTTTAACGTCTGGATTATTGCTCACATTGTGCTTCCAATCACATTCCCACTTCACCACAACCGTTAGCCCATAGGCAGTCTTCAGTGCTGACACTCTGTCACTGAACTCCTTGAGCAGCTCGCCATGTGTTTTTTTATTTGTGAGAGGATTGATCTCGGCCTGTCCGTAACACTTATCACAACTATGGAAGAAACATCCGTTAAATTCGTAACACGTATTTGTGGTGGGGCAGTACCCATCAACAAAAAACGGCCCAAAGGCCTTTTCACCTCTGTTAAGAGCGTGTTGGATGTCGATGTTGTCTCTGTATGCTACATACTGGAGCCACTGTATTGAGATGTCTGAATACGTTTTGTTTTGCTTTACGTACGATCCCTCATAGGTTAGTGCCACAGTGTCTCTGGGGATGAACAATGTCTTAAACACTCCCATGCATGATCCAGCTAGTGTCGTAAATGTAAAGGGGTCTAGACCTGTACAAGCAATGAACGCGTCCCTGTACATTTTACATGCCTTAACCAGGACGACCACATCGTTAATGCAATAGCGGGACAACTCTGTCTGAAAGTTGAACCGCTTGTGTTTAACAGAGTCGTACCATTCCATGAATGCTTTCTTAGACGGCTCAGTCATAGAGTCATAGCCATAGAGTAGAGCGGGATAAGGGACCGATGTATTTCTCATTCTGTCGCGTATTGAAGGCGTGTGGGAAATGTCCTTTTAGCACGTCAGTGAAACCCATTGCTGCAGGGGTTTTAGCTAGTGCCATGGGGAGAAAACTGAATGAGTCAATCCATCGCTGTTTGTATTTAGAGTCTACAATCACGATCACCCTTGAACCTCTCATGATAATACTAGGACAGACACGCTGACTCACCAAATATTCCAAAACAACGTAGCTGTCAAAGCCTGAGGCGTTGTGGGCGATAAAGGTGTAGCCTTTATATTTCTTTTTTCTGTAATGACTGATGAATAACCCCACACATTTCGTTGTTTCGAAGCAGTGCTTTTCACCTTTCATGTTCATAGTACACACATAATTAGCCTCGTGCCGGTTGTCATTGTATCTTGTTTCGAAATCGTAAAAGATGTACTTATCATTACTTTCAGCATTTTCGAGCGGCTGTATGTAGCACTCATGAGCTGAGTCAACTACGTGCTCACCACAATGGGGGCATTTCGGCAGCCTACAGGTGTGTTTTTTGTTTTTGGACACCCGGTAAGTCATGTGACAGGTGTCACAATATTTGAGTCTGTCACATGGTATGATGCGATGCTTTACATCAGGCTTTTTATGTTGATCAAAGCATTGCTTTGACTTGCATATGCGCTTACAGTCGGAGCACCTGATAGTTTTCACTGGTATACATGCAGTGAGACAGACATTACACCTCAGACTACAGCTGTGGTCCAGTGGCTTTTGATAGGCCTTGTAGCAAGTATCGCACACGTACTTAGAGCCGAAAAAAGAAGTTTTGTTCACAATGAGGTAGAAATGTTCACCGTGTAAATACAGCCATGCAGTTTTCACATGCTGTTCGTCATGCGTTTTGAAAATCTCTGTTTTTTTACGTCCGGCTGTGTGATGGAATATCACGATTTTCATATTCAAATGTCTCTGAAATCTGTCAACATCAGAGAACGATACCTTGCGCGTACATTCAAACCCAACATCCCTATATAGCTGCTTTGCATAATCTATCTTGCTTTGGCTGAGGTCATTCTTGCGTCTACATAATGGGCCAGACAGAGGGCAAAGCAAAGATTCTCTTTGTCATTGGTTTATTCAACCGGATTGTATAGTGCATTACACTTATCAGTCAGGATTTCATCGTAGCATACCCCCCAGATCTAGTCGAGCCCCACCCGACATATTGCGTGCTAGTGTCACAACGAATTCTAGCGAATCATCGGCCAATGAGGTGTCGTTACTTTGCATAGCGTCTGCAATTTGCTCCAGAAATTCATCTGTATTATATTTATCGTTTGAGCTCAGAACTGTTTGGATAGGTGCCACTAAAGCAGGACCCCGTAGCTCTACATTTAAAATGCTATCCTGCGCTGCAGCGTCTAAGGCCCTGACGATTAACCCTGTTAGAGTTCTGTGTACTTGGGCTGGTACGCTACCGATATTGCACAAATCGATATTTCGCAGATCGACATCTTGACGAAACTCTGTTGCATTAAAATGAGGAATCTCTCTGCACGATATCTCGGATGATACCCTAGACAAACGCCCCTCGCCACACTGCATCGCTGCCTGTGGATTTCTAGGTGGCCCCATGTAGGCGCTGGTGGAGGGCTGGGGGTTTGTATAATCATCTGAACGTATACAATTTGACGATTGGACACTCGCAAAACATGTTTGACTTTTGTAATCAGGATTTTTTGGCCGGGAGGTTTCGACACAGTCCACAGGCCTGTCTGGACATGCTAACGGTGGGGTGTGATTTGATGGCTGATTGGCGACAAGGCTGCCTGTTTCGCGGGAACTGTAGTACCATTGACAGCCAGCCGTCTATTGTTCAGAATATCTTGGAATTTGCTCCCCAGCTTTTCGCACAACTGAATATATATGCATCGTGATTACACTCAGCACGGCTATAGTCATCTGCACACATAGCATCTACATTGGTTTCATCGTTGTGTACATGTCTTTGATCCGATTTTTTACGTTTTTTGGCGGGGATTTCCATTTTATTATGTTATTGAAATGTTTATTTATTTATTTTTTATTTTTTTTTACAGACCCTTATGACTGCTTCACATCATGTTTTTTTTTTGCTACTGTCTTCTGTGAATATGGTTATCAGCGGTGTTAGTAGTCTGTTGAGAGCTACTGCGCGCTGAAGATGCCGCGCCTCCGACGCTCGAGGTCTCTGGTGTGGCTGTCTAACGCTGCAACCAAGGACGTAACTAGATCAAACAGACTTGTATTGGTGGCTTGCAATGCCCCCCTGCATTCACCAGACTATCGATGTGTTTTTTAAATTATCAACTTTGGATTCTAGCTGGCGATGTATCGCATTTGACACGGTGTCGGTGTGAAGTTCGGCAGCAGAATTCAGAAGAGGGCCTCATCCTCAACTACTGTTATCTGTGCAGGACGGTTTATGTGATCAACTGCTTCAAGACTGCTGTTGGTACTAGAACAATCCAATACTTGACCACATTGAAATACCTCATCAATATCTTCTGTATTTACAGAGACGTCTGATGTTGCATGAGCGGTGGGATTACTTTAGCTTTGGGTCTCTGACTGATGGGGGTGTTTGGAATATAACACACACAATCACATTCTACATCACCCTCCTTCCCATGGCACTGACAGGCTTCCTGCTCAGGTGAAATCGAGTCGCGGTCGGTCTCTGATGATTCTTTGCTCTCTCCTTCAAAGGGTGCCTATGAGGTGGTAATAAAACACAATTGGTCACACACACACAAATCCCCTACAGGCACCTACCATAAACACAATGCCCAGTACCCCATCCCTTCAAATGTTTGACTATCGCTGCAGACCCCCGATCATAAACGCGCTGTGCTACACCACCATAAAACACGATAACAGGTACTCACCTCTTCAGCTCCGGCTTTGAGGTAGCTCCTGGATTGGGGCTATTACGTCCCTGGGCACCGCCGTCCAGCTATGTCCTGGAGCTCTGCCACATCCCCCATTGTAAAAATTGTTGAGGCGCATCACGCTGTCTCTGTGGGAAATCTGATGCATCCAATGAGGGTGCGAACAACTCCTCTGACCCGCGATGCACTCTCTGTAAATCTGCGACAGCATTTAGCGTCTGAAAGCACAAGGGTACCACTATTAATATATATAAAAAGATTTCTAACGCGTTAGCTGATTATATGCTGCTAGATACAGAACATGGTACCTCTATAGTATAAGAGGGGACCACTGCTATCCCAGTAGAAGAGGCCTCATCCAATGCAACGGTCGAGCATGCATGTTTGAGCGGGAGAAGCACCCGAGGCTCCTGAGTCTCACACACACACACACACACACACACACACACACACACACACACACACACACACACACACACACACACACACACACACTTTTATGAGAAAATCACACCTTCTAAATATTACATGCTTATTTTTGTTTCTTATCAACTTACCCCAATAGTGGTCTTCCTTATTCTGCGAACGCGAGATGGCATGGGTATAACATTGCCCCCAAATAGTTGCGGTGACTCACAGGGCTGACGGGGTCTTCGGTTTTCAAAGCATGGGTTTATCAAAACCCCTGCACCACATTGTCGCTTTTGTAGAGGTAGAGACGACCTATACAATAAGACAACACATAACACATTGTAAAAAAAAAAAAACGAAAAAAATAATAGTAACACCTAAACATTTCTTTTTTCTTTTTAGATAATTACCCTCTTTCAGCTTTCTTAGAGCGTTCAGCTCGACTTCTTTCTTATTACTCCAGTGGTCTGGATTTAAGAGTTGACTTATATTCTGTAATACTGGTCTCCCTACATAAAATCAGAGCAATAAGGATACATGTAAGATCATATGACGACATAAAATCACATTATGCAACAGTGTCTTGTCAATATATGTGTGCATATATATATATATTTTACCTTGTTGAAAATCATCATCATCAGAGTTCCAAGAAGCATTACTCCTAATCTTCGTAGAAGGCCCTGTTGATGCAGACTAGCTAGATAAACATACATTGAACAATACGTTTTTAAACTCATGAAATTGTATTATATGAAATGATATATATCCTAGAATAGTGTTAAACACAACGCTGCTTTTTTAAATTTACGCACCCCTTTTTAGACATGACTGCAAGATGTCTTCCTCTTGCTTTTTCTCCACCAAACGAGGTTAGAAAAAAAAACACCGTTGGTCTGGTTGAGAAGGGCGATGGAAAACGATCGGACAAGCTAGCTGGCTAACAAATGCTAGCTAAAAACGTCAGGGAAAAGAGGCCAGGTAGGTCGAGACAACGTCTTTTAAAAGCGGACAAACCACTCCCTGTGTGACGAGCTGCCACTCTAACCCTACCTCCACCTCTTCCCCCTTTAATCATAGGCCAACACCACTTTTTAACACCTTTCACATAAATCTAAATATATTACCTTCATACGCCCCCTACGTAGATGCGCCCACAACGACGACGTCATCACGCACTCCGGCAGCGAGCACAAAGACTCCCCCCCAAACTGCCTTACAGGAATACATGATTTAAAAACTTCAACAAACTCTGGCAGAACACTCCATACAGGCACGGCTATGTTTTGCACGGGTCTCCCTTTCCATCATTGGGACCAACAAACAGGGGGCTATTGATTTTATTTATTTCTGCATTTTATTTTTAATTGTTAATAAAAAACAAAATAAAATAAAATATAGGTGAGGAGGGTGACTACGTCAACCCCCTCCTTGAGTGGTGCACGCAACCCGACTATACGCCCTAATCTGCCCCGTACCTTGGAAAAAAAATAAAAGTAAAATAGTAAAATAAAA